>NW_017729004.1:28941401-28941652 GCF_001723915.1 Gavialis gangeticus | reverse complement strand
CTGTCTTAGCAGCACAGCAGCAGAAAGGGATCTCAGAGTCACCGATGACTCCAAGATGAACATGAGTCTTGCTTGACCAATCTCATTTCCTTCTATGACCAGGTGACCTATCACCTGGACAAGGGAGATGAGATTGATGTCATATATCTTGACTTTAAAAAAGCCTTCAGTCTGGTATCCCATGATCACGTCTTGGCAAAACTGGCCTACTGTGACCTTGGGTCCACTACGATCCATTGACTGGGGAAGTG
>NW_017729004.1:28928979-28936401 GCF_001723915.1 Gavialis gangeticus | reverse complement strand
GGCTGGACTTGATCTTCCAAGGTCCCTTCCAGCCCTAATGTCTATGAATCTATGAATAACAATTTCTTTTAATGTTGTATACATTAGAAATCTGTATATAGTTAAGCATACTTTGTCCTGGCCTGACTCTATAGGAAATAGAGGGAACTGGTTTGCATTCGCACATCCCTCTCACAGCACTCCTGCCTGGCCAACACTCCTCTTCCATTGGAGGAGTAAGCACTCACCCTGGTGCTCCCAGGCTACACTGGGTTTATTTGGTCTGAAGAAGAGAAGACTGAGAAGGGATTTGATAGAATCCTTCAACTGCATGGAGGGTGGTTCCAAAGAGGATGGAGCTAGACTTTTCTCAGTGGTGGCAGAAGACAAGACAAAGAGCAATGGTATCATCCTGCAGCAAGGGGATATTTGGTTGGATATTAAGAAGAACTTTTGCACATGGAGGGTGGTGAAGGTACCTAGAGAGGTGGTGGAATCTCCATCCCTGGAGGTTTTTAAGGTCCGGCTTGAGAAAGCTTTGGCTGGGATGATCTAGTTGGGGATGGTCCTGCTTTGAGCATGGGGTTGGACAAGATGATCTCCTGAGGTCCTTTCCAAACCTTAATTTTCTATGATCCTATGAGATTCCATACGGATTAAACTACTGCCACACAGGGAGAATGAAGTTAAAGGTGTAGAAAAAATGTTTTTTCTTTCCTATATTCCTTGCTACTTATTTCACTATAATAGACTTATTCAGAATTTAAGCACTTTGCAGGTCTGACAGTACTCCAAGGGCGGAGCCTCCAGAGAGAGTAAAGGAGCACATGGAAGATGCGTTATATTTCCTGTTCAGAGTTAAAATACTATTACTAATAATAGTGGGATTTAAGAAAGAACCTCTCTAGTTGTAAATATTTAATTCAGTTTGCAAGTGAGATATTTTAACTCACTTTTATTTAGCCAATTAATAAATTATTTGTTTCTGTATTTTACAGGTTATACACTTTGCACAATTCGTATCTGCTTATTCATATGAATGCATATCTTAGGTTTAGGACATTTATTAACAAGTGAGAGGCAAGACACCATTTCAGACCTCTGATCAAAACCATCACATATCAGTGTTGCTCTCCCAAGAAGAATATTAAGAAACCGATTTCCTTACGTGCTCTGAATTCCTGCCATTGGCTTTAAGAAAAGTCAGTTTGAAATTAACAGATATTAACAATTTGTCTAAAGAGTTTCTTCATTGATTTATAATTTCTAAAGTAGGAATTTGGTTTTCAGTACATTTAATAGAATTTTAAAGAGAAATTTATTAAAAGTTTATTTAATCCTATAATTTAATTCCTACTAATTTCTGTGTTTAGTTCCTACTAGCTTCCATAAAATTCATCAGTAAAAATGAAACTGACTCAGGGGTGTCAAACTTACAGGGAGCCATGCTGTGTGACTTGCAGAGTTGACAGAAGGGCTGGAAATTCGGGGGTGGCAGCAGAGGGCAAAAACCAGCGGTGTTAATCCCTGTGGCCATTGCCACCACTGCTTACCCTGCTGCTACCACATCTGGATTTGGATCTGGCTCTCTGAGGAGCTTCATGGTCCAGATCCACCAGGGGAATGGGGTGAGTTTGACACCCCTGAACTAATGAAATCAGTTTGCCTGTGGACTGTGGATCTACAGGCGGTACTCAGTACCACTAATACTGCCTTTATTTTTAGAAGTGCTTTATGATGAATTGCATTGCTTAAAACAATTCACTACTGCCTTTTTTTCACTCTTACGAGAAACAGCATGCCTATTTTAATGAGAAGTGACTCCTCTAATTTACCTAGATTGGACATATTTAGCGGGGAGTGTTTCCTAAATTTAGAGTGAGCACATTTTTAATTCCACTCCTTTAAATTGTGCAGTTTTGGCAGCTTTGTGTCCCTAAATATAATGGGGAGGTGGGGTGAGGTGGGGTGGAGGGCAGAAGTGGGGAGGGGAGATCCACTGAAATGTGAGACGGAGCAATGGCTATTAGATACTGTATGTAGAGTTTGTCAGTAGTGTCTCTATTTACTTCACATATGTAAGACCAGACTGTCAATTGATATAAATCAGCAGAATTTTATTGAAGTCAATGGAGCCATAGTAATTCACACCAATTTTTGATCTGGACCATAATATAACAGATTATACAGTATTGTGTCCATTGCAGGCAATTTCAAGTAATTACAAAACTTGGCAAATTCCATTCAGTGAGTGGAATAGATGAGCTTGTAACTGTAATGGCTGCCTTGGAATGAAATATGTCAGAGTTAATCCATTGCCATCTGTCTTTACTTTGCTCACCCACTGGATCATATCCCACACACAGCATATTATTTTTTAAGTAAGCAAACTCCCATTGACAAGACAGACCATAATGGCTCTGTAAGAGACAATGTGGTCTGCTGTGTCAATAGTCCACATTTTAAAGCTCCTGAATTACACACTGAAAGAGTTTGTTATGTCAGTGTTCTGCAGATTGTAGATGACAAGAGCATCTGGTAGCCTTTACTGGAAGTCTTATTCTTTCTCTTTAAAACCACTACCTTCAAAAAGACAGATTAATGAATAAAACTTACATTGAAAGAAATCTGAAAATATTCTTAATATTATCATTATAAATAAATCTTGATTTTTGAAATTAAAGAAAATTCAAAACTGCACCATCTACCCATACAACACTCATTTTATTCTATTTAGGTACTATCTTCATATAGGGGACCTGAATCTGGCCTCCAGTTTATCTGGTAGAGTCATTTGCAAATGCCTGCAAAATATTATTGTGTTAGAATGGTGGTGTTTTGTACTTATTTTGTGCAGGTGATGAAGACTAAGAAAGGTACAAGGCAGTGGTGAGTCAAGCCTGAAATGCTTAATTTATAGGCTAGCATCAGGTACTTCATCACATTTGACATGTTTCATCATGAATTATTTTCAAATTCGATCTTCATGACTAGTTATAAAAAACTAATGAAAGTACAATCCTACAATTCATGACAATCCTATTTAAATTCTCCTTGCACTGCACCCCAAACCTCATTCAATCTGGCCTTTCTTTCCTCTCTACAGGTGCTGCTGAGACCCTTTTTATCAGTCTACAAAGTTCTAAGTGCCCAACTAATGAGTATTCAACTCCTGACATCTTAGGAACACTATGATTAATAGAGGTTACTCATTCTTCATCTACTGTCCTGGCTTTGCCTTCAGAATGGCAGGATGAACTTGTGTGAAGACTGATTTCCAAAGGTGCTGCATGCTCCCAGCTAATGTTGATGAAAGGTGTGGGTGCTCAGTCCTGGAAATCAAATTTGCAGGGTCTAGGAAAGCCATGGTGCCTCTTGTATTCCTTCTTATATTTGACAGTATAGGTGTATATAAGTGCTTTTCTTGCTTTCCTTCCACAAGTAGACATGTGGAAGTAGCCAGAAACCTGGGAATCATATTGTAGTCTTTGAAAATCACTGATGTACAAAGAAAAGGAACATTTCTTAGGTTGTGAGGAAGACTGGAAGCTGAATGTGGAGAGACAAACAAAGAGATGAGGACCAGAGTGGAAAGGATGACACACCTAGAATGAAGCACTGAAAATGAAGAGGGAGAGAAGGAAAATTACCTATGAGCAAAAGGACTTAAATTTATGTTTAAGTCCTACTGGGCACATCTACATGTGAATGTTAATGTAACACAATAAACTCTGGCATAGATCACACTGGAATTTATTGCTCCTGGGCACAGCATTCACATGTGCACCTGGGACAAAAGCAGGCTGAGCCAGGGCAGCACAGATCTGGCTGGCAGGGGCAGGGCCTATCACAGGGAGGGCCAGGAGGGGGAGCCTCTCATTCACGGAGGGCCTCAAATTTAGACTTTTGACGTTATCTCCAAATGAGGTTATACGTACAGACGCAGAGATACACTGACAGGACTGAACAAAGAAGACCTTCATCATACAACTTTTAACTTGTGTCCCATTACCAGGCCACACCGCCTGTAGTGCACTATGAATTAATATTTTTTTAATATACTGGGAGCCTCAAAAAATGGAAGTGGCCTGGGCCTCTCTTGACCTCTGAAAGGGCCTGGGCAGGGGGCCCCAGAGGTCAGCCTGTCAGCCCAGGGCTGCTTTGACCCAGCTCAACATGCTGTGGAGGGGCTGGCTAGGATATAAGGGTTTTTCAGCATGGGGCTAGCTGGCACCTTTGTGCTTTAACCAGCATCAGCAGTGTCTACACATGTGTTGCAGCAGAGTAAATAACTCCGCTATAGTATAGTAATTTTATCTGGCTATACTAATCAATGGTGGAGTTAATTGGTTTACTCCAGCCTACTAGCTCTGTATGGGTAGAGTGACGCTTTACAGCAGAGCTAAGTAGGCAACTCCGCAGTGGTCACATCTATACAAGACACTGACTACGCAGTCACCACTTGCATACACAAGCACTAAATGACTGCACAGTAACTGGACTTACTGTGGACTTACTGCATCATCGAATGACTTTATGGTGATGCTGACTGCACAGTAGCTTATTACTACTGCCCAGTAACAGTGCATCAACTTCGTGTGATGCTACTGTGCAGTAGTAATGAGCTACTGTGCAGTCAACATCTCATGTACATGCTTCCAGTAAGTACTCATGTAGATGCACCCACACTTCTGACTATTCTTATAGCCACCAAGAGCCCGTTCATTCTTCCTCTTATCTGACGCTCCATGAGGGTTGAAATATATCCCTCTTCACAAAATGAATATAACATCTCAACTTATTCCCCAGAATGATCATTCAGCCCTTTTCCTTTTCACACAAGAAATATTTAGTGCATCTGCCTTGCAAGATTCTTGTAGACTTTGAACTGAAGACCACATATCTCTATTTTATAAAAAATACTCAGTAAAAGAAATCTGCAACACCGTGTATACTCAAATTGAAGAGAAGGTTTTTTCCCCCAATCAATATGGGGAAAAAGAAGCCTCTTCTTAAATTTGTGTCCTAGACTGAGGCAGGCAGAGGCTCAGCTCCAGCTTTGACCTGGGACCAAAACCAATGCCAAAGCTGGGCCATCACTTGCCTTGTGTTGGAGTAGCTGATATAGGGATTTCACAGCAGAGGGAGCATGGGGGAGACTGCACTGAGGGAGTCCACAGCTGGGTCTGGAGTTGCTGACACAAAGACTGTTGCTTCTGTCTAGTCAGGCTGGCTCAGGGCCAGGGTTGGGGCCAGACGGCACTGAGCCAGAGCCACTACTGAAGGTACGTAGTGGGGGCCAGCAGGGGTTGGAGAGGCAAGAACTAGGTGTGAGGAAGGCAGTAGGGGATCAGGCACAGGCAGGAGGCAGGTGGCAGGCATGTGGCAGGGGTGGGGCAGGTAGTGGGAGGGCAAGTAGCGGGGGGGGCAGTGGGCAGGCAGAAGAGCAGGGAGGAGGTAGGAAGGGCAAAAGGCAGTGTGGGAGCAATAGGAAGAGTTTGGCCTCATTGCTTCCTCTACCTGTTTCCCCCTTCCCTGTATAATTTTTCATGCATAGAATCTAATTCTTGGGGATTGTCTTAAGTTTGAAGTTAGACTGAGGTAAATACAGTATATCTTGGCTACTTTTTTTTTACCTCAGACTTTGCAAATGCAACATGTGCATTCATAATGGATATAAAATTTGGATCCACCAAATACAGTTGTTTATCACTTATCTTGACCAGGCAGGATAGTTTGGGACTAGTAACTCATTACAGAAGGGGAAAGTGAAGATGAAAAAACTTTAATAAACTTTTAAAAAGCAGGGTTCATGAGAAACAGAGTTTACTCAATTAAATTTCATATCTTTTCACATTTATCTGGTGGATACTGTTTTGCCCAACTCATTGACCTAAAGTAGCTGATATTATGGACAGATGCTAAAGAAAAGCAGCTTGGATCAGTTTTCTTGCAGAAAATTACAGATATGGAAACGTTATACAGACATCTAAGTTTTCAGAGACTAATGCACCACAGATATCACTTCAGTTTTCCAGGACCAGCCATTTGAAAACACTTCTGTATTGTGTCATACTAGTTTGCCACTTGAGAACAGAAGGGGAAAAATAAAGAATTACTCTCACAATTAGCTACTAGAACATGCTATTTTATTTTAATACTAAAGGATTGCATTCACACATTCTACTGAATTTTGGTTTCTGTTTTGGTTTTTCTTAGAGGAATTAAGGGTAAGGTGTTATTTGGTCTTGGCACATGATTTCTATTTCCAACATTCCTATATTTCTAAAAGTTATTATGTACCATTTTATGGGGCCAAAGAGAAAGAAATGATATGACCATGTAGCCAAAGTGAATCAATCTGTGATAACTGAAGCTCAAAGGAGGAACTCTGCTGTTTTTAGAACTACTGCAGGCTCCAATTACAATTCTTCTTTGAATGCTTTAGGCTCATCTTATTCTCAGTTCAGGAAACATGAATAGAAACAGTGTTGTTTATCTTCTGAGGGCACGAAGACCGCCAGGTTTCATGGAGATAGGTGCAGGAGCTTCTGTGAAAGTGCACCTCAAACTGTTGAAAGGAAAACTCGTGTCACGTGTATATTTAACCCATTAATCCTTCACCGATCATGAAGTGTATTTTGTCCAGAGCTCTTCCACTGCTATACCTGGGTCTGTCACTCACCCCAGTGACCTCCCTATTTCAATGATTACATCCTAGTGGTTAAGGTAAACCTTGGTTCCAATCCCTACTCCAATACATCTTTAAATATTTTATATTAAATATTCATTGGACCACATGGGTGCATCCAGACAAGCCTGCATGTGCCTCTTGCAGCATCTCAAACCCCGTTGACACACTGCAAGAGGCACATGCAGGAATGAGAAAACGTTCCCCATGCTGCAAATTTGCAGCGCAGGGGCAAAATTAGACCCCTGGATATCCAGGGGTCAAAAAACCCTGCAGAGAAAAAAAGCAGGGAAGGGCAGGGACCCAGACCATGCCCTGAGGCAACCGGAGGCTCTGCACCACCTGGGCCCATCCCCTGCCTGCTCCCTGAGCTCCCCTGAGCCCTGCTCTGCCTGGCCCCACCCCCTGCCTGCCCTCTGAGACCCCCCATCCCTTCCCCACCCATCTCCAGCCCCCTGAACCCCCCAATCCCTGCCCCCACCAGCATCCCAGGGAAACACAAAGAAACAACGCCCCCCCCGGCACTTACTGGCAGTTCCAGCTCCCGTTCACTGGGTCCCTCCTGAACAATGCCCCAGTGGCCCCAGCCCAGGCCATGCTGGCCCCCACTGCCCTGTGCTGCCCAGGGGGGCTCTGCCAGGAGGCCCCAGAAGTCCCACAGCCCCTGCTTGGTGAGTACAGCCTTTTTTTTTTTAAGTGCTGAAGGCTGGGGGGGGGCAGCCATTGGGGGCTGAGGGTGCCAGTGGGGGCTG
>NW_017729004.1:28890725-28928793 GCF_001723915.1 Gavialis gangeticus | reverse complement strand
GGGGGGCAGCAAAACATATATTCATGTATTCATGAATTCATGAAATATGTATTTAGAACTCACTTTATTATTATGACAGACACACTGGTAGTCTTCTAAATTGCGTTAACACTTTAGATATATCAATAAAACATTGCCCAACTGATCACTGTCTCTCTGTCTTTCACTCTCCCTCTTTTTCTCTCTTTCTAGTGGACTTTTGTTTTTATTGTGGAAGAACATGGATTTTAGGGTATATTACAAAGTAATTCTGGGATTTTTTTATCAGGGATTTTTCAGTTTTCAAATAGGAACACTAAAATTCCTGCTAGGGAGGCCAGTGGCAGGACCCTGCCTACTCAGAGCTGGCCCCTTGGACCCAGCTGGCTGTGGCTGACCTCCTGGCCAACTGGGGTCATGAGGACATGCTTTGATGGTTCAAAGCAGGCCACCACACTGGGAGCATCTTCCAGGCAATACCTGCCCAGATGGCCGGGCAGGGGCCACACATGGCAGTAGTGCCACACAAGGGCCAACTGTGCAGCCACAGCTCAAAGTTAGTCTTACTCACTTACATTGGGGGGTAGGTGGGCATGTGGGAGGTATGGGGTTTTTATTTTAGTTGCTGTGGGGGTGTGTGTGTGTGGGGTTTGTGGGGGCTGTGTGTGTGTGCCCATGTGTGTGGATGTTGGTGGTGGGGCAGGGCACCAAGTGGTTCCCAGTTGCAATGTGGGGTTCATGGGACATTGGCTCTGTGCCTCTGTGTGCAGTTCCCAGCTAGAGTGCCAGGAACCCTGAAAGCCAGCCCAACCTGATGGTGTGGGACTCCCCATGGCTCCTGACACTAGTGCACCATCGTGCTGGGCTGACTTTGTTTGGGTCCTGGCATTACATTTGGGAACTGTGTGCTGCAAGCTAGTCCAACCGGCTCCATGCTGTCTCATGGTCCTGGCATTGCAGCCAGGAACCATGTGGTTCCTGGAGGAGACAGGCTGGGCTAGATCAGCTCAGTGCCACACTGCTGGAAACTGAGTGGTGCCAGGAGGTGCCCAGCTGGCTCCGTGATGTACCGTGTGGCTCCCTGCTGCAACGTTGGGACACCTGCTGCATTCTGCGGTTCCAGTGTTGTAGCCAGGAACCACACACTGCCAGGAGGTGCCTGGGTGCGCTGGGCCAGTTCCATGCCACACTGTGCTGAGCGGCTCCCAGCATTGCAGCTGGGAACCATGCAGTGGGGCATGGAGCTGGTCTGCCCAGCTGGGCACCTCACAGCAGCATGAGGGAGGGGTTCTGGCTGCAACACCAGGACTGCAGAATACAGCAGGAGCCAGCTGGCCCCCCATGGTTTTCAGATGGCTCCTGCTGCCACTGGCCCTGGCCCTGGCCCTGGGACCCTGCACTCCCACCTGCTGCCACTTGCCTCCCACACCTGTCACTGCTGCCTTTCCCCTACTGCTTCCCTTCTTTTCCTGCCCGGCACCCCCACCCCTCCTGCCACTTCCCTTCAACCCACCACCTCTCTAGACACTCTTGGATGGAGGGAGGGCAGGGGAACAGCCCCATGGTCAGCCCCATGCCTAGCAGAAGCTTCTGGCTGGGGGCTGGGGGCTGGGAGCTGGGGGCAGCGTGTGGGGCAGGGCTGGGTGGGCCTTGCTGCTGCTGCCATTGGGTCCTGCCACCAGCTTCTCCTGGGTTCTGCTGCTGTATACTTTGGAGTTTTCAATCTCTTCAGGTAGAGGAGGGATCTGAATCTTGTTTTACATATCTTCAATTACTTCTTTCACCAGTGGTTTGTTGGCTAAATGGAGTGTCTCCTACTACTATGCCTTGAGCTCTAGAGGTGCTCAAACTGGCTTCTGAACCTAATTCTATGAAAGAGTTAATGGCTATCAGTTTCTAGTGAAGGGGATTACCTAAACCCTGAAAGGGAGTTAAACCATCATATTTTGAACACATTCCAGAATGTATCTGAAGTTTATTCTGATGAAACCTGTAGATTTTTTGTTTGTTTTCCTTGTAGTCAATGTGGTTTGTGTATTTTTTTTATTACTGAACTCTGTAGATATTGTGACTGCAAATTATTTTTTATTGATGTGATTTGCCATTCATCAGTTAAAGAATCTACCAAGAGGTACACATTAGGAAGGGGGTGGGAAAATACAGCCAGCCAAGGGATTTTGTCTAGCTTGCGGTGGATCCCTTGGTCCCACCACACCTAAGCACAGGGGGCTGTCTGGGCTGTGGCACATGCAACTGGTCATGCCACCCCTGGGCACACAGTGGGTCTGGGGTGGCGTGGCTGTCAGACTCAGTTCCCAGAAGCCCCAGTGGTGCCAGCTTCTTCTGGCTGCCACTGCTGCCAGACCCAGGCCTACTGCCCAGGCACCCCAGCAAGTCTGCCCCACACTTACTGCTAGAAGTAGGACCTGTGTGGGCAGGGCACACAACAGGGTGGATGGGATGGGGCTGTGAGCTGGTGGGCAGTGTCATTCAGGAGTGGGATGGGAGGATGAGACCAAGAATCATGGAGTGGGATTGAAAAGCAGTGACAGTGTGGGGCAGGGGCCAGGGCCGGTGCTGGGGCTGGCACAGGGCAGAGCCACAATCCACTACCCACATGACCCTGAGACCGGTGTGGGTTCTGCAGATAGGGGCATTCAGGGAATGGATTGTGCCTCTGCCCGAGCCTTGGCCCCATGCTGTCACCTTCCCAAGATCTCAGAAGCAGCTTCTCACTCACCCATGGCCCTATCCTATCTGCCAGGCTGTGCACCCTGCCTGCGTGGGTTCCAGCTGCTCTCCATGGAGACTCCAGGATTGTAGGGTGGTGACAGTGCAGGGCCAGGGTCTAGGACAGAGCCATGACCTACTCCCCCACACTGGCTCCCACTGCAGGGACATGCAGGCAGCAGATCATGGCTCTGGTTTGTGCTCAGCCAGAATGAAGCTACCCTGTAATTCCGGGGTCTCTATGAAGACCAGCCAGGACCTGTGAGGGCATGGTGTGCATCCGGGTGGATGGGATGGGGCTGCTTCAGGAGTTTTGGTGACCTGTTTTGTGGGGGGAAGAGTGTAGACCTGGCCTGTGATAGCTCACGAAAACTCCCTATATGACCCTTGGGCCCAAATAATTTCCCACCCCTGCATTAAGATGAAAGTGTAAAGTACTATTTTAGCATTGTTAAAGACAAGCCCAAATCTAAACAGTTATTTGAACTTCAGATCTAGATTTAGGACATGTCCAAGTTTGCATTTAGAAATGTTTATTCAATTGGCTAAATCCTGCCACTACAAATGCTGGTAAATTTGAACATGGATACTCTCCTTCAGGTGTGGGGTTTTGCTTCTATCCATTTTAAAATAGAGTCCCAGAATCTCAACTAAAGATGAGGAGGGTAGCTCACAGGACAGCCAAGGTGGCCTTTGCAGCCCCATACATGTCAGACTAGTTTACTTTCCTTGCCTTAATCTGGTGTGCCCTTAATTGGCTGAATCTACCCCTCGGCATTTATATTTCAGGCATTTATATTTCATCCATAGTTTACATCCTCCTTCCCTACATTCCAGTCATATCCCTTGCCATACCTGATGCACAGACCAACTCACATGTTACTCACCTCTTTGTCGGGTGTCAGGATCACAACCAGATTAAGAAAGTTTTTCTTCATGAATGCTTGTGAAATGCCAGTTAAGTTTTTAGGACTAGATCATTTGGAACTGGCAAATGCTGCTAAATTAAACTTAAAGCTGGCATTTCATTTTTAATTTACAGTTCTGTGTGCTGGAATTGTATAATTTTACAGCCGTGTGAATTAACGTTAGAGTAGACTCACCCTCTAATCTGATTGATCTGGTTTCTGTCATTTTAATCTACTTTAACAGCTCTGTTTAATTTGGAAGACTTTCTGAGGTACCTGAGGGTGTAGTTTATGGCAATATTTGATACTAAAATAAAAAAACCAAAATCAGCCTCAGGATCTCTTTATTGTATGGTAGATTTTATTGTGCTGATACTTAGTAATTATCTTAGAGCATAAAGTTCACTTCTAACAATTAAGGCTGACTGAACCTAGAACTCTGAGAACAAAAAGTGCAGGCCTCAAACACTTTGAGCTAAAGAAGAAACCTTTGAATTATAAAAGCAATGGTAGCTTGTAATTGTCACTGGTGCCAACACCAACCCAATATAACATACCCACACACAACAGCTATGATTTAGCTGTATTGTTTTTACATGTGTGGAGCTTCTTATGCAGGATAGGGTTAGTATATGTTCCCAACGTGACACTTTGGTGCAGAGGTTTGTCTTAAAACAATGCTTGACTTGTTTATAACCACTACATATTTTTCCAGATCTTATAATCAGTTCATAGATCAAATCCTTACAGCATGACCACGCTGTGTTATCTTCCACTTTATTTTTAGATGAGGCAGGGGGAAATTTATAAAGTTTTAGTTTATTCAAAAACTCACAAACCATAGTAACAAAAAAGAAAGAAAAAGTAAAGAAAAACAGAGCAATTAAGTAACTTCCTTCAAATTCCAGTTAGTTAAGTATTTTACCACCTGCCTCATTTGCAAGTCTTTCCAGTTAACATTTTTTTCACTTATGGGGCCTGTGTTTTCCTTAAATGTGGGCAGCAGAGGGGAATCATGTGAATCCAGGGAATGTGAAAGGAGAGAAAGTTATGGGCTGGCATCCTATTTGACCTACCACAGAGGTACTTCTAGCTGTTCTGCAAACACTGTACTAGAGCTTAGACCTTCAGAGCAAGACATTGGCTATGTTGACATTGGCTTCCAGAAAGAACCCCCAAAATCCTGCAAGGAATTAACCCTACCCACTCAGGAGTGTGCCTGAATAGTCCAGGGTAGCCGTGAGTGCTTATCCTACCAATGTGTCGAGGCTCTTCATCTATGCTATGTAATTTGTGGAGTGGGAGCAAATTAGCAGGACTTATTTCTTGGTGGCCCTTCTGGAAATTGCTCCAGAGTCTAAATAGATATAGCCTTCGTGGCGAAGAAAAATGAGTAATTTTGGGTTTACCCTCTATAGCACCTTCCCCTGGATGAAATATTATGTTCCAGTTGCCTAGGAAACTAGTAATTTCTTTCCCTGTTTTTTCTACATAGGAAAGGGATGGTGGAAATATCACATAGGTTGGAACTTTTTGGCATCAACTTGAACAGTTTTTCATGAAACAGTTTTTCATGAACAGTTACAAATAGCTAACAGGCATCAGTTTGAAAAGAACAGACCAAACCAAAAGAAGACTATGTTGACCGCTTTAGAAGATATTTCATTCACTGAAAGTACCAAGGGCTAAAATTTTCAAACATGCATGCCTAAAGCTGAGGACAGTTTATGTTGAGGAGCTCTGAAGAACAAATCAGATAACATAATCCCATTTTATATGCTTAAATAGAAAAGCATATGTTCAAGAATTTTGGTCTACATCGTCCATGTATATTTATTCAAAAGCATTTCATACCCTCTGGTGACCAGTTAGAGGTCAATTTTGCAAGGTCATCCTCAACCTTTTTTATATGGACATTATATCGAGCTATTGCAATTAATGTCATACTTATTATATCATTTTTAGTAATACACAATAGGCCATCATCAGCTTATGTTAGCTGAACTCATTTTTTTGCCTGTGTTATTAGATTTTCCTACTCTGTTTTGTCATTGTAACCTAGGCCTCAAAGTGATCACAAACAAAAGCAGAAATTGGGAAAGGATAATATATTTGTTTGATATGACAGAACTCTCTCTCTCTACAGAGACATTATGTCATAATAAGGTTAGTGTACAAAATAATAAGGTTGGAGAGGACCTTGATATCTTATATTTAAAGAGAACAGGTAATTTCCATGAAAAAAGATCAAACAGGCCTTATCTTGCATGTTCTTTTCTACATGTATGCAATGCTTAGTGAAGCCAGGGAAGTTTTATATGTGATCTTGTTTCTTATATTTTTAGGGATCACCAGAACCAAAATCTAATTGTTTTTGTAGTCTACCGTGGTACATCTCTAACAGCAAAGCACAGTACTAAGAAAATAGGTAATTAACATCTCTCCCTACTGTTTGCAACATGGGAGAAACCAAATCAGTGATTTAGTAGTAATATAATAAAGTTAAAAAATCTTGGAAGACTCTGAGACTCAGAATATTTTCTGTTAAAAAATCTAAAATTCAAATCAAATTCTGGGTCTGCCCCTGCTATTCTTTATAAAGTAAAAAAAAAGAATAAATAAATAAAAAGAAGGAGGGGGAGATGAAAGAGGAAGGGTCTTTACTTACCAAAGTGGATCTGAAGTTCCCTTGTGTGTCTCATACAAAACTAAACTCAAAAAATACAGCATGCTATAATGACATATTGGGAGATTAGTTCAATAATGTCCCAGGGGAGACACAAACTACACTTCCTATCCCTTCCCCCAAGTTTTTCTCTTTTGTCTATCATCCACATACCACCCTGACGTAGGAGGAAGAACAGATGGTTGTAACCCACAATACCACATGCTTTTTTTTGCATCATCTCTATTGCTGCAATCTGGTACTTTTCTTGGCAATAGCACTGATCAACAACCTGATAAATCTCTTAGTGCATAATTCAAAGCCCATTGAAGTCAATGGCAAGACATCTGTTGACGTCAGTAGGCTTGGATCGGGCCCTTAAGCAAAACAGGACTTACGGTTTAGGCATGAGAGAGATTCAGGTCCAGATCCAAACATACCTAACAATTACTTAAATAAGGCTTAGGTGAAATTTAAGCACCTAAGGAACAAAAGAAATTCTCAACAATAGCACTTCAACAGCTACAGCTTAATTATCACTGTTTTGGCCTGAAAAGTTTCCTAAAAGCCTGGAGTTAGGCTTGTACATGCTCATAAGTGATCCAAATATGTCACTTAAACACACTTCTTTGCTGTAAGGTGGGAAATGTAAGTTCTAGATGCTCCTTACTCTGAGGAGACTCAAACTTGTGTCTGTCACTTCCCAAAAGAGTGCCTCAACCACCAGGTTCTAGTGTAGGCTACATGGGGGTCTCTCTCATGCCTCCTGCTGAAGCTGGTTGACTGGGCAGCCAGGAATACAAGACTTCCTAAGGCAAAAGCATAGGCAAGCAAGGGGGCATGCTCAGCATGGAGGGAAGAGTCTTCAGTTCCTTTCCCTGCTGCCATAGTTGTTTCTGATTTATGATGAGTAGTAGGTAACTCTCAGTCCTCTGGATCATGGCATCTAGCCAGGTGCCTGATGAATCCACTTGTAGGGAGTCCTGCAACCATTACATGCCAAGGCCTTTGATATATATGCCTAGGTAAGAATATGGAGGAGTAGAGGCTGGCCAAAGGTACCATACCACCTTTAGACCATTGAGACAGAATCCAAAGGCCAGACCATGTCAAGGTGTTCAGTCCCTCAATGGTTGTAGCTTCTGCCAGTGAGCAACATACAAGAATTGTTGCTGACTGCCTAATGCCTCAGTGAGGGCTCATTTCTGTTAAGGTGATGTACCTTAGCCTTTCTCCAACCAGGGAGTACCTACAAGGCAGTGGGGGCTAGGGTTTTGAGGCACCCTGTACTTGCCTTACTCTGGAGGTTGCAATATTGTAGTATTTTATAAGAGCTACCCTGCCATGAGTAGCCCCAGCACATTGCCACCAGGCCCTCCAGTTGGATGCAAGTTACAGTCATACCTATGATGAGTACTGTCTAATAGAAAATGCATAAAGAGTTCTGGGAGCAGAGACTGGAACACAGGACTCCATTCTGTCATGGGAATGCAGTAACCACTACAGAAGCCACAGTCGTGTTCCCTGGATTATTTCTTTATTTTACATTAGACAACCATTGGCTTAAAAATACAGAATTAACTGGTAGCAGAAGCCAAAACCCACAACTCCCTCCTCCCAAGGAAATATTCCCTCTTGTTTATGTTTCTTCTGGCTTCTTGAATTCATGCTGTCTGATAGTCTTCTTCAACAGGAAGGGGAGAGGATGCCTTCCAGACTGTTGTGTAACTTTGTGGTTAGGGAATTCCTCTGGGAAGAATGAGGGGTAGATTTTAATCTCTTCTGACTGAAAAGGACACAAGACTCACAATTCCCACTTCCTTGGCAAGTGATCTTGCCACTTGGCTATTGACTCATAGACTCATAGACATTAGGGCTGGAAGGGACCTTGGAAGATCATCAAGTCCCCCCGCCCCAAGGGCAGGAAGTCAGCTAAGGTCAAAGGATCCCAGCAAGATAAGCATCCAAACACTTCTTAAAGGGGTCCAGAGTAGGTGCTTGCACTACCTCTGGAGAAAGTCTATTCCAAGCCTTGGGGACTCTGACAGTAAATAAGTTTTTCCTTATGTCCAGTCTAAAATGGTCTTGGAGGAGTTTCTGACCATTGGACCTTGTCATCCTTTAGGGCATTCCCCCAGATCCTGATGCACATCCCTGATGTACTTATAGGCTGCCACCAGGTCACCCCTGAGCCTATGCTTTTCCAGGCTGAAGTGTCCCATGGCACTCAGTCTCTCTTCATAAGGCCTGTTCTCTTGTCCTCTGATCATGCGCGTGGCTCTCCTCTGGACTCTCTCAAGCTTCTCCACATTCTTCTTGAATTGTGGAGCCCAGAATTTGACATAGTACCCCAGCTGTGGCCTCACCAAGGCCGAGTACAGTGGGAGGATGACATCCTGAGATTACTTGAGAAACATCTATGGATGCAAGCCAGAGTTTGGTTTGCTTTGCCAGCTGCGGCATCACATTGGTGGCTCATGTTCATCTAGTGGTCAGTCATTACCCGCAAGTCTCTTTCAGCCATGGTGCTAGCAAGTGTAGCACTGCTGAGCCTATAAGCATGCTGTGGGTTCTTTTCCCCAACGTGGAGTACCTTGCATTTGTCAGTATTGAATGTCATCAGGTTCCTTTCCTCCCACTTTTTTAGTCTATCCAGGTCAGCCTGAATCATCAGCCTATCCTCAGGTGTGGACGCTCTACCCCAAAGTTTAGTGTCATTGGCAAACTTGGTCAGTCCACTTCTGATACCAGTATCCACATTGTTGATAAAGATGTTAAAGAGAACAGGTTCAAAGAAGGAGCCTTGGGGGACACCATTGGTCACAGAGCGCCATGATGATTCACTTCCATCAACCACTACTCTCTGGGTCCAGCCTTGGAGCCAATTCCCCAGCCATCGGACTGTGATGTAGCCGAGGCTACAGTTGGCCAATTTTTGCATAAGGAGATCATGGGACACCAGATCAAAGGCTTTTTTGAAGTCCAGATATACGATGTCAATCTCTTCTCCCTTGTTCAGGTGATTTGTCACTTGGTCATAGAAGGAGATGAGATTTGTCAAGCAAGACCTACCCACAACAAACCCATGCTGGCTATCCCTCAAGATGTTGCCATCAGCCAGCTTGTCAAGAATGGACTCTTTGATCATTTTTTCCAGAATTTTTCAGGGATTGAGGTTGAGCTGATTGGCCGGTAGTTCCCTGGATCTACTTTTCTTCCTTTCTTGAAGATGGGCACCATATTGGCCTTCTTCCAATCTTCAGGTACTTTACCTGAGCACCATGAGTTTTCAAATATCTTTGTCAGTTGGTGGGTTATGACTCCTGCCAGCTCCTTAAGTACTCTGGGGTGCAATTTGTCACGACCAGCTGACTTGAAGGTGTGCAGCCTCTCAAGGTGTTCCTTTACAAGGTCTACACCGATGCTGGGTATAAATTTCCCTCACCCTCACCCTGGCCATCCTGCATCATGCTAGGCAGGGAAGTCCCTTTAGGTTGATGAAAAACTGAAGCGAAATATCCATTAAACAGGTTGGCTTTTTTCTGGATGTCACTTGTCAGTTGTCCTATTTGATTTAGTAGGGGTCCAATGTTACCCTTGCTTTTCTTCCGACTCCCCACGTATCTGAAAGAGAACTGTTTATTGTCCTTAATACATGTAGCCAGATGGAGTTTGGTTGCAGCCTTGGCTTTCTTGGGTTGTCCCTACAGGTCCAGACCAGTACAGAATACTCCTCCTTTGTGGTAATTCCAATCTTCCGTCCTTTATAAGCCTCTCTTTTTTGGTGTAGGAGGCCCATGAATTCCCTGCTGAGCCAAGGGGGTTGCTGTACCCTTTTGCTACCTTTCCTCTGATATGGAATGGATAGCCCTTGTCCTTTCAGGATTGCTTAAGGAGTGAACACTTTTCTTGGACTCCTCTCCCTGTCAAGTCATGGTCCCTTAGGGCTTTGACAACAACACTCTTGAGCTTATCAAAGTCAGTTTTCCTAAAGTCGAGGACATCTGCATTGCTGACTGACTTGTCAGCTTTACAATGGATAGTAAAAGTAATCAGCTCATGGTCACTGTCTCCTGACCTTTCTTCATTGTTTAGGTTGCTGACTAGATCATCCCCTTTAGCCAGTACCCGGTCCAGCAGCACTTTACCTCTTGTTGGTCCATAGACTTCTTGGGTCAGGTAGAGCTTGTCCATGCACGAGCATGGGAAGAAGGTGGGAAGAAGGTGATCTTATGTTCCTCCATCTTGTTTAAGAAAGAAGGCAGGGTATTGTTATATGTATCAAAGTCAGTGCTTCTTTTATTCAGGCACTATTGATCTATTGCACTATTGGAGACATTTACTGAATAGAAATCTTGGGTACTTAACCCTGTAGATTAAGATCATCCTCCTGGATCACTGTGCAGAAATTATAGGCATAGCAATGCTTCAATGGAGATACCTTAGAAATTGATTTAGGATCTAGCCATTGGGTTCAATAAGCATCAGTTTCTTCAATGGCAATAGACATGGTTTCCTAACTTACAGCAATATTCTGAATTGTAATTAATATTTGTAGTGCGTTTTTTATCGTTGGCTAAAGGGATAAGGCAAATACTCAGCATTTTATTATTGTTAAAGGGCCTATTTGAAAAAAAAATCCCACTTGATTATGATGCATTATTACTGAGATAATTCAACCGAGTCTATTAGTCAACAGTTTTCTTTGCAATCCATATTAATTAGCTATACTAGTCTGCTGGTTACACCGTGTTTACCATTTTTTCTTCTGGTCTCAGAACTCTGTAATTAAGGCATTCCTAAGAGAACTGATTAATGAATTGACCTAAAATGGCTTACTAGAAATTCTACACAAAACTTTTATATTTTCCTGTGATGTTGTTTAGAATTTAATGGGAAATTCATCAAAAGATTTATGTGTTGATTCCTGCAAATATAGAGGAAAGCTGCAAAGAATTGTAATTTAAACCTCTCTCTACCTGTTGGGAGAATCCATCTCAATAAGTGCAACAGTACCAAGAGTGATTAATGCGAGATAGTATTGCTTTAGAATGCCAAAGAGATTAGATTCTAGTCCTACTGTGAGAAACATAGGTAGATCTCTGGAACCATATGAAAACTCACAGGCTTTATAAGGGATAAAGGAATAATTTCACAGCACTGGAATTATTATCTGATTGTATTAACTTTTTTTTTTTGTATTTTGATCTCACATGCTCAAGGTACTCTCCGCTAACTTCATTTAAATGTCATAAATTCAGAAAGAAAGTTTAAATTTTAGCAGCAACTTTTCATTTTCTGGTGGCTAGCAACATCATTTCCATTTATTTTAAAGAACTACTATTCTGGATATCTTAGGGAAAAAAAAGATCTTGCCAGAAATCTTCATCTCAAGTCTAATATGCAATTTGTAACACAGGCAGTTCAGTTATGTGGATATATTCCTTCTCACACTTCTTCAATTAAAATGAAGGAAAACCATTTTTTACAATATTTTTCATATGTTTAATTCTTGCTATGGAATAAAGGGAGAAGAAAACAGGTGTTTGTGGAATTATAATGGTGAAAAAGAGAAAGGGCCATTAATAGAAAGAGGAGAGAAGGGTAGTAATATAATAAGTTGGAGTACATTTTCTTATGCTTTGGGGAAGGAAATAGGAGTAAAACAAACTGAATATAGAAGAAAACAAAGTTTGACTGCTCATTTCAGATACTACATTAAAAATAAAGTCGTTATTGGAGTGTATTGACCAGTGCCAGTGTAACTGCAAATAGCTCTGCCTTTGGGCTGGACTCTGTAGTAGATCATTTTTACTTTTTCAAAATGTAACTTACAAATGTTATTACTGCCAGTTAAAATTCAAATGTAAATAAATAAGGCATTGTGTAGAGGAAACGAGAGGTGTGTTTGTGTGACACTTTAAAGCAGGCTAAATGCTTTTGCACCGCTTTAATGGTGTCAGTGTTTGCACACCTCGGCAGCATATTGCATATTAATCCCAGCTGCTGTAGGAAATTCGGGGGTGTAATGTACCTTAAGTAACTTGGGGCACAGAAAACTAAAACTTCAAGTTTTAGTTTGCCCCTACAGCCGCGAAGCAAAGCATTGGGCTCCATGTAGCTCTACAGCTCTTCAGGAAGCCCTGCAGGCATCCTGACAGCAGCCCAGGAAAGCAGACTCCACCCAAGACAAGTGGTGAGCCTGATCTTCTCCCCACTCCCTGGAGCCTGCCTGCCTGCATGAGCTGTGCAGGGGCCTGGCACTTCCCTCCATGGCTGTGGTGCCCCCCAGGACTGACTGAGCTGCGTGCCTGTGGGCAGGTGCCGCCTGGGGAGAACCACTGCTGCTGCAGAAGGAATCACCAACCCCTCCCTCCCCCCCACAGCCCAGGGACCACTCCACCCTCTGGCAGCTCCCTTTCCCCTCCCCGCCAGAGAGGTAGGTCAGTCAGCGGGGTGTGTGTGTAACACGGGGGTTTAATCCATCCTAAATTGAAGTGGTATTTTTTAAAACCCACCACTTCAATTCAGGGCCCCTTTTTCATTTACACATGCCCTAAGGCACTGTTCTATTTCTAATAAACAAATGCTATGGAAAACTGGAATTTTATGTATATCTGGCATATATTTATAGATGATTACATAGTACAGTGATTTTAAAATACCACATACGTTTAAAGGTACCCAGATGAAAAGCATATTTTTTGTACAAATAGAAGAATTCTATTTCTTTCCTGAGTTGTTAGATGGTATCTGGGACTATCAGTCTTCATTATTCATTAGTAATAAAAGAAAAGCTACCTATTCATTCTACAGAAGCACTGGAGTCTGGATTCTTGTTTGAACTGTCCTGCTATCAGAGCCTAACCTTTAGCTGACTCATTCTCCCCTTCCTGCAAAGCTAAAGCTGAAACCATAATTTCTGCTGAAGACTGGTCAATTTCAATAGGACTACTCAGTAGATGTGTGCTTATACTTCCATAAGTAGTTATGGATAGCATAGATTTTAAGTCTTGATGGGTGTGTCTATATGAGATGTTTACTGAGCAGTAGAGTAATTAGCTGCACAGTAAACATCTTGGCATCTACACGTGTCCCTATTAGGCTGGAATAAATTAATTTTAAAAATTCCACAGCAGCGTATGTGTAGATGTTGACAAGACTGGCTAGGGCACAAGGGTGCTTCAGTGAGGGGACTGCCTGATGACTAGCCCCGCACTGAAGCACCCTTGTGCCCCAGCCAGCTTCTCCGCAGTACATTGGTCCCCAGGGCCCCTGCCAGGTGGGGCTGCTCTGCCCCAGCTCAGCATGCTATGTTCCTGGGCATACGTGCAGATACGCACTTGGCAGCAATAAACTTCAGGGTGATAAGCACAGTATTTAGACTATTATCTAGTTATCCCTGCATTTTGTGCAATAACTTGGTGAAAATATATCTTCGAGAAAGGCATACAATGGTAAACTTCAATGGGAGAACAATATACAAAAAAAGTGAATGGTTTGCTAGACTGAGCTTCATTTTCTAGGAAAGGTTTGATAGTCTGAAGCAGCCCAGAAATATATTGAAGTGAGATAAAAAGTTAGAAATATGTAAAATGTTAACAAGTTTTGCTTTTGGGGTATTTTTGGCTCCTTCCCCCACTTTTCTTTCTTTCTTTCTTTCTTTCTTTCTTTTTTTTGTATTTTCTGCACTGTCTATTTGCCCTCTGGGTATAAGCCCAGTGGTACCATTCACCATTTTAACATTCAGGTTTGTTCCTTCAGTTCCTTCACCACAGGCTTCTGTATATTACAGAAGTCAGATCACATTGTAGCTTTTGTGTATCTATGTAGACTTAGGCATCTATGGGTACATCTACACAAGACACATTAATGCTCATTAGCCTAACTTAATGTACGTTATGGGCACATATCTACACATGCGCACCCTTAATGCTCATTAAAAATGGTGTAATTAGGCTAATGGTGATTAGTTAAAGAGTGTTAATGTATGTGTAGATGCAACCCAGCACCAACTATAGTGCTGGGTCTGCCCAGCCATTAGAGGCACATGGCAGGGCTGCAGGGACATGCAACTAACTTCAGTTACTTTAGTGCGCTAACTTTAGTGCTAATTCCCTGCACATGTAGACAGCTGCCAAAAATTGCTTAATGTGCATTAAATTTAAGTGTGATTAAATGCATGTGTAGACATGCCCTATGCGTGACATTATTCCACCCTGTTCAAGTCCTGTACATCCATTAATGCACCTACTTTTGTAGTACATCATCATCTTACCCCTTAAACCTTGTCAAAGAAAAGTAGCAAAGAGGAGGATCTACACACTGTTAGGATTAACATTTTCTCAGGGGGTCAAGCAGGGGGGAAAATAGAATTGTAGTTAGGCAAACACATTAACTTATGTGCCTAACAATTAGAATTGAATGCGGCCCAAAGTGTTTGTTGCTATAAACGTAAAACTTCTTCCAGTAGAAGCACAATAAATTCTCCAAACATGTTGATCTGTTTCCTGTTGCTGAGTCTAATATTAAGTAATAGACTCCTCAGACTGAGTCTAATATTAAACAAACAATTCAAAGTTTATCAGAAGAACTAGAATACTTTCTTAAGAAATTGAGCATGAAAATAGTTAAATATAAAAGTTTAATGTTTTCACTAATTTCTTCATTCCCACATCTTCAGCAAGCAGACACACTTAAAATCAAATTAAGCATTTAAATGCAGCTAGGGAAGAATTTAAATTGTCCTTCTGGCATCCTGCATTTCAATTGCATACAGAAATGTTCACTCCATGGCATTGTCAAATATTCTCATTTTATTAATTGGAATGACCCCAAGAAATAGAACCAGTGACTCTTGAATTTTCCAGAGAATGAATCTTTTCATTTGAACTAATGGTAAGTTACCCCCAGAAAATTGAGTTTGCGTTCATAATGAAGTTATGAAATCTGCTGTTGAATTCATTAAATTGAAACAACTTTTATTTCATTATAGTAACAAACACTGCAAATTAATTTTCTCAGCTAGGCATCAGTGTGTTTTTAATAGAGAACACTATTATGTATGAACAATTAAAATAATTTACATTTGGAGAACATTGATTATGAATGATGTTATTATCCCATTAATATAGCAAAACCAATAAAAAATTAATGTTATAGAGATGAAACTGGGCATTTAAAATAATAAGTAAATGATGTGCAGCTATAGACAGGAGTCTGGAACTCTTGTAAGAAACATTTGCTGTGACTGGTATATATGATTAGTAAAGATGGACTGTCCCTTAAGGTCTCAACTGGAATCCGTATACTATAAGGCAGAGAGCTCCATACCTATAATTACACATTCTGTACCTGATTTGTCTGGTTTAAATAGCACTTTTGTTGCAAGTAATTACATATGAAAAAATTATGAATGTCACTTTATCTGTGAATCTTATCAACTAATCACTGTACCTGACAGGAGATGCTTACATTTTAATTATGTACAAAAGAAACTAAACTTGGGGATACAATATAAAACACTACCCTAATCTTTTTGATATTATATGATGTTTTTATAGGGTTACCATATGTCTGGGTTTCCCCAGACACATCCTCTTTTTTGGTCCCCTGTCCTCTGTCTGGGCAGGTTTTTAGAATGCAAGTAAATCTCTGGGTTTTTGCTCTGCTTCTGCTTTTCCCTGGCTTGTGGCTTGGGGCTGGGGGCAGCAGGGGAAGGTGAGTGGCTGTTGGGGGATCATGTGCTGTGTGCACGGGCACCAGCAGCTGCTGACAGATGAGAGAGAAAGAGAGAGAGAGAGAGAACTCACACTGCATGGGCAGTAGGGCTGGGGAGGAGGAAGGGGGCTGTAGGTCAGGAGTAAGGAGCACTGGCAGGGCTTGGGGGAAGGGGGTGCAGGTTGGGAGTGAGGCGCACTGTTGGGGATGTGGGGTGGGGTACAGTTGGTCAGGAATGCGAGGCAGCAGCAGGGCTGGGGGGCTATGGCTTAGGAGTGAGAGGCAGTGGCAGGGCACAGGCATCTCTCTGCTCCCCAATCATATACCCCTTCCCTCCCCACTATAGGTGTCCTCTTTTAATAGCGGAAATATAGTGACCCTATCATGACTTCTTCCCTATTAAGATGGTCTTAGTTGGGTAACTTACTGCATGCAATTGGATGAATAGTTTTGTTAAATTGTAACATAAATATAGAACGACCAATTTCCAAAACCCAGAGATAAGGAAAAGGGGGAATTCTTTGCCACTGATCCAGGATTCCTCAGAAGGATATTTTACCACAGGCCCAATATGATGAATGTTAAAAAAGTGTTTTAATATATTAAAACAGATAAGCCCAGTTTGCACTAGATTAGCCCACCAGAGGATACATTACAGTTGTTTATGTAAGATTTTTAATGCTGTCCTTGAGGGCTTACCTTGCTTGAAGGTGTTAAGTGTATTCTCTAACATGATATAGTGGATGCTTCACAAAACTGGCTATGTAAATAATCATCCCAATCTTGATAGCTAACTTGACAGACAGACAAATATCCAATCCACAGATGCAGGGTATGGCATCCTAGGTCTTAGCTGACTTTACCCAGCAGAAATTTTTCCTTAGAAGTTCAGTATCTCTGTATGTTCAAGGTATTCAAATATATTTCTTTATAATCTGCCTGAGGAAGATTAATTTATAATCTGGGAAATGATAGACTGTCCTTTATTTTTTCCAATTTCTTTCCTTGACTGAGAAATAACCTGTCAAACTAATGCTTTTGGTAGTGGATGCTAAAATGAGCTGTTGTCTAAACCAATTTCTCTTCAGCTCATTTAGTTAAAGTCTACATCAGCCTAGATGGTCCATCACATTAGCATGATAAATGTGCACCAGTTTAAAACACCTAACATCCCACAAGGAAGTGAAGTGGCTACTAATACTTTTTTGGAATTGTGTTGACATTGGTAAGATGCTTTTGACTTCTGAGCTTGAATGACTATGTACCCATTTACAGCTAGTTTAGAGGTAGCTTTCAGCACAAGTCCAGAACAAGACTTGGACTCTCATCTGTAGGGACTTGATAAGGGCTTGCTTACCTTAACTGCTTTCCTTCAATGTTCAAGACCCATAGACCTCTCAGAAAAAAAAATAGAGGAATACACTAAAGGTCTAGATTGTGATACCAACACAAGTATGTGACTTTTCATTCTCTTTCCTACCTTGAATTAGCTATTCACATAATAAGAATGATGATGCTGATGATCCAGGCATGGAGAAATAATGAATCCATAGTCAGTAGAGAAAAGTTTAATTTTAAAGGGATGCTGTTTGTTTGCAAGGGTCCAGCTACACCTTACATTTATGCTTTAGATACTATGTTAATTGTGGCATAACTGCCAAAGGTGATATATGTGCACCCCAATTAATGTGCCATAAAATAGCAATGTGTGGCATGTTTGAGGCTGTTCCATGAATGTGGGGCATGGCAAGAGGTGCAATTCTTTGAAGGAAGGATCAGATCCCATGGCACCTTTAATGAACTTATTCCAGGGACTTAAGTGAGCTCGAGTGTCAGCTCTGTCTACTGTGTTTGGACTTTCCATGGACTGCCAACTTGATGGGGTAGAGAGGTTTGTGTGTACCAATGACCCTAAGAACTTTGCAAGCCTTGTACTCCTGGTAGGGTCAACCATGGTGGTAAGGTCAAAGGTGAGGTATCAGATGAAGAGCAGCCAAACACAACACAAAGACCTCAATGGTGCAGCTGGCAGATGCAAAAGGCATTCTTCTCAATAGTGCTGAAGATGGATGAAGGCTTCACTCGAAGAGTAACCCCAGTTGTTTTGGATCTCCTTGACACTGGACACAGGTTTCTTCTCTGCCAAGATCCAAGTGGTTTCTGATGCACAACAGCCTCCTTATGTAAAACAAGACACAAGCAAGCTTCTCACATCCTTGTGTTTGGAGCAAGTGGGAGAAGGTATAGAAGATTCTGAACTGAGGTCAACTTACTTAATTTGTACCTGTATCAGAATTTGTGATTTCTTTAAGAAGAATGCCAATATGCAGCTTCTTTTTGGAAGGGAAGAGCAAGAAGTAGTATCCAGGATCACTAACCTATTTTCCATAGTTTTACACTGCTTTAAAAATTTGTTCTGTCGTGGTTCCCATTTATAAAATGGTATATTTTTTTAAAGATCTGCTAACTCTATCAGTTGAACGCATACCTGTTCCTTTGAAAGTAAAAAGAGACAATCAGACCCCAGTTCCTGTCCTTCCAAATGCCTTTGAATTTCTATTTTCCTCACCAAAAGATATGCTATTCAGAAAGAATATTATCAGTTTTTTTCCTCATTTTACTATGTGTAGAATATCTTCATAAAGAAATGTGCATCCTCCCATAGCATGATTTGGGCCATTCTTTATACCTGTTGGTTGTTTGTTAACTTAATTCCTGATTTTAGTATGTTCACTTTTTAAATATAGTTTGCCACTTGATTGCATAACTCATAGAATGTAAAAAAGGATGAGTAAGACCCTAAGAGAGGACAGACCCTACAAAAAAACCTGTCCTTTGGATCTTTCTGTTGAATGGAAGCCAGTGTGAGCTTCGAAGTACAGATATCATAAGCCCTTTCAGGTCTGCTCTCTTTGATAGAATCCTTTCCATGAAAATGGACAAGTTAAACCTTCATCTTTTATCCATCATATAATCAGTGCAATAGTCCAGTCTGGAGGGGATGAATACAAGAATGTCTGTGTCTGAGAGGAAAAGAGGAATAACAAAAGTTTAAGATTTTAGTGGTAACTGTTAAAGACCATTGGCAGACCTTTGAATGGCAGTTAAGTAATGATGATTCCCAATTCTTTGAACTGCTTCCTCATCTTATCAACCTCAAGTTTTTCCTAGATGAAGTATGAACCAGCTGCATTTCATCTAGGTTTTGGAGTCCTTGTTGTATTGTGAGATAACTGGTAAACAGCACCATCTATATGGAATAAGTAGGACACAGCTTTTCTTTTATTTAAAGAAATGGAATATTTCTGTGGTCAGTGAAGTAGCAACAGCTGAAATTAATCTTTATAATGAATAAACAATTTACTCAATCCTTGTGAACACCCAACAGGATTAGTGGGACAAGTGAAGATTTATACTAAGTATATACCATGCAGTGAGGGAAAAATATATTTGCATGTTTATAACAGCAGTTGAATAAGCAATTGCTAGGCTGGTGGTACACAACTAAATGCATATACCATTGCATTCTGTATTTTTAAGAGTCTTCAAAGTCCTTCCTATTTTCATATAAACCAAAATTATTTATAAATGTGCCCCAGGCAAAAATCAACATAGTGACATAAATCAAGCCCTCCTATGAAGGATTTTCAATGAAGCTGGAAAAAAGACATTTTATTTTTGGACCTACGCAGATAGTTCAAAACAAAATAGATCAGGAAGTTAACTAAAATAGGTATCAATGAACTACATGTGGTTAAAGATGAAGCTAGACTCAACATTGCTATTCTAGATCAGGATGGCATGGCATTCTTTGAACATATTCTGAATCTTCCCAAGTAAGGAAAATTAAAAATGAGTTAATATTAGACTAATTTATTTTTTCCATTTTCCCACAGTTTTATGGAATCTTAACTCTTATCCTCTCTCTTATCTTAAATCTTGATCAGTTGTTTTCAATCTTTTGGCTTATGGGTGGGGTTGGTCCATTGTTACAATCTACTGTGCTGGATTTGACTGAGGACTGGCCCCATGCACCAGATGCAGTCCCAGAGCTACAATGTGGGATTGATCTGGCTCTGGCCTACCCTGTACATGGTGCCATGCCATGTGGCCTGCAGGGCTCTTCATATGTCTGGAAAGTGGGCAGTTCAGAAGAGGTGGCAGCATTGATTGACTTGGCTTTGATGGGAATTAATTCTACCATCACCCCTCCCCACCCCCCACTCCTCCTCACTGCCACATTCCTGGACCTGCAGGTAACACTGACAGAGATGGGTTTAGCTTGCAGATTATAGCTAGGGACAGGCATTCAAAAAGCCTGAGCCTGAATTAATTCAATCTTTGCAGGTTAGTTTAACCTGCCTAGGTTGAACCAGTTTTTAACTGTCCAGACATTCCATCTGGACTTCAGAAATGCAGACACCTGCAGTGGCTCAGGCTAGAGCAGCCCTCCCTTCCCTTCCACAATGCTGAGCTGAGAGGGGCTGTGGCCAGACCCCAGCAGGATGATCTGATTAGGAAGGGGTGTAAACCCCCACCTTAGCCTGCACCATCTCAGGCTTTTCCCTGCTCACTGCTCAAGGGGCAGGAGTATTGCCAGACCCCAACCCTCGCTAGCACTCTGAGACTAGCACTCCAACACTCTGAGGTGTGGAGTGCATGCATCTGTTGATGACACTGAGCTTTTCAATTTTCCTACCCCTGCGTCTTCATAGTGTTTGCAAAGCAGACTGGGCAGCAAAGCAGTAGGGAGATGAGAAAAACAGCTGGGATCTGGTAACAGTGTTTATCAGCCCATCAGCAAAACAAAAGCCCCTCTCATTAGTTCAAGCTCTTCTTAAACAGCTTTTCCCAAGGAAGGAATGGAGGGACATTACCGACTGACCTGTTGATTAGCTCCAAAAAGCCCTAAGTGGACACTGTTCTGTCTGCCTGTCCCGGTGAAACTGGAGACACACACACAGACACCTCTCAGCTTTAGCTAGCATACTACATGTTGTGGGAGATGGGAGGGAAGGAGGGAGGGATGGAGTGGGGAATCCCTGCTTCAGCAGAGAGCAGGGAGGGAAGCCAGGCAGAGCCTGATGTGCCTGCAGTCTCTCCCAGAGGTCTGGCTAGGGAGGAACCAGCCTGTTCTCTGGAGCAGACAGCCCAGCTCAGGGCTATAAAGCATCTGGGATGCTGGAGGTCTCTGGTTTAACTTAAATCAGGGATGGTTCTGGGACAGACATTGCATAAATTGGTTTGACCCAAATCAGTTAAGTCTGATACTACATTCAACCAGGTTTATCTTAAACCAGTTTTTTCCATTTTGAAACTGGTTTATGTACACTGAATTTAAGGCTTATTACAGTTTTAAATCAGTTTCTGATCACTTGTGCTGGTTTGTGTATAATGTCTGTCCCTAGCCTGGAAATTGAGCACTACTGATCTAGATAAATAATAAAAAAGATAGTATTCTGAAAATATTTATTTGTATTTTAAATGATTTCTTATTGGTTTGCTTTTAATGCATATTTGTGTAACACCTTACCAGCAAGAATATTTTGACTCATGAATCTCAGAATGGTGCCAGGTAATATATTGTTACATACTAGGATTTACACCAGAAGTGCTTGCATTTCATGTTTAGTAAGAAAACAGAAACAATATAAGGGCACTTTATCTAACCAATTAGAAAACAACATAAATTAAACCTAGACTAGTTGTGGACAGTCTATACAGAAAAACTATCTCATAAGACATTAATTGAATACATTTGAATAATGAACACTTGTGATTCTATTGCAATGTACTTGCAAATAATCTCTGAACAACAAAGATAAGCCATATACATTATTTATTCATGTGTGTTAGTCTTTCAAACCTAATGTCTTGAGCTGAATCTTGAAAAGATTCAAATTGCTCTCGCAGCAGGGTTACTGAGATTTTCATTTGCTTCCCATTCCAATTCCCATCGCCATCCCCATTCTCTTCCAACTTCCATGGACTCTATGCCCAATAGTAGTATGTTCCACCATATAGTACAGTGTTCATATAGTGTTCCTATGAGTGGTTAAATTGTTAAATACTTCATCGTTGGGTTTCTTTGCCATAAATTCAGGAATTGGTTCACACTTTCAATTCAATTAAAGGAGAGAAGGAAATCTCCAGGAGCAAATCTGGAACCAATTATTTTTCTCAGACTCAGAATTTGATCAATGCTTCTCCTTCAAGCCAATAGGAGGTCACCCCATTCCCTAGGGGAAATTTACTCTCCTTCTGCCCTGGCACAGCAGTATAGGAAGGGTGAAGTGAAGTTTCTGCCCACTCCCTGACCATTCACATGTGCAGGAGAATGGAAGCCTGGTGATAAACCTCACATTATAGACTCTATAATGTGAGGTTTAGCACTGCAGATAGCTTCTTAGACTATCTTTACTTTTATGCACTTCATAGTGAGTTGCTGCCAAAAAAAAGAGCATCCAATCTTCAAAAAGCTGTTTGTTAAGAAACCCTACTCAAAACTGAAAGATGGTCAAAAGGGGAAGGGGGAGAGGAAAAGACACTTCTTTTGTTTAACTTGAAAAAAAGAGAGTAAAACATTTCCAACCAGAATTTAAATGTAGCTATACATAGATAGACTGTAAGAAAAGGAATGTCTTTTCCAAAGAAATTTTCAATATTTTTGAAAAAAGGTATTTCTTCCTAATTTAGCAAGGTTAAATAAAAATCAAAATTGGTCATGGATGGAAAAAAAACTGGGGAGAATAGGAACAGATGTTTGGTGGAAGACATTTTACCAGATTGCAATGGAAAATCCATTTAATTTTAATTTCATTTATATTTCTCCTGGTATGTAACTGCCTACTTCTCACCTCTTGTTTACCACCATTTTAGCAACAGCAGACTCTGGTGTTACATTATATTCTTTACCAGGGTCTAAGTCCTGGACAAATATTAATACCAGACAATTCTGGTTGTAATTTTTCTGTTAATATTTCACTTTTTGCATCACCTTCCTAGGACACTAATACCATTTCCCCATAGGGACTATAAAGTTACTGAGAAAAAACAAAAGATTCCGTTTCTATGGAATTACTCTGATTTACCTCAGCTAAGAATCTGGGCTGGGCTGTTTGTGTGTCAGCAGAACTATGTTCCTTAAAGTCAGCAGTGTGCTTGTAGACTGGGTCTCGCATATGTGTACACATGTCAACACCTTTCTATATTTAATTACAGACCATATACTGTATTTTCCATACGACACGTGAAGTAAAATGAATTGTATGCTCAGACACGGTCACCAATTACTTCTTCATTGGGAACTTAAGTTTCAAAGCTCTGATAATCAACTAGTATAGCACAGTGGGCAAATGCTACTATCCAAAAAGGCAACTCATTTCAGAAGGGGCAACAATACACACCTTTTACGAAGTTCTCCATTGTGCATCATGTAGATGACTTTTCATCTGTATTGTATGCTTTCCTTTATCCTGATCACCAGCCAACTTGGTAAATGCTCTTACAATGATTGATAGTTTCTGTGGCTCCACGTTCAACATTCTAGATTTACATATTTCCTACCATCTGTCTTTGCTTTAATATATCTTGTGTTACATTCTCTTCATGATTTTTTAAGCAAAACATTCTCTTCATCCATTTCTTCTCCAGCTACTTCTAATTATGTATGTCTTGTGAATGTCCACCCAGAGACTTACTTGCAATAGTATAATAAATATTTAATTTTTGAGCTTTGTCTAAGATCCAGTCAGTTAATCTTCTCTCCCTTACATAGGTTGCAATATTACATGTTCCTATTCTACAACATCATGATCTTAGCCCTTTTCTATTGTTTCTGTTCACATCTGAGTTCATATTTATTGCTTAATGTAATTCTAACCTCCTCTTATTCCTTTGGTTCAGCTTCTTAAATCAACATCCATCCAATTTACTACTACAGTGGAATGCTACATAACTGGGAAGTAGTTTTTATTAAACACTTTTGAGTTTGGCTCCTTATTTGTCAAGAATACTGTTCATTTCATTAAAGGAAGAACAAACTGGACTGGACTAAGCAGAAATTGACAAAATATGAGCCCTAAGTTCCTGCTCTGAACACTGTTAATACATTTTAGATGGTCAATGGTAGAAACAATTCATAAATAATCCCAGTAGCAACAACTGGAATCTAGGGGAGTACCCTGATTTTTAATCTACAGAGGCAGATTTCTCCTACTTGTTTGTTCTCAAACTCTTGGCTGCTGAATTGTCAAGCTCAACTGGGGGAGGAGGCAGGTAGAATGTGACCTCACCTGATCTATGTTCAGTTTGGTTAGGACATGGTTGGGTCACGTGGGCTCAACTCTTGTCAGACTGAAGAACACCTAAAACCCAGGTGTTCCATTTTGGGGAGAATATTCAAGTTAGTAGGCAAAAGCTGCTGCTACCCATCTACAGAAATTATATAGGTACTTTGAAAGTGATATGAACTGCAGACAGACAAAGATACTTGACAGGCAAATTGAGTGAGAAGCCCAAGCTCTTGAGGAACAAGAGTTTCTTGTTGGTTAACTTTGGGCATCTCCAGCCTTTATAGATCATACATTGGAAATGCATATTTCTCCTTATTCTTTGTGTAGGGCACATAGCCACATAAATCTGAATTGCTCAGGAGTGCTTCAAATGGCAATTTGTTAGTAGGGTTTATAGGCACCTAACCATGACACTGTGATTAGTCCTTCTGTAGCAGACACTCAAAAGGTATGTTGCACAATTTGTTGCACAGAAAATGGGATGCTTAGTAGTTAGAAAGACTGACACAACACTTCCATCAATAGTTAACAGAAAGGCTTTACTAATTAAATAATGAGTTCTTACAGGAAAATGACAGGTAGGCTTATTGCAATCTACAAAAAAAACAAGCTATAATCAAGTCTAGTACTATTAGCTGTAATAATGGTTTTCTCACCAACATGGACAAGGAAGCGGTTCTGGTTTTTGCAGATTCTCACCAGGTGAGGAACTGTTGCTGAGGGTGGTCAGCTGGGCACAGGTTATGGTGGGTCAGCATGGTGTTTCCCTTCTGGGATGAGCGCTTCTTGCTGGCAGATTCCTTCTTCTCTTATACGCATTCTTCAAAGGATATTTCTCTTAATGGGTTGAAGATCAGGGTCCAGACAAAGCTGGTAGGGTGGACGGTTATTGCTCTTTGGTTGTGATGTGAATGTTAGACTTTTGGATCCATCTCTGGTTGTTGTGGGTGAAACTGACATGCACAAAAACCCTTGATTGCTCTAGAGGTTTATCATTTGCTTAACTATAGTATGATTTGATTGCTTGAGTCCAACACCCTAAATTGGAGGTACATTACTTGATTTAATTTCAGTAGGACTTGGTTACTTGAATTGAGCACCTTAGACCCTAAATTGTAAGACACTGTATAGATTATTGTGATAGCAGGGTGGAACTCCAAATATTTTCCAACTGGCAGAGACACCTGGCTTGGCAAGGAATATGATAGCGAGGGAGAGGTTATCACTCTTAAAGGGGAGCTTCTTCATAACCAAATTAGAGTAGTTGGTCATGGGTTGAACTTAATACTAGAGCCAGAGGTGAGATTAACTGTATTGTTATACTTCAGGTGGTCCCAGTTATGAGTTTATATTCTTGGGCAAAAAGGCACTGATATAATTTAGTTATTTAAATTTCACATGTAGGTCTGGACAAGCTCTGTAGGTAGTAGAATACTTAAGTCATTGCACAAGCTGGGATGCTTTGAATCCTGGCCTAAAGTCTCCAGCAAATGGCCATCATATGATTTGGTCTGCTCAGTTTTAGAAAGAGAGTCTTGTCTGAAATGGGAATAAACTTTTTTTCTACACAGTTTTCATGGCTGAAACATTCAGTATACAAGAATGAATTACAGAGGTATGCGTAAAGCAGATTGATTATAACTCACTGTATTTACCACAGCAAGAACTGTGTCAGCATTCTCAATATTCATTGTTTTCATCCAGTACTCTGATTCTATTTTTAGGCCTTTATCTGCACATATAGATTCATTAATAAACTCTTAGGTGATTCAGTAATAAATATCCACTTTTACATTAATAATATGAAAGGTTATTACTAATGAATTACACTGACTTGCTTTAGTAATCTTGTGTATCATTTACAATGGCTTGAAATCCATGTAGATTGACTTGACCTTATGAAGTAATTATAGGCAATCTTCTATCATACACAATTCTGGTATCTTAACTAAAAGAGTAGGTTAATGAAATTATATAATGGGAGGAACTTGGGCCAAAATAACAAAAATCATCTTCCTTTCCTCATTTCAAGCCCATCACAATACAGTGTTACATTAAACTGCAGCGCTGCAACACATACCCGGCATCATCACTGCACAATTTGTATTACCTAATGTGTATGAGAGGTCTTTGAGCCCCAGTGGATGGAGGAGGCTTGTTGTGTATCACGGCGCATCCAGCAGCAGCTGCAGCGGAGGCAGCCAGCTAGGCACAGTGTTGCAGGCGAGGACCACCCCTTCTGGCAGCGGCACATAGAAGCTAGAATACAGGATGGCATCACTGTCCATTTGCTTGCCCACCCCTCCAAGTAGGGCACTGTCAGTGCCTAGTCACCTGCCCAGGGGCCTCCATCCCCACCCACTGCTAGGATCACAACAGCACAGGCAGTGTGGCCGAGTTAAAAACAAGAGCAATTTTCTTCCCCACCCCTCTCCTAAAAAAACTTCCCAAACACCAGCAGTGCATCATGCCCACAGTACCCTATGCAACACCTTTCAACACCATTCACCCAGCCCCACCACATGCATAAATGCATCCTGGCCCAGACAGCAATAAAACAGGGACATCTTCAGCTACATGGAAGGGATGAAGAACAGCCTTTTAAGGGTCCCCAGGGGGTAGCCTCACTTGGGCTCATGGCCAGGCAGATGGCCCTCAAGTCAAGGCCATGTGGATCTGGGCCCCTGACAAGGGATGTAGCCATCCTGGAATCTGGCTGTCCCTTCCCACTCTGTGTCTGGGTGGCTTGCTGCCCATGGCCTTTACAGGGCCCTTCCTGGAGGGATCCTCCTGGGGACAAATATTACAGCCAGCCCAGGCTGCAGTGCCTAGCTTCCCCACCTACCAGGGTAGCTTGGTGTTCCAAGAGGTCTGGGCCCTCAGGCAGTGACCGTAGTGCTGCAGAGCTGGGGCCCCATGGGCTTGTAGGCTCCATGAAGCCTACACCACCCCCCTGCCATCATGGTCAGGAACAGCTCCATTCAGCAGAGTGCTGGCAAGGTTGGGAGATTGTCCTGGCCCTGCTGGGAAGTAGTTCCCAGCATGGCTGATGAGAGGGGGTTGAGAGAGGAGGGAGGAAGGGAGGTGACAAGGATGGGTTTGGGGCACAGGCAGGCCCTGAGGAGGAGAAGGCCAAGGGAGAAGGGAGCTGCTCCGGAGTTGCTGGTATCTTGTGGCAGGGGCAGCTTGGTCCAAAAGGCCAGGAGGTCAGCCACCTCGTCTGCTCTCCAGCTGGGTTTCTGGTGCCAGCCCTGGGCAGGCTCCTCTGCATGGGTCCCATCACTTCCCTCACTAGGAAGGATCCTGGTGTTCCCTGCTTAAAAATTGCATATTCTCTGATAAAATATCCCAAATTCACTCATTAAAATACCCCCAAATCCATGTTCTTCCACAATTAAAATTAAATGCCACTCTATCTATATGTCTATATATAGAGAGATCCATTGGACAATGTTTTATTGACATATTTACAATTTTAAAGCAATTTGGAAGCCTACTAGTGCCTTTATCATCATAATAAAATAAATTCTAAATAACTATATGCTTTGGGTTTGCTTTTGGGTTTTTAATACAGAAAAATCAAAGCTCCCCCTGCCCTCTTCACTAACCATGATGTGAGGACAGCTCCCCCTGCAGCCACAGCTCTCACCAGCAGGTCCCATCCTATCTGGAAGCTGGGCATGCAAGGTGTGAGATGTGGGGGGGAAGTGGTGTTTGTAGGTGGGGTGGGAAGGGGGTGGGTGTGGGGTTCTTGAGTATGTGTGTGGGGACATATGTGGCGGGATTCGTGGGTTGGGGAATGGGGTTTGTGAGTGGAGGTGTGGGGTTTGTGGGGGAACCACCACATGCCTGCCTCCCATGATGCACAGTCCCCACAGCTGGTAGTAGCAGCCAGTTGTGGGCCCTTGTGTCACTCATGACTTGCTGCAGGCAGAGTCCCCTGGCAGCACATGATGCTGCTTGAGTCCCAGGGGCTACATGTGGCACAAAAGACTGACACAGCCTGGCCTTTGGGCAGGACTAGGCTGGCTCCTGCCACCCCATGGGGCTCCCAGCCCTGAGTCTGCAGGCAGGAGCCATGCACCAGTGGATCAAGCCAGCTTCTGCCTCCACATGTAGGCAGGAGCCCAAAGGTACATACCACTGGGCCAGGCCAGCTTTGTGTGCCATGTGGAGCCCCTGGGACTCAGGCAGTGCCATGTACCACCAGCAACATGAGGGCCCACTGCTGGGTGCTGCTGTCAGCCATGGTGGGGGGCACCCCACCCAGTCCCCCACACCCACTCCCACACAAGCCATCTAGCTGGGTGGGTTCCATGGATGTCCCTTAGTGTCCCACCCACTTGCAAATAACTCTTGTAGGCTGAAACTCTACAAACCTACAGAGAGCTGTTTGCAAATGGGGAAACCTGCGGTTTCTCTTTTAAAAGGGAAGATTCACATTTTCCCATGTCCCTGGGATCACCCATGATCCCTGCTGCAGCCTCCAGGTCCCCTTTACTCTGCTGCTGGCTTAGACAGTCCTGGGTACCTCCACCTCCAGTTTTCCTGGTATCAAACTTTGGGTCTGCACTGGAAATATGCAGCATGGGGAACATTTTTTTGTTTGTGGTGTGCCTCCTGCAGTGTCTCAAACTGCAGGGGATGCAGCCTGAGAGTCTAAAGGTAGATCTATTTTGTTTTGTTATGGTCCAGAGCAGAGCCATACTGGGATGCACCCACACCTTCTATGCACATACTACCTCCCATTTGGGAAACTGGAAGTCCCCTGCTGAGCAGCAGAACTTGCTGTCATGCAAATAGCACATCATTAAGGTGGCCACACTCCTTCTGGTTTGGGAGACTGCACATGTGGAGTGAATTCAGTATATCTCTGGTACTTCCTGGTGCCATAATAGACATACTCCATTAATTAAAATCTCCCATTGATTTAAATGGAAAGTTGGCACCTAAGTACATTTGGGGATTTGGATCTTAGTTGTTTTTGAAAATCTTGACAAGCTTGACACTCTTCTTCTTTTCCTGACTCTCTTTTGCTTGTTTTTTTTGTTTGTGTTAGTTTCAAAAGGAAATAAAGAGAGAGAGTTACATGATACATTAAAAAAACTCCTGACAATGAGTCAAATTCATCCCTGGTTTAAGCCTATTTATTTCAGTGGATTCAGTGGAAGTATTGGCCCATTATTTTTTGTGGCATTTGAATTACCATTCTCTTCTCTGGGTCGTTCTTTGAGCTTTTTCGTTATTCTCTTATTTATTTGTATTGTTGTTACTTGTGTTTCTTTTATATTTCTATTGGTCTTTAGCGCAAATTTTGAGTGTGCTAAAATAACATTTCAGGCATGTGTACAGAAATAATTGAAGCTGCTTTACCCTGATGCTACTAAAATATTTGTTAGTTCTGAATTACTACCTTTTTTGTATTGGTTTCCACTTTTATCCAGTATTTAAATCTTAGACATTTCCCTCTCTTATAGCTGTTTTGTGTGGTTTAACTCTAAGGCTTAAAATAAACAATTCTTTGCCAGTAAGATTTCTTTCAGTTTCCGGAAGGATGAAGAAATGTGTTGAATTCAAGGTCAGATGAGATGGGGGACAGGAGTTTTGTTTTTGATTTTTAAAAATAATAACATCCTTTCCAAGAGAGGAACACGATCACATATATGGCTTGTATGAGAGCTATAACTCCTGTGGATTTCAATGAGACCTGATAGTGCCTAGAACCTTGGAAGAAAAATCAGAATAATGTCCTATATTAAACTATTCAGCTCTTTCCAGAGTATGGGGATTATGCTGCAATAGACCCAGAGGGTGGGTCCCTATATTCAGGGATGTGCACTTGTAGAGGCACAAATAGCAGTAGCACAAATTTATGGCAGTGCTTTGTGCTCTATCGCATGCCCCTACATGTGCACTTCAATGTGCAGCACAATGTCCTGGGTAGGGCTGGTCGGCCCCAGTATTCTAGCCTGGTGGCCCGGTGGTATGCTGGAGCAGCAGGAGCAGCATGGAGGCCTAGCCAGCAGGTGCACACTTGTTTAGCATGCATTGTGCCACTTTTTGTTCTGGCACTTTTTTTTGTTACTGGGATTTCCCAGCGTGGTGCATGTTTTTCCATTCTCCCCATGTGGTTTGTGGCAACACAAAGCAGTTTGTGGCACCACAAACTGCAAGGCCCTGCACATGGAGACCCACCGAAAAATGATACCAATAAAAAGGGATCTGGATAAACAAAACACACTTACCTAATTGTAGTTTGGCTAAGCCTGTATAATTATTCCTTCTTCATTTCTGTGCTGCTGATTACATCCCACTATGTAACACCATAACAGACAATGTGAAACTCAGGAGCTCCTGTAATAGACTAAACTGTCATAAGGTTGAAAAAACATTGGGTAGAAAATGTTTGTTAAGCAAAGGACAAAGAAATATGATATGGAATAAAACAAGAATGTGTTACAGAAAAAAAGAGTTTTCTTATAGTGAATGATCAGAAGGGCTTGGTGAATCCAAAACATTGTAGAAAATACAAGTAGAATATTCCATTCTTTAGGTTGGACACTGAAGGCAAATAATAAAGGTTGCAGAGAATGAACGGTAAACTGACATAGCAGTAAACTGCTGCCACAGCCCTTCTCAGCCTTCTCTTTTTCAGGCTGAAGAGTCCCAGGTCCCTCAGCTGTTCCTTGTATAGTCTTCCATGCAAGTCTCTGATCATATGGGTGGCCCTCCTCTGGGCTCTCTCAAGTTGTACCATGTCCTTGTTAAAGTGCAGTGCCCAGAACTGGACACAGTACTCCAGTTAGAGTCTCACCAGTGCCAAGCAGAGCAGAAGAATCATCTCTTGGTCTTGCTGGAGATGCATCAATTGATGCATGCCAGCGTATTATCTGCTGGCAACAGAGTTGCATTGCCGGCTCATATTCATGCTGTGATCTATTATTACCCCTAGGTCTCTTTCATTCACAGTGCTGGTCAGGATGACATTGCCAAGCCTCTAGGTGTGCAGGGGATTATTTGTCTCCAGGTGGAGCACTTTACATTTCTTGACTTTGAACTTCATCTGGTTTTGACTCGCCCAACTTGCTAGCCTGTCTAGGTCTGCCTGTATCTGTAGCCTATTTTCAAGAGTGACCACACTGCCCTATAACTTGGTGTCATCCGCAAACTTGGCCAGTGAGCTATTCACCCCCTCATTCAAATAATTGATGAAGATGTTGAAAAGTACAGGACCAAGCACTGACCCCTGTGGGACACCACTGCCAGTTTCTCACCTAGACAACACAGATCTGTTCATTAGGACTCTCCGGGTCCTGCCCCGCAGCCAGCTTTGTACCCACCTAATTGTCTTGCAGTTAAGTCCGGTATCTTCCAATTTTCACTGAGAACATTATGGGATACCAGATCAATGTTTTTTTCGAAGTCAAGGTACACACTATCCACCTCTTCTCCCTTATCCAAGTGGCGAGTATCCTGATCATAAAAGGAGATGAGGTTGGTTAGACAAGACCTGCCTGTGATGAAGCCATGCTGGCTGTCAGTCAGAATCCTACTGTCTGCAAGCCTTTCGCACATAGACTCCTTAAAAATGAGTTTTGGAACAGTTTCACTAGGGGCTCCACAATGACATTGGGCAGCTTCTTATGCATCCTAGGATGGAGTTCACCTGGTCCTGCTGACATATATGTCTAATTTTTGTAATTGATCACACACCAGTTCTATGGCAATAGTTGGGAGGCAGCCATTTCTGCCCTTCTTATTCTGTACCTATCTGGCATGATTTTCCCTGTGGCCCAGTGAAACACCGAGACAAAGTAGTCATTAAAGAGTTCAGTTTCCTCCTGGTTGTCAATAACTGACTGTTCTGAGTTGCTGTGGTCCCACACTCCCATTTGCTTTCCTCTTGCTCTTTATACACCTAAAGAAGGACTTTTTGTTGTCCTTGATTCCCATTGATAATCTAAGTTCAGTCACCACCTTAGCCTTTCTAATTTGTTCCCTACAAGTGCAGGGTGTTGTTGTACAGTCCTCCTTGGGGCCTGTCCTCAGCTTTCATTGCTTGTATGCCTCTTTCTTCTTTCTAAGGAGGACTGTGATTTCCCTGTTTAGGCTGGAGGGCTTCCCAGCCGGAGGGCTTCTGCTGTCCTTTCTCTGCATGGGAATGGACTTCCTTGGTGCTTCAAGGAGTGTGTCTTTAAGGAGCAACCACTCTTCATGCACATTTTTCCTTCAGTCCCTGGTCCCATAACATTTGCTCTACTAATAACTTGAGCTTGTTGAAATTTGCATTTTTGAAGTCCAAGACTTCAACCCCATTACCAGATTTGTCTGCCGTGTGATGGACAGTGAAGGTGATAATTTCATGGTCACTGTCACCCAGGCTACCCTCTGATTTTAAGTTGGTCACCAACCAGGTCATCTCCTTTGGCTAGGACCAAGTCTAGGAGAGTGTTACCTCTGGTTGGTCTGTGCACCTCCTGAGCCAGGAAGAGCTCTTCAATGCAGGTCACGAAGGAATGTGAGTGGTCCGACTTGAATGAGCATTCCTCCCAAGAGATGTCTGGATAATTGAAGTTGCCCATGACTACCTTGTCTTGTGTGCACACAGCCTCTGTCAGCTCTCAGGCAAACTCCAGATTGAGTTTCTCCCCCTGATTTCATGGTCTGTAGTATACACCTACAGTTAGGTCTCTTTCTCTGTGCCCCTTCCCTGCCTGTAGCTTGACCCAGAGGGTTTCATGTTGTCATTTCTTCATGACAACATGACAGTAATTTTCCTAAGCAATGACCTGTAAATGGACCCCTTCACTATTAGTAGGGCCCTACCAGATTCATGGCAGAAGCTGGCTGCACGGCAGATCCTTTTATCTTGCAGATTCCCATGTGTGCCCCCTGCTGCTTATTGGTAGAGGGGCCCTGCTTATGGGTCATTCCTGATTGGCAGGGAAGTGAAAACCAAGGCTTTAAACTTAGCACCATTTTTGTCTCCCTGCACTGATTGGCTGAGGGGCCCTGGTGGTCCAGCTGGCTCTTGTCAATCAGGTGTGAGCCACAAATGGAGCCATTCTACTAATCAGTGGCAGGGGGTGCACAGGGGAACCTGCAAGATTAAAAGAGCTGCAGTGCAACCCACTTTCACCATGAATCTGGTAGGGCTCTAACTATTAGAACTAGAGTCAAGCAAGGAAGTATGATTGCACCAACACTCTTTTCCAACTATATCATGGCTATTCTGCATCTCATGGCTGATAGACTTCCATCTGGAGTCGGCATCCAGTATTACATAGCCAGAAATCTCTTTAACATCAACCAGTTACATTGCAAATCCAACATAATCAACACCTTCATTACTGATTTTCAATAAACTGAGAAGTGTGCTGTGTGGGAACACTCCATTGAAGAGCTTCAGGTCTCTCTTGATTGTTTCTGTGAAGTGAATGAAATGCTTGGGCTCACTGCTAACTTCATGAAAACCAAGACACTTTACCAGACTACTCCAAACCAATCAACTGCTTCTCTACGTCTTACAATTAGAGAAACAGCATGAGCATAAAGGTGATGATCATCTGACATCAAATTCACTTGGTTTGGCCACATTATCCAAATGTCTGACTCCAGGTTCCCAAAGCAGGTTTTATTCTCCAAGCTTAGTCAAGGCATAAGATGAAGAGGAGGGCGGAGAAAGTATCCTTAAGGAAGTATTTTAAAGGATGTCCTCAAGGCCAACTTGAATAAAATGTAACATCAATATTAACTTGTGGGAGATTATCACCCAGGACTGCCCCAAATGGAGGAAGAGTCTGCTGCAAGGATTTCGGTACTTTGAAACCTTACAGGCTAGGGACAGACATTACACATAAACCAGTTTAAGTGATCAGAAACTGGTTTAAACCTGTAACATAACAGATTTTCAGTTCACATAAACCAATTTGAAAATGGCTGAAAACAGTTTCAGATAAACCTGATTGAATGTAGTATCCGACTTAACTGATTTGGGTCATAGCAGTTTATGCAATGTCTGTCCCAGACCCCTTGCTGGTTTAAGATAAATCAGGCTCCCCAGCATCCCAGCATACTCTCTGGGCTCAGCGGGGCTCTCTGCTCCACAGCAGGGCTGGCCCCTCCCTTCTGCTCCCTCACTGGAGCTCCAGCAGAGACCGCAGGCATCTGGAGATCAATTAGGCTCAGGCTTTTTGAATGTCTGTCCCTAGCCACAGTGACAACAGGAGATGGAAAATGGGAGTGGCACAAAGAGCCAAACCAGAGCCACCCACCCCACATGGAAACACGTGTGCAAGCTGCAACCAAGTCCGTTGATCCTGGATAGGCCTCTTTAGCCACCTTTGGACCCACAAAGGTCAATCCTGGAAGACAATCATCCCTGATTGTGAGGGTTTTATGAATGAATGAATGAATGAATGAATGACAATTGGAGTGTAGTTCTTGGAGAATGTTGAGTATTTCCCCCACCTGCATAGCCACCTCACTCCAGAAGTAGACACAGACAATGATATTCAACACCAGATAAAATACACTTTTGGGCATCTTCGAAATCATGTATTTGATGATCATGACATCAGAACCCAAACCAAACTTCTCATCTTCTCATTCTTACTCAGTTGTATAGGTATGACACTGAGATAACATATTAGAAACATCTGAAAGCCTTGGAATGTTACCATCAGTGATGTCTTTGGAAAACCCTCCACATCAGTTAGAAAGATAGAAAAACAAACATCAGAATTTAGGGTTAAACACCACTAGAATCAAAGGCATTTTTATAGCACTAGCTCCATTAAATAGGACATGTCATAAGAATGCCTGACAACCGACTCCCAAAAAAGGTCCTATATTCCCAACCCACTACTGGTCATTGATCTAGAGGTGGGCAAAAGAAGAGATTCAAGGACACCTTGAAGGCCAATCTGAAGAAATGTGACATTAACATCAATATCTGGGTGATTCAAGGACTGAATCATCCCTAATGGTATCATGATGTGTGAGAAGCCATCAATCTCTTTGAGCAAACTCATCTCACTTTGGAGGCAGATAAATGAGAGAGAGAAAGAGAAAGAGCTGTGACCTGACCTCTTTAGGATCTGCTCCTTTTTTCTGGAACTGTTTGCCATGTCTGCAGTCAAATATGCAGATCTTGGATCAGCCAGTAATCTCCAGACTTACTGATGACTTCTTTAGATACTGTAAGACTGTCATCCTTGAATCTAGGGACTGCCAACAACGACTACCTCTAAGTGGTTACTCCCTAACTGAGGTACCATCTCCCAGTTCCCAAATCTTTTTAATTATGGAGCATCTTTAAATTATAACTTCTATCATTGTACCTTTCACTACAGTGTATAAATTTAGCATATACCAGGGAGAAAAATCTCACTACTGCTCCCCTGTAGTGAGAGAAACCCTACATTTTGCCTGGAGAGCAACTCATACTCTGAGAGTGACAGAAGGCTTTAGCCATCAGGGGAAATTGGCAGCAAATGTGTGTAGATGTCCCCATGCTCTCTGCTAGCAGCTGTGCTTTCTTTAATAGCTAGTTTAAGAGCTTTGTTCACTGTGCATCCTGCCAACACAGCTGCTACAGCAGAGATGCAAGTTCCAGCAGAAGCTGTGTGGAACTGCCAGAAGCTGAACAGGTGAGGATGTGCTCTGGTAACTTCCTTATAATGGCTGCTCTGCCTCCTGTAGTGTAGACAAGCCCTTAGCTTATCCTTATGCCTAACTCTAAACAGAATCAGAAGTATACTGAAGAGAATATGACAGTATAAATCATTGTGGGGTGAAAAAAATGCAATTAGGTACAATTAACCACCAATTATTTTGGAGGCTGGGACAGAAAGATTTTCCTTCTAAGACAGCAGAAGGGCCAGTCATGGTATCACACTAACCAGAAAAACTGTGATGCTGGTGGAGCCTTAAAGAGAAAATGACTTCAGAGAGGCAGAGGAGTTAACCCCTTAGGAAAAAAGTAACAAAGTTGGAAAAGTTGGGTGCAAGCTGAGTCCTGTGTTCCTGGAAGACTTTAAACTTACCAGAGAGGCTGGTCTGGCCCAGGATAAGAATTCTACATTCTTAGGAATTCAGCCAGAATGGGTGCAGATATTACAATTTTGGATCTAATGTGTACAACATTCTAGCACATGTCTACATTTATTATTACTCTCTTATTTTAAAATACCAGCTGGGCCAAAGGTATTAATCAAGTGGGTCCTCAATGTATATTGAATGGTATGCATTGGTGAAACTCCTACAGATAATAATGATATATGCTCATTTGTAGTATGTCTTTGTGACAGCCCGCCACTATCCCCTTCTCTAGACACATTGGACGTCACATGGACCCCCACACCAGGTCAGTCCTCCTCTCCTTGAAGATAATAATGGTCATTCAGGGTCCATAAGGCTTCCTTAATTACTGCTTGGAAGGTGTTTTAAACTTTTGTGTGAAAGACACCATAGGAAAATCTCTGATATGAACTTTCAACATGTCCCAAGTATTAATAGTCATATCCTTCTAAGAGTTTGCAGCTATGCTTGTTGCACGTGTTAAATAATTCTCCAATATTGAAGTGCTACCCAGTGAGTCCACATGTGAGAGATAGTGGAGTGACCTTCAGGGAAGGTGAGCTGCAAAATAAGTAGGGGTAACTTTGAGGAATAAACAGTTGTGGACTAAGCAGCAGCAGCACCACCAGGATGTGATGGGGACAGCAGATGGCAATGCTTACCCCCAGAAAAGTCACAAATACACTTTGACAGTGCTGTGACATGGTGATTATAGGCTGCCATTATAATAATCCTGTTCACTTCTCAGCCATGAATCAACAAGTCCTCAGTGGTGAAGCAAGCAGAAGATGATGTCAGAATCTCAATGGCTGTGAAGGTGGACAAAGGCTAAGGTCATGAAGGCTGAAATGAGATCTCCAATTGTGTTGGCCACCTTCCATTGGATCAAGGTCCTGTTCTGTCAAGGTCCCATGTGATGTGCAGAAGCTTCTCCATTATAAAAGAAATAATGCACAGGCATCTTCCATGAAAACAGCTTTTCCAGCCAATCATGGAACACAATCATCCTCAACTGCATGAGTATATGTATATAAGAATAAGATTATATCTCTTTAAATAGCTTGTGGGCTCATAGTTTCATAGTTTCTAGGGTCAGAAGGGACCTGAGCAGATCATCGAGTCCAACGCTCTGCCATGGCAGGAAAGAATACTGGGGTCAAATGACCCCAGCAAGGTGTACATCTAGCCTCCTCTTAAAGACCCCCAGGGTAGGAGCCAGCACCACTTCTCTTGGAAGTTGGTTCCAGATCCTAGTCGCCCTGACCGTGAAGTAGCGCCTCCTGATATCTAGCTTAAATCTACCCTCTGCCAGCTTGTCACCATTATTCCTGGTCACTCCTGGTAGTGCACGGGGGCAACAGTGACTTCCCCAGTGCCTGCTGGTCCCCTCTGCCTAGTTTGTAACAGGTAACTAGATCCCCCCTTGGCCTTCTCTTGTGGAGGCTGAACAGGTTCAGGTCCCGCAGCCTGTCCTCGTAGGCCCTGCCCTGCTGCCCCCTGATCATGTGAGTGGCCCTCCTCTGGACCCTCTCCATGTTGTCCACATCCCTCTTGAAGTGTGGCGTCCAGAACTGATCGCAGTACTCCAGCTGCGGCCTGACCAGTTCCACATAGAGGGGGAGTATCACCTCCTTGGACCTGCTTGAGATGAATCTGTGGATGCATGACAAGGTACGGTTGGCCTTCCTGAC
>NW_017729004.1:28880531-28890714 GCF_001723915.1 Gavialis gangeticus | reverse complement strand
CCGGAGGAGATCTGCCAACCTAGAAGAGAACACATGCTTACCTTTAGGGGAAAGGTGGAGCCCATCCCATCCCATCCGAGCATGTCTCTTACTGTGATGTGCCGGTCTTTGTTGAGGAAGCGAAAGCCTGCCTCGAGACACCATTCCTGAAGCCGCCAGTTGGTCTCCGTGATGCACGTTGCATGCCGTCTTCCACATCCGCTCACAGGTAGGATAAAAGAGAAAACCACCTGTGTGCCTATCTCCTTTAGCGCACTGCCCAGAGCGTGGTAGTCCGCCATCAGGCAATCAGGGCTTCTCCTGGCTACATCATTAGTACCCACATGGATTAGGACCATGGAGTAGTAACTGGTGGGCTGGATCACAGCTTGGATCATCCCCTTCACATCCTGAATCTTTGCTCCAGGTAGGCAGTAGACCTTGCGTGGCGAGAGGTCCTGGTGACAGATGGGGCCCTCTGTACCTCTCAGGATGGAGTCGCCTATGATGATCACTTGACACTTTTTCCTCCTAGCCTGCTTAGCTCCTTTGGCCTGCTCAGAACGTGGAAAGTGTGGAGTTGCCTCCTCTCCAGTTTTCTCCTCTCCTTCCTTCTCCTCCAGAGTTGCCAGGGCCTCATACCTGTTCTCCAGCTGGACTGGAGGAACTGGTTAAGAGCAGCCCTGGTTCTGGAGGTGACCGCCTGCCACTCTGAAGTGGAGGGCACCTCCCGGGGTGCTTGTTCCTTGGGTGCATGACCCTGCAGGGAAAGGAAATAGCTGTCCATTTCTTCCTCCGCATCCCTGATTCCCCTCAGCCTGCTAACCTCCTCCTGGAGCTCCCTCACCTGTGCCTCCAGGGCCCTAAGGCAGGACAGGTGTGGGGGTCCCCAATCCCTGCCCCCCCAGGCCTTGCTGGGCAACTCCTGCAGGCCAAGGGGTGGGGGGACGCCAGCCCCCCCCGTGGGCTCTGTCTGGGTGGAGGCCTCAGACAAGCCCTGGGAAGGCTGAGCCCCCCGGACAGGGGCCCTGGCAGCACTCCATGTCAACACCATCGTAGGAATTGCTGCTTGTTTCTGGCTTAGTGTGGTGCCTTCGCCCTGCCCTAGCAGGAGTCTCCCTCCTGGCCCTTCCTGGTCGCCCGCTGGCGCGAACTCTGACGCAAACGCTGGCGTGCTCTTACAGAACGTGCCTGTCTGTGCGCTCTGTTCGCTCGGCTCAGGAGGGCAGCTCCCTACTGGCTCAGTTAAGAGGGATCAGGGGGGCTTCCCCTCCGGATCTGGCTCAGCTGCATCGGTCCCTCTGCCTCACTTACCTTAGAGGGATCAGCTGCTGCTGCCCCCACTGCTGGCTCCGCTGGCTCCGCTGCTGCTGCTGCGTTTGCCTCTGCTCCGGGTCAGGTAAGGGGGCACACATGTGTGTGGGACACACATGTGCCTGGGTCCCTCCTCTCCCCGCTGCTCCTGGCTCTCAAGTGACAGGAGCTACGTCAAACTGCTCCTGGTGGTGCTTATTATGTTTCATGTTTAGAACTGCATTATACCCAGGTGGTATTTATTGTACAAGGATAAAAGGATACAACAAATACAGATTTCTGCAGCTGTTTGAGTAGCCACAACTCACATTTCATTAAAGCAAGGGAAATTCAGCTCTTCTGTGTATAAATCCTGCATGAGCAAGGGGTTGGACAAGATGACTTCCTGAGGTCCCTTTTAGCATTATTTTTCTGTGATTCTATGTTTATAAATTTCTCATGGAAAAGCTATGTTGAAGAGGAGCATCACATGATCACACCTTGTAGCTGACATAGCTACATCACAGAATTTCAAGTATAGAGGTTTTGCCATTTGGGGGATCTGGTGCAGCTCTGGTGGCAGAAAACTTCTGTTTTTGTGGAGTTGGGTATAAACTATAGGACTCATTTGCATTCGTGCTGCTAATGTACTTAAAACAGCAGCTCCAGTCCTTCAATTTTTAACAGAAATCTAAATATTTTATCTTTATATTACTTTTCATACTATTATAGCCACAAACTAGCTAATCCCTCCATTTCACAGCAGTCTTTGTTTGTCTTTTAGAGTTGCTTTGTTTGCCCACTACCATTTTTAAAAAGAAAGTGGAAAAAATCTACTCATTTTTTTCAGTAAAAAGTCAGTCCCAGTCTTAAAAGATTTTAGGCATTTTCTGCTCTATGATTAGAAGACCACTGGGGATATCAGGTCCTAAGTACAGTTATAAAATAAAATAAATTGGCAGCCATTCAGATATTATCCAAGGCCTTCCAACATAGATCAGATTCATTTGAAATACCTCCCTGATGGTTATTTTATAGTTTCAGCATAGACCATACTGTATATGCATATAAATCCTGTGAGAAAGGTTAGTACAAAATGTAAGGATAAACATGTGGATTCTTGCAAATGTATGAACTTAGCAATGCATTTAAATCAGCGTATGCAGCTCAGCTCAGCTCTTATGGAATGTGGCAACCCTGGACACAGAAATCTACCCTTTACTCACACCATAAATAACAGCAGTACAAATTTCCCCATTCTTCATTAGTTTGTCTAAAATTTTGTTGTAGGAGGAGTTGCTACAAAGGGAAGGACAGCTGGGTAGGACCTTTGCTGCTAGTCTATGCTCCCAGTGCTACTTGGCATCAGATGGGTGGACATTAGGCCAGGAGCTAGGTGTCTTTTTCTTCCAAACCTCTGGCTACCTCACTATGTCAAAGAATTACATACTATCTTGCATGCACTCTTTCTCCCCCCGCCCCCCTCCAATCCCCGCTAGATACTTTCCATCTTGGTTGCTCAGTGGGTCATCTTCAACAAGAGGGGTAGAAGGGGCTCCTAGCTTGTACTCAGGTGCCTAAGGCAATTTGCTGGAAAATGGAATATGTGGATTCAAGCCCCATTTAGCTAAGACCAGTCTGGAATCTTGCTCTTCCAATTTGTGGATGAATACCTTAACCACTGATCTATTGGGTAGAAGATAGATTAGATAGGCCTTACTTCTTTTATTTAAACATCTTAGAGTGAGCAAAGGACTTCCCAATTGAAAGAATAGTATAGAACTATGTACTTTACTGTGTTTATTTTGATTGATGAAAGCTTCCTATCTTGAAAAATTCAAAAACTATTGTGTCTGTGCATAGTGAATTAGGACTGGTCCTGGAGATGTTCTAAGGCTTTCTATTGAGAAAAGAAGAGAGATACACATCTCCCCCAGGGGATTAGGACTGTCCTCCAAGGCAGGCTAGGCAGTTTTCATGCTAACCATGAAAAAGATTTAGTGGTGGTTCAGGATGTACATCTAGATACAAAGACTACCAACTGGTGTTTGGCACAAACGGTCTTCCTTGAGAACTTTAAATATTTTGAATTATTTTCCTGTTCCAAAACTGAATAGAAATTTTGAAAAATTGTGGAATATATCTGTTTTCCTCAAAAATATTCAGGTTTTCATCCAAAAGAAGGAAATCCAAACTCCAAAAAATTAGGACTAAAAGATTAAGAAGCACAATCAATGATGAAACTATAAACACCTGAATACTTGGTTATGATATGTCAGGAGTAGAAAATTACATTGGCTGGAGTCTTGGTGAGCTGTTGAGGGCTGCAAGGGTAGCCCCACCGCTTGACAGGTGCCCTACCCCATGGTTGCCATCTTGGGACCAAAAATCCTGCCCCTAACCCTTGACCTTAGCCACTAGAAGTCCCTCCACTTGCCCACAGGAGTACTCCTTTTTGGAGGTGTGGGGTTTGCCATCTGAACTTGAAAAAAAACAAGGCCCATTAGTCTTACCTCAGTCCTGGGGAAGCTCTTTGAGAAAATTATCCAGGAGCACATCTGAAAGGGGCCAGCAGGGAAGTTTATGCTTAGGGGCAATCAACATGGGTTCATTAGAGGCAGGTCCTGTCAGACTAACCTGGTGGCCATCTATGACCAGGTCACAAAAGCCTTGGATGCAGGTGTCACAGTGGATGTAGTCTTCCTGGACTTTAGGAAGGCCTTTGACACCGTCTCTCACCCCATCCTCATTAAAGAATTAAGCATCTGTGGGGTCAATGCCTACACAGTCAGATGGGTCACAAATTGGCTGGCGGACTGCACCCAGAGTGTGGGTAGACAGGTCATTTTTAACATAGAGAGATGTGGGGAGTGGGGCTCCCCAGGGGTCATTCCTTGGGCCTGTACTGTTTAATATCTTCATCGGCAATTTGGACGAGGGGGGGAAAGCACCTTGTTCAAGTTTGCAGATGACACTAAGATGCAGGGAGATGTGAGCACGCTAGAAGAGAGGGACAGGCTACAACTAGATCTTGACAGGTTACAGAGGTGGGTGGATGAGAATAGGATGGGTTTCAAGATGGACAAGTGCAAGGTGTTGCACCTGGGGAGGAAGAACCAGCACCATACCTACAGGCTGGGGAACTCCCTTCTCGTCAGCATAGAGGCAGAGAAGTATCACTATTGATTCCAAGATGAACATGGGCTGCCAATGTCGGGATGCGGTCAGGAAGGCTAACCGCACCTTGTCATGCATCCATAGATACATCATGAGCAGGTCCAAGGAGGTGATCCTCCCTCTCTGTGCAACATTGGCCAGGCCACAGTTGGAGTACTGCATCCAGTTCTGGGTGTCGCACTTCAGGAGTGACATGGACAGCATCAAGAGGGTCCAGAGGAGGGCCACTAGCATGATTAAGGGGCAGCAGGACAGGCCCTATAAGGAGAGGCTACAGGACAGGAACCTGTTCAGCCTCCACAAAAGAAGGCTGAGAGGGGATCTGGTGGCCACCTATAAACTTGCCAAGGGGGACCAGCAGGCAATGGGAGAGTCCCTGTTCCCCTGAGCACTACCAGCAGGGTAACAAGGAACAACGGCCATAAGTTGAGAGTAGATTCAGGCTAGATATCAGGAGGCGCTACTTCACTGTCAGGGTGGCTATGAGCTGGAACCAACTTCCAAGGGAAGTGGTGCTTGCCCCTACCCTGAGGGTCTTCAAAAGGAGGCTAGACAGCCACCTAGCCAGGGTCATTTGACCCCAGCATCCTTTCCTGCCCGTGGCAGGGGGTTGGATAGATGATCTGCTTAGGTCCCTTCTGACCCTATGAAACTATGAAAAAAATCATGTATTAAAAGTCAAACATGTACTAAAACATATTTTAATTTTATTACAAGAAATATTTTTCTCATGATTTCTGTGTATGCCCTGTATATAGATATGACTGCATAATAGGTCAAAAATAAAATCTTACTCTTGTATTTTGTGTAGGGGCATGTGGTTTGTGAGGGGGTGTGTCTGTGTGTGTGGGAGTGTAGGATATATTGCAGGGTGTGTGTATATGTGGGGGTTTGGGGGACAAGGTATGGGTGTGTGGGGTTTGCCAGGTGTGAGGGAGGATGGGGAGGGTTGGGGACCCCCCACACACTCCCCCCATGGTGCACAGCTCCCACTGCGGGCAGCAGCAGCATCAGCAGGCGGGGTCCTCGGTGCTTGTAGTGCTTGTGGTACTGCTTCCCTGCAGTGCATGGCTCTGGCCAATGCTGCACATGGCGACAAAGAGTGCAGGCAGCCAGCCCATCTCTATCACATGGGGTTCCCCGCAGCATGCATGCAGCTCACATGCCAGCAGGGCATCCCTGTGCAAAGGAGCCAGCTGCTGCCATGGAAACAGGAGGCAGGGCTTTCCAGCACTTCCAGAAGAGTCACAGCAGGGAAGGCAGCCAGTTTTAATACGTGGGGCTTCCCCTAGTGGTGTGCGAGTGCTGGGAGCTGCATGTGCACCGCAGGGAGCTGCACATGATAAAGGTGGGCTGGCCTGGCTGCACTCTGTCACCATGTGCAGCGCTGGCTGGAGCCACGTGCCAGTGGGCAGCAGCACCACAAACACCCAGAACACCCCCACCTAGTGCTGCTGTTGCTGCCAGTGGTGGGGGCTGTGCACCGTGGGGGGGAACTGTGTAGGGAGTCCCCACACTCCCTCACACCCACACCCCACCCACCCAAGCTTTGTGTTCCCACCACCCCCCTGCATGGCCAGGACCCATGAGGTGCACCATGGAGCCAGCCTGACCCATCCCGGCAGCACATGGTTCCTGCTGCATGGCTGGGACCCACACAGTGTGGCACAGAGGCAGCCTGGCAGTGTGCTAGAGTGCCAGGAGTCATGAGAAGTCCCATGCTGTCAGGCTGGGCAGGCTCTGTGCCTCCACATGGTGCTCCTGGCACTCCAGCTGGGAGCGGCACATGGAGTCATGGAGCCAGAGTCCCACAAGCCCTAAGGAGTGAGGCGATCATCAGGGATCCCGTCTTCCCGCCCCCCCAAACCATTCTTACCTGAATTTCCACTCTCAGATAGAGGGAGGACTGGGAAACAGCCACAGAGTCATCAGGCTAGAAGCCTCTGTTGGGCAGAAGCTTCCAGTCTCCCGAAGTTGATGGGGGTGGGCAGGTCAGACTGGGGTTGGGTTCATCATGTAGCAACCAAAGCCCAAGCTGCTTGCTGCTACAGCTGGTGCCTCCTGCAGCCTGAGCCTCTTGCTGCTGGCACCGGATCAGCTTTCAGACAGGCAGCCACTGGCGGGTAATAATTGTCTAAATTTTAGAGGGGCCCTGAGGGCTAGATAGAATGGCCCAGCAGGCTGAATCCAGCCCACAGACCATATTTTGCCCACCCCTGTGCTATGTACTTCTCTATATGCTATTCTGGTCTGTACACAAAATTTCACTGCTACAGCTGGAAACATTACACGGGTACATTGTACACTGGCTCATCTGCTTGAAGCTTAGTTTGTACACTTAGTTTAAATCTCTCAAAGGGTGTGGCTAGCAAAGGAAGTGAACTCTGCCCACCTACTCCTATTTTGCACAGTTCAATCCTGGAGATTAGTTGGTGAGGATGGCCTGGGGGGCCCTCCAGCCACTGTTCTTGAGAACACTAGAAAGCCAAGTCTTGAGTATCATGCCACGGGCACCCCTCAGGGTATCCTTACCACCTAATTTCCAAGGTTAAATCAGTTTAAATCTATGTAAGAACATTCACAATAAAAGCTAAAATGATTTTAAATACATACTACCAAGGGCTGAGTAACTCCTAGACAGGCCAGACCTAGTAAGTTAGTACCATACAACTTTAAATAGTACATTTTTATTCCAAAATAAGGAACTCAGAGACTGGCACTGAAATAATAAAAAGCATGAATTGAAAGTAAGTTAGTTATTGCTATGCATATATCTGTATACACCAGCCCTTATTCCGGTGGAATTAAAAGTTTTCAGACATAGCCCTTAGGGAGGCTTTCCTGAAGAGCATAAATTAGAGCAAGATCTCAAGAGGAATTGGCTGTTTCCCCCTCTAAAATTGAATCTACATTTTTAAAACAGATGTTTTTCTAGAAAGCATCCATAACAAAATTATTGAGCAACCATAATCATAATGATTGGGAGCTACTTATTATGATACAATGCATGATGTGATACCTCACAACAGTATTTGTGCAGGCACAAGCATCTATCAACATTTAAAAATAGCCCATTCAAATATACATAAATATAAGGATCTCTCTCTACACATGGGTGGTTTTTGTGTTTGGCTGTCTATGTGCAATTGGGACTGAGAATGCAAAATAAGTTTATCTAATGCATAAAAAATCACTAACTCTCAACATTAAGTTTTCCAGTGTTTACGTTGCACTTGCCCATCAATCAAATTCCTTTGACAGACTGCTGGAAAGCTTGCTCCTTTGGCATGACTGAAACGTGTAGAATATGCTGACCTTTCTGGAGGGAACAAATAAATCTCTTCGCACTTAATCAAAACTGCCATATTACATGCATTTAGGAGATGCTCTACTGTAGGGATCGGTTGCAAAAAAGAAAGGAGAGGAAGGTGGAGAGTGATGGTTTTGTGGTTAAGGCATGTTACTGGGAGCTGTGAAATCTGATTGTTATGCATGACTATGTTGAATAACCTCAGGCCAAGTCATTTAACTGGTTGAGATTTTGAACTTTGCATTAAAAAAACAACAATATTTGCAAGGAACAGTGTGAATTTTTCACCTCCTTTTTGACCATCACCACACTAAACCATTTACTATCTCAGTTCCACATATATAAACTGGAAATAAGAATACATTCCATGTATTAAGGGTGAATTCATAAGTGTTTGTAGAGCATTTTGAAATGGGCTTATGGAGGTGCAAAGTCCAACACAGAATGAAGTAACAACCTTTTGTTGCTATGTTGAACCTGGCACAAAAAACCCAGGACTGATCCTTACATGAAGATGGAAAGAAATCCTTTGAAAACAAACATACAAAAATCAGGGAATCTACTCTGTGATCTGAAATGCCCCTTACTGGTATCTTTTTAGGAGGGACTTCCTTCCCTTAGACATGAGCTATTTAGGAAAGACTAAAGAACCAAGCCTACCCATCCTACCAGGTAACTTGAAAAACGAGGGTTGATAACTAGTGGACATTCTCTTTGGTAACCAACCTGCTCAGGGAAGCTGGAAGTGTCAGCCTGGCACCAAAAACAATCTGAGCCCAGTAGTCCAGTCTGCAGGTCCAGGCGGGTATCAGTTTCTTACTGTTTTGAGGATGAATTCTTACCACCAGCCTCTGTACACTGAATAAATGCAAGAGGAGAAATAGTTAGCTGGCAAGCACAGTTGCCTTAATATGCAACAGCTGTGGGGCACTTCCTGAATTCCTCACCGTGAGGTTGGAGAGTAGAAAAAATGGTATGAAATCTCATATGTATAAATATTCTGGTAGCTAAATGAATGCAAATATCAATTTATTTCTGTGGGCTCAGCCAGTTAATATAACCCCAGCCAAAATCAGGAGAGGAAACCCTGCTCCACAGCAAGCAGTTGGAGAGAAGGGGGTATTGGTAAACCAGTATCTGAATTATCATCCACGAAGTCTGATTCCCCCTACTGCTAAGAAGTCATTGTTGCTTCCTATTGTTTCTCACTCAAACACAAAATCAAATTTCCCAATGGTATCCTCTAAGCATGCTGAGGTAGAAGATGTAGGTGCAGATGTGCTTTGCCTTACTGTAAAATATGCAACCAAACAATATAAGATAAACAAGAATGGAAATACAGAATAGGAGACTGGGAAGTGAAAAGCTTTATAACAAAACAGGAGCTCTGCTTACCACCATGTTTCAGTTACTAGTAGGATAGATTCCTGAAAAGATTGTTCATTGTTTCTTGTTCATCCAGCTTTTGACTGCAAATTCAGATGTTGGGCCTAGCAATCATCATTAATGTTGACAAAGTTATAATGGGTGACTTTGTGTTACCTCATATGCTTTAGCCAGTCGAAAGTCACCTGTGACTTTCTGATCCTATAGTGAATTTCCAATTCAACCAACCTGAAAAAATGCATCTAATATGGACAATTGTATATGGATATCATAAAGAAATAATACATGAAGACTATTAAAATAGTTTACAAAATATAACTGCATTTGAGTGACTATTTTTTTCTAGTAAAGATAAGCAGAATTGTTGATGGTACAAGTAATTTTCTTAAATAAGTACTAAGGATTTGACTGCAGGGACTAGATGAAGCAAAGGGTATTGATATTCTGCTTGCTACCAAGCAGCAGAGGATGATATTATAACAAAAATGTTTAGCTCTAGGCATGCTGATAAACTCGTTGAACACAACTTTGTTGAACTGAAGTCTTGGAAATATCTTGCAAAATTAAATCCTTAAAAAAAGGATGGTGATACAAAGATAGTAGACAGACAGAGGATGTCTTAGGGATAGCAAGATAGTTTTATAAAATAGCATCATTTTTTTCCAATCACATTAGTCATCTCTTAAGGAAATGACTTCTGAAAATTTTTTTTACAGTTAGATCTAAATATATTTAGAACTACAATGTTAAAATGTAATTTTAACATAAACTTGTTAAAATAGCTTCCAGATTACTATATTCTTTCTGTGTCTGAGTGAGATTACTTCTTTGGAGTTTCAGAAAGGTAATTTGTCTTAAAAAATGATGATGTTTAAAACTGCTTTGTTTGTTCCTTAACTGCAATAAACTAGAGCTGTCAGCTGCACAGAAGTAACTGGAATCTTAGAAAAATACTCAGGTATGTTGCAAGTTATTTCTCAGAAGCTTGGGAATCTGTTTTTCAAGCTTATCATGTCTTGCAAGCTTATCATATGTGGA
>NW_017729004.1:28873724-28875531 GCF_001723915.1 Gavialis gangeticus | reverse complement strand
ATATCATCAATTATCAAGTATGCTCCATGGCATTTTTCCTTTCAAAGACTTTGATGTCTGTTTGTTTTGAAGATTTAATGCTGTTTCTTTCCTGGAGATATCTATGAAGTGTGTGATTCGTAACAGACAACCTCTCTTCAGATGGTAATACTTAACTTGTGTTGAGATCTTTTTGGATCCTTTCCGCTTATTATTTTAACCTTTTGCTTTGCTTTGAACCAAAGAATCCTGAATTTTGCTGTCTTCACAGTGGAAATATATAACACTTCCAAAATGAAACAAAGTCTGTATGTTGGAGAGAAGATAAGAGGCCAGAAAACTATCTGAATTCTAGTCCAATAAAACAATTTTGGATCTAGACCAGGGTTTTTACATTGAACTTCTGAAATTCTGCTGACTATAGCTCTTCACGATCTCAGTTGTTCAGTTGGTGAGGGTCTTGCATTATAAACAAAAAGCCTGTGTAGCTCTAATGTTCTTGAGCAGTAGCAGTAAGTTAGGCATGCCCCCTGCCATAAAGAAATGCTGCTGCACCTGCACTGAGTAACCATTGAAACAAGGGTTAATTGTGAGGTTAATGTAATGATGCACACCCTTGTACCAAATAGCTGTAGCAAAAACATTCACACATGCAACTAATTTGAAGTATATCCAAACAAAGGAAACCTTTAATAAAGAGGAGCACAGAGCATGTAATTGCATGTGTGGCAGGAATCCTTTTAATTATGTTGTACTAAAGTACTTCCTCCTGTTGTATAATCTAGTTTGCTCATAGTTACTAGACATGTGGTATCCTATATAATTAAAACCATATTAGGAGCGGGGTACCAAAAACTACTAAATCATGGTCATCTTGTTCTGATAAGGCATAATGAGGACTAATTGAATTTGCCTGTTCAAGTGCTACTGATTTCTGCTGAGAGAGAAAGAAGCTAGATCAGTGGTCTCCGACCTTTTTAAGCAGATCATTTTTGGCATTTAAAAGCAACCCAAGATCTACTGTGTGCCTCTGCCTCCCCACCCACACACTTCCCCCCTCCATCCAGCAGGTAAGTCTGTGCAGAAGGAAGCAGGGAGGGGACAGATCAAGGCAGAGGGAGAAAAAATAATTTGGGGGTGTGCCTCCCCAGCAGGTAAGTCCCACCCACCAAGAGCCCCACTCAACTTACCTCTACTCCTGCCTGTGCTGCACTGTCCCTCACTGCAGGGGCCTTGATCTAGCCCTTGCCCCTTCCCTCCCCCATGGACTGACCTGCTGGGCTCGGGCAAGCACTTGCATGCATATGGGCACTCAGCCCCCCACCCCAGCCTCAGATCAACTCCAAAAGGCTCTGAGATCTACCGCAAGAGGCTCCGAGATCCACTGGTTGGTGACCTCTGAGCTAGATGAATTGAACAAATTCCAGCATATAGCCCCTTATAAAATACAGTAATTTAAACATATGAAGGCCCCATTTACAGTGTCCAGTGAGAGTGCTTGCTTGTTTGCTTGTTTGAAGTGAGCTCTACGGGTACAGATTTCTGAAGGGATGTAGGCCAGGTCTCCTGATTCCTGCGTGGTTGTCCTAACCACCCAGCTGTTGGTACTAGAACATGAGTAGGTTGTAGTCTTCCCTTCTTGTGCCCAGATGATGGAATTGAACAGATTCCTTCCTTCCACCCAGATGATGGAAGATGTTGAATTTTAGCTGATTTTGGATTTTAAACTTCATTGCAGAACAAGAAAGCTTTTAAAACCTCCCTGCATGCCATCTGACACCTCCAGGGAAGGAGTCCTACCCGACCTACACAATAAAGAGCAACTCAG
>NW_017729004.1:28867085-28868724 GCF_001723915.1 Gavialis gangeticus | reverse complement strand
GCTTTTAAAACCTCCCTGCATGCCATCTGACACCTCCAGGGAAGGAGTCCTACCCGACCTACACAATAAAGAGCAACTCAGAGCCACTCACAGAGACAGTCTCATGGACCCAGAGGGATAGACTTCCATCTCCAGCCCATGAGACTGTCTCTGTGAGTGGCTCTGAGTTGTTTTGCAAATACATCCCTGCTTATATATACATAACTTTAGCAAGGGACAAAAACAACCCAGGTAGATGGCCAGAAAACTGCCACTGAAATGCACGAAGGGAAAAGAATTTCACTTGACCAATTTGGATCTGGCCCATGGCCAATAAAGAACCAGAGATGATTGCTTGTACAAAGTGACTGTCGGGATGTCCACAATATGAACCTTTTTCTGCTCTGGAGTTGTGGTGGTCAGATCTGTCAAGGTTTACTGTGCAACAAGGGCAAAAGAGGTACAGGAGATGGAGGGAGTGATATATCTGTAAACCAGTGCATAACCACAGCCACTTCCACAAGCCATGCATGGAGTGTGACACCAAAGCCCCGAGATTGAAAAATGAGACTGTGGAGAAGATCTGCTGTGGAACTGTGGGTTGGCATGAAGTATTGATTTTGCTGCCAAGCTTAGCTCTATGCTTGGACAGGATTTGCCTCCAAAACAGGATGTTCTTAGGTAGAGGCAATATTAAATCACATGTACTCTATGGTATCCTATATTATTCATGAGAAATCTTCACAGAATGTGATTTCTTGGAAATTATTTCACCAAAGTAAATTCTCTAGTTATGTTCTCTGCAATAGGAAGCCTTTTATCATATGGTGGGTATATCTACATGTGAAATTAGCTTGGCTGAATAAACTCTGGTATAGTTTGTGCTGGAGTTTATTGTTCCTGGGTTCAGTATCTTTATGTGTGGTTGGGATCACAGCATGTTGAGCTGGGACAGAGCAGCCCTGGCTGACAGGGGGGTCAGGAATCAGTCTGCCAACCTGAGGCTGCTCTGACCTGGCTCAACTTACTGCAGAGGGGCTGACTAGGGCATGAGGGTGCTCCAGTGTGGGGCTAGCCAGAAGGCATCCCCTGCACTGAAGTACCCTTGTGCCCCAGGCAGCCCCATTAGCATTGACATGTACATTGTAATGCACTAAATAACGTGACCACAGGATAGTACTTTTGTTTACAAGCAATAACCTAAAGCAAAGTTAATTAGTTTAGTGAAGCCTAATGGGGCCACACGTGTAAATGCTGATACTTTACTGCAGACCTAATTAGGCAACTCCACAGAAAACATCTTGTGTAGATGACCCGCCATGTGACTATTTTGTTTAGGCTTACTATTAAACACTTCAAACTGATATTTCAAATAATCCTCTTTCAAATATCAGCCTTATACATGTATCTAGTTTATTTTCAATTACAATTTCCTTGTGACCTTTATTTATCTTTGGAAAATATTGAGATGAGAAGCTGCAGCAGATTTAAAAAAAGACGACACACATTGTTTATTATAATTTTTGTCTTTTAGCCTTTCAAATATACACAAGATAGTTCCATGCAGTTCAGCACTGATGTTGACAAGAATAATTTTACTAGAAAAAATAACTCATCAGAATCAACTACAGGCATACCTCGTTTTATTGCGCTTCACTTT
>NW_017729004.1:28862781-28867074 GCF_001723915.1 Gavialis gangeticus | reverse complement strand
CTGGAACCAAACCCGCAATATCTCCAAGGTATGCCTGTACTAGGAAGGAGGTGGTCAATGGTAATTTGTTCAAGTTGAATTGTTAAACTCTGTATTTTTGAGACCCATATTTATTTGGTGTTTTTTCACAGATAAAACAATATGAGAGATTTGATTAAGAAAGAGAAGAATCTCTGCTTTCTCTTAAAAACATTTTAGGCCTTATGGTTGTGGAAAGAAGCTTGAAAATGTGTCCCAATAAATCCTGGAGGCTAAAAAAACAGGAAATGTAAAAGAACCTTCTATTTATTATTACTAATATTTCAAATACATGGTGTTTAAGTTAATCTCAGCATTTGACACCTTTTTGAGTGCTTAGAATTAGTAATAGTGATAACTAATGCTATAGAGAATCTTTTGTGCCTAATGTACCAGAAGTAATATCTAAATTAATTTGTATTATATTTCTAGTCATTCTGTTTCCCCTAAAGCAGGCTTGTCCAACATGTGGCCCGTGGCCACCATGCAGCCCTCCAAGCTATTTTCTGAGGCCCGAGGTGCTGTGATGGGAACCGAAAGTAAACACTATACATTCGTTTCAGGGGAGTGATGTGATACCACTTCCTGTGAGGTCTTATATGTAAAATATAAAATATTTTAAATGATGATCAAGTTATATCATTGTTCTTTTGTGCTTCTCCCTCATTTCTCCATATCCATGTATTGTTTCTTGTCTTGTATTTAGTTTGAAAGGTCTTTGAAGCAGGATCCATTCATATGAATATATATCCATGTATACTGCAGAAATTCTGGTGTCCTGGTTTCTGGCTGGGATCCTAGACACTAGTTCAGCAACACAAATGACAAGAACAAGAGAAAGAAAGACACATTCTTAAAAACATTAAAATCTTTATATCATAGGGTATGTAAAGACATTACATTTAGATCAACCTAACTATGATTAGGTCAATCTAAATGCCCACCTCTGCAGAAGTTTGGGTGTTTAAGTTGGGCCAAAAATGGTAGGCCTGATCTAAACCAGGTTACCTGATCAGGAATGGGTTAATTTTACTCAGTGAATGTTCCCATGTGTTTGGATAACAGTCCTGGGGCTAGGAAAGCTCCCAGGCTCTGGGCTGCACTCTTCCTACCCCATAGCCCTGGCTGGGATATTTTTAGCTCTGCAACCCTCCCATCAATCCCCACCATGGACCCACCAGCCACCGCCACAAACCCACTAGCCTCCTGGACCCATGAACCCTCTCCCCGCCCCCAGATGCCACCTGACCCTTCTCTCACCTCAGGTTACTTACATCATGTTCCCTGTGTGGCTCCCAGTGGTGGCAAATATAAGCAAGTCATCTGATCGCAGACTGGGTGCAGCAAATATTTGCATTCAGCCACAAATATCACCAGAATAGAATAAACAGACACCTAATGCTGTTCTTTTGTTTTCAATGGTACATTTAAGAGAGGGTGACATACTGAGAGGAATTTAACAGCATCAAAACTACATGGTTGGGGTAGGATTAAAGGAGCATAGGAAAATAGGACTGGAAGGGACCTCAGAAAGTTTTTCCTAAACTCCAACCTAAATTACCCCTGCTGCGGTGGAAGGCCATTGGTCCTAGCCCTGTCCCCTGAGGCCACAGGGAGGAGTCCGTACCTATCCACATTATCTATTTTGGAATAGTTGATTGTCATTTCCCATTTCCTCACATCTTAACTTGAGATCTGTCTCAGTTCTGCTGAGACCTGCTACATTATGACATTCAGTGAATTGGAGTCCTATAGTTCTTTCTGGTCCTGATAAGTTAATTTATGCTTTTATGGCTAGATTTATTCATGATAATAGAGCTCCTGTCTTATTTTGTAGAGTTTTATCATGGCAGTTAGTACCACCATCTGCACTTATAACCAGTTAGCATGCTTATTTTTGCTTGATTTTTTTTTTTCTCTCTCTTCATTTAGCCTGGCTTGAGGAAATAGCCAGTAGCAACTAGCATTTAAAAGTACCATTGGATCAGTCAATAACACAAGCATAGTACATACACATAATCATATATCTTGCTTTGTGCATTACAGTTACCCACCAATAACTTTTTTTCTTAATAATTTCAGATTAAGCACAGCATTGTCATAGTCACAAAGCAGGTTATTAATTATTAGTAGCATATTAGCTGTAAAGAAGCATATTAGTTTTCCCACTCACGAAGGAAACTCAAAGACAGTCTGTATTTTTGTTGGGGCTGTGTAAAAAGAAAAACATATTTTACAAGTCCTAGAAAAATTGTCTGAAAACACATCATGGCTTGGTTTTTCTACTAAACATCAAAGTAAGTTGTAGTTAAGTCACTTGCATCCAGCTGCATTTAGTACTATGTTCATCATAGCAGTGAGGCCCTCTACCACCTTCATCTTTCATTGCCTATGTCAAACAATTTACAGAGAGACAATATAAATTAAAACAGAGCACCAGGAATGCTATCAATGAGTTTGGAAGTTTACATTTTGTTTGTGTGAGGTCACTGAATGCTGTCTCCAATGATCAATGGTCTTATGAATGCCTTTAAACCCAGAGGCTACCCTTGATGTCTTTAGTTACTCCATGTTAGGTTATGTTTTATTACCAGAGCACACAAAATTCTTCTCTTGCATTCATATGTAATGGACTTGTGTATGTGGACATTTTTTCCACATTCCCCCCCTCCCTAGTAGGAAGAATCCAAATGACTGATAAGATAGATGGTATTTAACCTAGCTGTGATGGATGTAACAGAGGTGAAGGGGTTATATCTATTAATAAACAGAGTTTGAAAGCCTTTTAACACCATCTTTCACATCAGACTGTTTTAAACTCTTACTCCAGGAGATCCATCCTGGACTTATTATATCAGGCAAAATACAAACAAATACAAGACAATCGCAATCATTAATTTATTTAATGTTTGTGCTGATGAATGAATGAAATGCTGGTGGCACTGCAGTTAGCATTTCACTTGAATGTAGAAATGAGGTGGATTTATTTTGGTCCCAGTGGGTGCTGAGATTTTAACCCACTTAGCTCTGATTTATTCAGTCCTTGACAGTGCCAAAAGAATGATGCATTTTGCCCGAAGGCTCTGTAGGTGCGGTGAGTTGACATATGCTTTTTCTTTCCATTAAGGAAGGGGGTGATCTGCTTAGTTGAACTGAGAGCTGGCAGCCTGCACTGGGCAGAGAAATGGTTTTAGAAACACTAGCGTTTGCCACTGGGAGGAAAAAAACAAAAAAAGACACATGTTCATGATTGGGATTTATTATTTAGAGAGTTTTCTTTAGGGTGCTTAAATAACTTTAGAATGAAGAAGGTAGACTTTCAGGCTTTAAAGGTGAGTCTTTGCCACTTTATCTCTGGTAAGAAATGAAATACTCATACATTCACACATGCAAGTGTGTACACACACACGTACACACACACACACATGCACACACACAACTACATCATACTTCATGAATTTTCCAGAGTTTTTAGAATAGTATACTATTTTTTAAACTATACCCTTCTTTGCTAAAGCTGAATGTCTAAATCTGTATTTTAATAAAGTTGCTATGGATATGGGCACTTGCTATTATGGATATAACCTTCACCTACATGGAGCAGAAAAATATTTCATATTTGTATAGTGGCTTCCATTTAAAAAATCTCAGCATACTTCATAGCATAAAAGGCATATCCTGGAGTGTGAAGAGTTTACTTTGTGTGGTACCAATAGTAGATCTAGTCTTAAGATCAGTGTAACTGCAAAGAGAGAATCAATCCAACATAAGGGAGTATTTTAGTAGTGTATTGTCAGTGCTGTGGTTTCTACACCGTTCCTTCCCTACTGATATAAGGAGTGCATGCAGTGGTATGGGGAAATGCATAGGTTAGCAAATAATGTACTAACCTCCAGCTTCCATTTCAGCCTATAAGGCTGCTGCGATATGTTCACTGGGACCAGTCCAGAATACATTGGCTCCAGAATCAGGGAAGTAAAAATTCTGTCAAGGTAGTAGGGCTGCACAAAGCTTCAGTCCCTGATTCAATTCAGTGGAGATTCAGTCCAATTCGGTGACTGAATCTCCAAATCCAAATGGAATCAAGAGACCCTTTAATCTCACCAAATTGAATTGGAACCCTCTGAATCAATTCGGAGAAATTCAGAAAGATTCAGAGATTCAGATATAAACACAACTTTAAATGTATTTTCTACATACCTAAAGGTACCAGGAGGTTTGTTAACACTGTGATGGTGGGGTGGATGGAGCATCCAACAGGAGCATGGGGGGTTC
>NW_017729004.1:28825350-28857781 GCF_001723915.1 Gavialis gangeticus | reverse complement strand
GATGGTGGGGTGGATGGAGCATCCAACAGGAGCATGGGGGGTTCCCCAGTGTGCTCAGCAGCAGACCTGGAAGTAGACCAGAAGCACTTCCAGTCTGCTTCTGGGTCCACCGGGGAGCACACGGGCCCCCCTCCCGCACCCCCCCTGGCTCAGCGACTGGTGCCTCCTGGGTCTGGGGGGGCACCCAGGGATCCCCTGCAGCCAAATGCCCCAGCAGACCTAAAAGTGGACCTGAAGTACTTCCAGTCCACTTCCAGGTTTGTCACTGAGCACGTGGGCTCCCCCCCCGCTCCATCTGCCTCAGCATCACAGCATTCATGAGCCACACCTGGTACCTCAAGGTATGTAGAAAAAACATTTAAAGCTGTGTCTACGGCTGAATTGCTGATTCACTGAATCAGCATTGAATCTTCAGATTCGGCCAAATTGAATTAGGGACAGCGATCCGAATCAATGAATTGAATCACTGTCCCTGATTTGGCCCGAATCCGAATTGAATATGGACCATTTCACACACCCCTACAAGGTAGGTTTGAATCCACTTTAAATCCAGATATATCTGAATCCAGTTTAAATCAGTGGGAGTTTTGCAGTTGACTTGAGGGGGAGCCAAAGCAGGAGCAGTCTTTATAAACTCCTGAAACTATAGCTTCTGTGGGGACCGTAGGCTGGAAGACTTGAGACCTTGCAATAAAGTAAACATCGAAGATGGTACAGAAACATCTGTGGAGCAGCGCTGCTGGAAGGGTTAGGGTTCTCTCTGTTTGGCCTGGAAACATATAGCAGAGTTAACTTAGTTGCTTCTTGGAGGAGCAACATAGACCCTTGGCTATCCCTGCAGTATATAATATTGGTTAACTTGATTCAGGAGTACAGACATAAATATTCAGTTGAATCTATTTCTATTCAGGATAACAACTCAGTAAGGCCTTAAAACTACAAACAAGGATATTTTCCCAAATACGAGGAGGCTACCATCCAGCACTCAGACAATATTTGTTCAAAACCTTGGGGCATAATGTCTTCTGGCTTCAGTCTCCCTCTAGAACACTTCTGTGCTAGGGACATGTTCTGCCTTTCAGAAAGATGCAGAGAATTAGAAATTCAGGATCTGAAGTTTGATTCCTTTAACAGATGCTGCTGCACACTACTGGGGTTAGGTTCAACAGTTCATAATAATCATTTTTGGGAGAAAAATAAACTTAATCAGATCCCCATTATCCTCTCCTCTTCTACTTAAATTAAGGGGAACAAACTTGTGCAATCTTGAAGCAATTTTTTCTTCTTTCTGGCTGTTGGTATATGTAGAATAGATAGATATAGCATAGAAATGAGTGTTTGAGGGCAATTCCATCTAAAAGAAGGGAAAAATCAATATTTTCTTTCCATACAGAAGCCACCTGAGGGAATGGCATTTTAATATACATGCGGAGCTGAATATTGGTTTAACTGGATGTCACTGTCACTGACTTACTGACTAATTGGAAAAAAATCAATGCAAGGATAAAAAAATAGAATGCAGAGATCCTAAATAGATTTTCACTTGCTACATCAGTCTTAAAAGAGTAATACTTTGCATTTATGTTGCTGCTTTGTGGGTAGCAAAATACTTCACAGGCTTTAAAGTTCTGATTCTTGACTGGCCATAACCCAGCTTCCGCAATTGTAGGTAAAGAGCTTCTTGTTGATTAATCGCCTCTATATAAATACCCTGATTCTAATTTTCATATTTTCCCACTGGAACACAGTCCTGCCCATACAATGAACGGCACTAAAATAAGCAATGCAACAACTTTTTCCTAGCTTACAGTGAGTCTTTCAATAAACAAGAAAATGAAGGTTGAAACAGGGAATGCCCCAGTTTCTCTTTAGGTGACACGCTAGTTAGACAGGGGGAAAAATATCTGTATTTAATAATGTTTTCCTAAGATTTCCTCTAGTCCACTTATTCATTTGTAAACATATCTCCCAACCACTCAAGTAAGGCAAACCATTACATTTATTCCCAAGATAATTTGGTATTTTTTTCCTCCAAATATGTTTCTTTTTATTAGTTTGTGAAGGTGAGTAATGAAAAACAAAAGGAAAAGAAAAGTCATTGTATGTCAACACCCTGGCCCATGCTACACACTAAATCAAAAGAAGATAAGACAGACACTCTCTTCTACCACCTCACCTAACTGTTGCTCTCTGTGGAGAGGGAAATAGGCTCCAAAGCTGCTACTTCTCTCAGCCCAAGCAGGCTGTTCATGCTACTAAAGGGTGCACCTACATGAAATGCTTATGGCAAAGTTGACTAATTAGCTCCGTAGTAAAATGTCACCATCTACACATGTGGCACATTTTAGGCTGGAGTAAACTAAATAACTGCTGTAGGATGGTACTTCCTGACACAAGTACTATCCTACAGGGTGCATCTGCACATCTATTAATGCACAGCAATAGGTTCTGGAGCGTATTGCTGCCAGGTGTGCATCTGCACTTGTGGCTGGAGTGCAACACGCAGAGCCAGGTTGCAGAAGCCATGTCTGGCAGAGGGCCTTGGGAGTCACCCTGCCAGCCCAGAGGTACTTCCCCCTGCTCAACATGCTGCAGAAGAACAGGCTAGGGCACAAAAGTGCTTCAGTGCAGGGCTAGCCAGTTCCCACACTGAAGCACCCTTGACCTAGCCAGCTGGATCAGTGTCTACACGTGCACTGCTGTGCATGATAAAACTCCACAGCAGGGTAGTACAGAGTAAAGAATAAACCCTGCTGCAGAGTTTATTAGTTTCATGCATCCTAATGGGGTGCATGTGTAGATGCTGGGAAGTTTATTGTGAAGTTAATTAGGCACCTATGCAGTAAATGTCTTGTGTAGATGTGACCATGGCAGAGTTATTTACTCCACTGCAACGCATGTGCAGACAGTGATGGACTGGTTGGGGCATGAGGGTACACAAGTTCCCTCCATCTGTTTCAGCTCCTGACCACTGGGGAACATGGGGAAGGAGTGAGGGAAGGGGGTTAGTAGGGAGCAGGTGGAAGAAGGAATATGCTTTCCCACAGCACCCCATGTAGCCATTTCATGCAGGTGGAGCCCACAGGCCCCAGGCTAGTGAGGAATACCAAGGGATCAAGCAGGGACTAGGTGCAGGAAGGAGTGACCTAGCCTTTGCTATACCTTATCTGGGGAAGCTTCAGAGCCACACCTGCACTGCTGCAGCTGGGGGATGCAGGGAGCAGCTGGGCAGGTGCTGGTCTCAACTGAGAACAGTAGGAGTGGTAGCCACAACGGGCAGCTCTCTCTTTCTTGACCCTGCTCCTACTCGCCCTGCCTTTCCCTCTTCTGGTGTTCCCTGCTGGCCAAGGGGCTCTAGTGACACCTCTCCCCTAATCCCCTTTGGTCTGAAGGGCAGTTCTGGTGGCATTTGCTGCACCTCCCTTTTCCAAGTCCTGAATCTGCCCATGAAGGTAGACAAGATTTATTTACACATCACTGAAGTGATACGCTATTGTGAAGGCTTACCAATGTTTAATTACAATACATGTACACCAATTCTGTCCTGATAATTCAGACTTGCTACTGCTTTGTCACAATTTTTATTCAAAGGCCTTTTTTTTTTAACATGGAATAACAGATACTCTAGAGAAAACTAGCTGTCTTCTCTGCTTAGTCTTTTTTTAGCAGAAATTAAATTAAATAGCACATCTAAATCCTTAAAGCCAAGTGGCAGTATCTGTTCTGGGCTTTATTTTCACTTGTTCAGCAGTTTTTTTAGGAGGAGAAACCTCTTCATGCTTTCTCAGGAATTTACTAAAGATTAGTTTAGATTCACTAACAAGGGAGCCTGGTGGAAACTCCATAATGTTCCAATTTTCCACTTCTCTACCACAGATGTATTTTCTACCTATGGCAATTATATGCATCAGGATGGATCATGAAATTGTATTTGCTAAATTCAATTTACATTCTTTTATATATTTCCAAGTTAATTTTTGAGTTTGATGGAAAAAGACATTGCCTTAAACCCATCAAGTTTTCTTGAAAGAATCAAAATAACTTTTCTTTTAAGCCAACTTATTTTCTTTCTTAGACATGTGAATGGAGCCTTTGTAAAGTCAGAAATGTCAGGTTTTCAGTGCTCCTGTGAATTTATGCTTCAGTCTTACATCTCAGTCCTACATTTCATGAAAATGAGCTTGGTCACTCCTCATTCTAAATTTGTGTGAGACAAATAATCAGATAATTTGACAGAGGTATCTTGATGTGGAAGTTAGAAGGAAGGATTAACATGCTTTCAAAATGAGTCCATTCCTTGAGCTGTGTATTAGGAACCAAGATCTCCTGATCTTTGTCTGAGAATCCAAGTACAGGTCTGATTCTGCTCTCCAGGCTTGCTGCCTGTTCTTTTTTCTTAATATACAGAGTGCAGGTCAGACCTGGTTCCCCTCTTCAACCCACAGCAAAGCAGAGATTGTTGGGTGTTCATCATGACATGTCTGTCTCCGTGGAGCCACGATCAAGATCAGGTCACAGAGAAAACAATATTATAAAAAAGCAAACACACAAACAAACAAGATTACTTTATGAGGTCCTTTCTGGCCCTACTTTCCTATGAAAGGAGCTGCAGGCCACTGGCCCTCAGGGCACTCATGGTCTGCAGCAGGCAAAGGCCCCCGGCAGCACACAGCTCTGACCGAGTTCTGGGAGGTGCATATGGCATTACAGAGCCAGCCCAATGGCTCCCTTCTGAAGTGCAAGGAGCCACAGGGAGTCGTATGCCATCGGGCCCAGCCGGCTCTGTGCCTCCATATGGGGCTCCCAGCACTCCACTGGGCAGCTGCACATGGAGTCATAGAGCCGGCCTGACTTGATGGGGCATGGCTTCCGCCTGCAGTGAAAGGAGTCCCATATGGTGGCATGGAGCCAACCTGACCCAGCCAAAGGTGCATAGTTCTCAGCTTGTGCGAGGAGCTCCCACATGCTGGCATGGAGCCAGTCCAGCCCAGTCCAAAGGTGTGCAGCTCCTGGATGCGGTCTCAAGAGCCTCACGTGCTGGCATTTCATGCATTTCATGCAGGTAGAAACTGAAAACTGAAAACAAGCCCCTAGCCTTGCCAGTGACCCTTGCTCCTAACCTACAGTCTCTTACCCCCCCAGCCCTGCTGGGGCCCCCACTCCCAACCTGCTGCCCCTAACCTCCAGGCCCAAGCCCTCAGTGTGTGGGGCGGGGAGTGGGTATGTGAGGCATGAGGGGTATGTGCCCCCCCAATTTGTGTGCACACAGCAGGCATGGGGCAGCAGCCTGACCAGACCAACATGGGCAGGAGCTGCCTCTGCATCCCAGTAGGCAGGACCTAGTGCAGGAGGGGGGAGCAGCAAAAAGCAAGCTTTGTTGCTGCTGCCTCTGCTGCCAGGACCCCTGCACCAGTGGCACCACCAGCCATGCTGCCTTCACCTCCTCCAGCTGCCAGCCAGTTGTGCATCAGGCTGTAGCTATGCCCTGCCACCATGGCCTGGCCACCACTGCTGCTGCTGCTGCCACTCCCCTTGGGCTGAGGCTGTACTTCAGAGGGGAGGTGGGATGGTGGGCAGCACAGGAAGCCTGAGGTTAGTGGCAGCAGCTAGGCCATGGCAGTGGGGTAGAGCTGTGGCCTAGCACATGAACGGCTGGCAGTGGGAGGAAGTGAGGGCAATGTGGCTCTCGCTGCCAATCATTCTTTGTGCTGCTGGAGGTGCGGGAGTCCCAGTGGTGGCAGCAACAAGTCTTGCTGCCCTGCTCCACATTCCTGGCCCAGGTCCTGCCTACTGGGCTGCAATTGTGGTTCCTGTTCATGCTAGTCTGGCCTTCCCAGTGCCCCATAGACTTACTTGCAGGGATCTGTAGAAGCTGCTGTCCACATTGCCTGGCTTCCACATTCATGTGAGCCTGTACACATGCGCATGGCATCCTGTGCCTAATCACCCTCCTCCTACTATCCCCAGCCCCAAGCAGCTCCTTGCAGGCTAGAACTCTGTCAGCCTGCAAGGGGAAACCTGAAGCTTTCCATGTTTTTCTCCTTTAAAAGAGAAATTCCTGCCCTTTCTCTTTTAAAGGAGAAAATCCACATTTTTCCATGGGAAACAGAAAACCTGGATTCCTGTTTATTAGTATGCACAGAGCTAACATATTGTGAAGCACAAGCAGCATCTATTTAAAAAAAAAACTATGTAAAATATGATCCATTTTTAAAATTTGTTCATGACCCTTTCATATATTCTTGTGACCCAATGGTTGAGGAATGCTGGCCTATACTACACTAGATTCACACTCTGATATCAGCATATGTGGGCTCCCCAAGCCAATGGGATTCTTTCATTTGTCCCAAATAAGAATGTAAATGGAGTGATTTGAATTTTGTCTACTGCGCTTTTTACTTGTCATAAAGAAACTCCTGAACTTTGTACTACTGTTTAGCATTTAAATATAAGTTCTTACCTGAACAATTAATTCACTTTTCAAAATAAAATATTGGCTGAGCTAATTTTAATAACATTAAGTAGATGTTTGGAATTTATGTGCAATAAAAATATATTTTCTTATGGTTTGCCAATGCTTTTCTTAGTAGACCTCTCTGAGAGAGATTGAGCAGATTATAAGTATTATTTTAACTTTGATTTTCCAGTTGATATCATATTTTATATGCTTGGAAATTAATAAATTGTTTTAGAAAACTCAGGTCACCAACTTTTTAATCTGTAAAAATGTATTCAAATAAATTCTTTACCATAGGACTTGTATTAGGGGTTGTCAAACCTTTCCATATTTTGGATCACCTACTATAAGTAAAAAGCAATTGCTTGTAAGGAAAAATAATGTGGTAAGTATGGAAGTCTAACAAGCTTCCATGTGCCTTTTGGCAATCAACAACTTGGAAGTTTACACCAGCAGCTGGAAACAAAAGCAAGAGCCAACATCATGTGCCCAGCCAATGCTTGGAAGCAAACCAGAAAATTCTCTCTGAAACAGGCTGGAACTATGCCTGAGTTGACCTTTGTTGATTTATGCTAAGTGGGTTAATGATCTTGACCCAGTTTCTAGCTTCATATTACAAAAAACACCACATTTTGCATCATTTTTAGCTATCTCAGCACTGGCACCAAGTATAGCAAGGGAATGGGGAACCTCTATCTAATGCCTGGAGAAAGTGTGAAATGAATCCAGGATAAGTCACATTGTTAGAGCAATGCAATGGGCAATTTGCATTTCCATTACCCATGATGCACCTGTTTTAGAGAATTGTGGAGAATTTAACTGTTCATGCCCATTAATACGATGTTGTGTAGACAGTGAAATGAAGTAATAAGAATAGTATTTAGTAAAGTCAAATACAATCTAAGACAGCGTGGGCCAGATTAATTCCTGGTATAATCACAACACATTATGATTGCAATAGGAACGAGTTAAGCTCACAGGAATAGCTCTTAAAGATGCAGATAAGGTCATAAGTCTCTTCTTAAAGAATTTTTTAATGTCTATGAACCTTTGTAAATCTGGTTTAAGATACTGTAAATGGTAACTACTGCATTTTTTCATTATCTGAATAGATACAGAATGAGAAAGAAAGTAGGTATTACATGACAGAAAGAATGCAGGTACCTGCTTACACCAGCTTGACATGGAAACAGGTCTATTATGTGAAGAGGAAGTTTCTAGCAGCAAGGCTAAGGTGCACATTTTGATCAGACCTTCCACCAGCTTAAATAAGATAGCTCCCCTGAATCCTCAACATGCAGAGGTAAATCCCCTAATTTACCTCAGCATAGGAGATGACACTTTAATATTAACTGGAACCCAGTAGCAAGGACCCCTCATGCCCTTTCTGTTTTATAAATTATTGACAAAGAATCGGGAAGATTCAGATTGTGCAACAGTTAATTGGCCCCTCTGCTTATTTCTCAACAGTCCTGAGAAGTTCATTGGTTTTAAATAAAGCCTTTTTTTGCTGAGCTGAAGGCTGAAATATTCCCAGAGTTTGACCAAATTCATGTTCTTTATTTGCTTTTTAAATAGTACATTTTGAGGCCAAGCCTTCGCAAAGAATTATGAGGTCAGAATATTTGCTTGGTAAGGAAAAATGTGTGAGTTAGCATTGGTCTCTTATATGGAATTGGCCTTGCCATCTAAAAGCAAAAATAGAACACCAGTTCCTTAAAAATGTGTGAGCATATATTTAGAAATTAAGTTATTAATAGTTTTTGTATTTATGCATTTCTTATTGTATTATTTAAGCATGGAGTGAGTGACATAGTTAAGGTTGCACTGTTAAGGTTTCTTAACACACTTAATGTTGGTCCCCATTCTAAACTGAGCAATAGGGATGAATTGCCATCAACACATCAAATTAAACCTATAGAATTTTTCTTCAAAATTTGAAATTATTTACCAATGACTACCTCACACATAGCACAACAGAGGGGCTCCAAACTGAGCTTTCAAATTCTTGTGTACAAATTGGTGTTGAAAAAATGCAGTACAATCCCCAACAAAACCTGAAAAACAAATGAGGAAGAGAAAATTTTATTTTCTTTATTTTTCTGATAGAGATTTAATATATCAAAAGGGAAACATCAAAAGCAAAAGTAATGGCAAACTCATATGTTTGCACTCACATTTATAATAAATTTGATTCTCGTTCAAAGGCAAATTGTTGCATTAACTGGAAGAGTATGTGCAAATCTACAGACTGTGTTATGCAGGCCCAATTAGTTTATTACAATTTAAAATGTTCTTCTTCAATTTAAAATTTACAAAGCTATAAATATTGGGTGTGTTCATGACTTGGATCATTCACTCCACTGCCAAATAAAGGTAACTAATGCTTATGACACGTTCATCTAAAGGCATCATGGCATCTGAGTTCAACGATCGTGCCTCCTTCCATGCCACAATCTCATGGTAGGAGGCATGGTTTTGGAATCAGGGATCAGTTTGCAATCCCACCCTTTCTACTTACCAATACAGGGGAAGTCTGGGATAATGATCCTGGGCTTTCCCTGCACCAGGAGGTTGAAATCTGGGTGCCACAGTTCCAATATCAGCACTTAATCAGTGTAAGGCGCTACACAGACCAGACATAAAAATGTACATATGGCTGGTTTGGTATTTTAAGGTCCCTTAAATTGGATGCACATGTTGCACCCATGTCTTTTATGCCATGACTAGCATGCTAATTGTGGCATAACTGTAACATGTAGAGGAGGCCTAAGGATTTCCCATACAACACTCTGCAGACTATCCATATCATGGATACAGATTTTCAGGAATAGGCATGCATGCAGTAAGTGGGTAATGGAATAAGTCCACAGAGCTATCATAATCTCCATATATTATAATTTGACATTGAAGTCAATACCATTGAATGGTTATTGGTGTTATTTTAACCCTTTAAATGCCAATTATTATTATAATGAAAATTAAATCCATCATTACACAATCTCTTCTGCATAACCCCCCAAGATGTCTGTGTACCACAGTTTGGGAATGACAATTTTCTTGCCATTTTCCAGTTGGTCTAATAAAAGGTATCATTTTGGAATCAAGAGTTCTAGTTTTTTGTGTCTTTTTGTCTCAGACCAACATGGCTACCAAGTACACCCAAGATACAATTTAGACAGCTGAATCTCCTGTGAATCTGGCCCAAAGAGACTCCACTGCCCACAGATCATATCTACCTGGTAACCCTACTGCGCTTTGGACTAGCTTAAGATGCAGTCCACATGCTTTCGTCCTCCAGGGTCATGAGTGGTCTATTTGGCCCTTTCATTCAGTGGTATCAAATTAGACCACTGTTACACATGCAAAACTATTTCCTGTTTTGAAAGTAGCCTACCCAGAGAAATATACTCTGCTTGAGGCTGCCAGTATGGCATTTACTCAGTAAGTTTACTGAGTAGATATGGCTATGTGGCTTCCTCCCTCATCCCTAATACAAGTATCATTATGTCATCCAAAAAAACAAATTAGTGCTAACGTGTATAAACTATACTTCACTTTAGGCTCTTCAGCACTGCATATTTTTGTACTACAACAGGAATAATAAAACTGGCCAAATGTTATCCACTGGACATTAATATTACTTCAGCTCCCAAACAGGAACATCTTTTCAGTTCACAGGAAAAATGAACTTACCACAGCAAATCAAACTTCCTTGTTATGGGCTACCTCTAGTTGTGAATATTCTAAAAGCCAAATGCCATTCAGCCTGAGAAGTTCCAGGCTGAACTTTGTCTTGATCTCTCATGTGTGTCTTTCATGACTTCAGAAGGGCTCCACACAAATGTAAGGGTCCACACAAATAAACCTACTTGCTCAACAGAGACCTAAACTATGAAAATATGATTACAAACACCACTTGAAGAATGGGACAGAAAAGAACACTTACTACTAATACTTACAGAAAAGAATACTTACTACACACATGATCTGAGGCTATCTAAAAATGTAATTATTTATAAAAAGGCATTTTATTTATTTATGGTTGTTAATCACAATCACTTTCTTAGAGCTGGATTGTTTTTCTCCCAGCTGGCCTTGAGCAGGGGTGGCCAACATAGGCTGTGGTATGAGGCAGATCAGGCAGGAGACAAGCAGCACAGTGGCAGATAGGGCAAGGAGAAGAAAGCTAGCACGATATCAGGCAGGGAGCAGAAAGCAGAACAGGATGTCAGGTGGGGGAAAGGGATTAGAGTTTCATTCACAGAGTGCAGGTGCTAATTTGTGGTATATCTGCTAAAGTTTGGCCCCCACAATCCTAGAACTTCCCTAACTTCTTTCTGAGACTACAGATCCCCAGGTCCAGATGTAGAGTGCAGCCCTTGTTCTGTGGATACTCTCTCTATAAACAAGAGTGAGCTTAAAAGGATTGAGGAGGGATGAAAAACCTGTCCTGGTGTGCTAGCCAGTGCATCAGTTCATACATGAGCAGACAAATAGGTTGCCCACTTAAAGGGTAAAGAATAAGGAAAGCAAGGGAAGAATTGTGATTATCTGACAATATGGTAGCAGGGAATTGTCAATTAAGAGTTAACAGTGAAATGACCCAGTGAAGGAAGTTGCAGTATTTATATTATTATGCATTATTCATACAAAGGTACATTAATGTTATGGTGATAAGCACCATAGAAATGTATTATAATAAATATAGGTAGGTCTCAGTAGGCTGTTGTTCCACCATGACTTTATCATCAACTTCACAACTTTAGCAGGAGTTGAAGGTCAGGTCAGTAGCTGGATGGGATACCTTCAAGGGAAAACTAGTTGCTAGAATTTTAGTAGGTGGTATTTCTTCCTTTGGGTCAGGACACAAATAATGATTGAGCCTGATTCAAGGAATAATTGTGTCTAGTGGCATCCACCAGATAAAACATGAAGCCAATAACCTAACCCTATATTACATAAAGATTGAGTTTTTCGCAAGCACTGAATTACTAGCCTCTGATATCCTGATCACTTTCCAATATAGGTTTAATACATTCTGCCAACCTAAATCCCTTTGGTACTTTCAGTTGCTCTTGCTACTCTGTGCTTCTTTTGGGGCCAAATTATACCACTGCATTTGAATGTTTCCATTGACTATAATCCAAGAGCACATGTTGGCTGCTGGAAATGGTTAATGTACCATAACCCTACTGGCTTAAAATGACTGATTTATTCTATCGAAGGGGTATCTTCATTGAACTACAAATGTGATCCCTCTTTATATATATGGTTTTCTTTGGAGGCTGATGGGGGAACAAAGGGGAGGAATAGTTAAGTATTGAATTATGGAGCTTTTAAACAGCATTTTTGCTATAATAGGGTCCTATTGACCTCTTTAAAGCTGAGAGGCATTGGTACTTTACAAAATGCTGACATTTGCAGTCTTCAAAATGTGGACAACCATAACCTCCAATTAGAGGGATTACTGAGGACCTCCCTATGAAGACAAAGTCTTTATGAGACACAGATGCTTGTCAGGACCATTTTCATGCGCAAAAATCGAAATGTGCAATGGGAGAATTATTCCGCTTTAATGGCTGAATTTGAGTTCATCTGAGAAATTTCACCCATTTTGACATTTCCTATTAAAGTATGGGTGAATATAAAAGGTTGCATATATGTTACAAGTGAAATAACAACTACGTTTATTAGTACTGCCCTGCATACTTTCTTAACCTGTTTAGCCTGGATACCCCGAGGGGTGTACTGTATCTTCCGATGACAGTGGTGGTGGTCAGGCCAGGTGCTGAGGACGGAGTCAGCTATTAGAGAGGTTTCCTCCCCTCTCTATAGAGCTAGGCCAAAACCAAATACTTAACTATGTACAGTTTATTACAAGAATAAATACAGACACTTAATATAAAACATAGAATATTCACAAGACTTAAAATATAATACCCCACAATTCACATATAATACCAAATGTGAACTAAATAATTTACAATCTATATAACACAATTAACACACAGGGATATTAACCTATATAACCCAAGTAACTTAACCATAATATTTCTTTAAACCTTCACAAATAACAATACCAATACACACATTGAGACATTAAAACACATAAACCATATAAATCCTCTTAAAGAATACCCCTAGATATATAGCCCTTAACATGACAACCTCAAAATAGGGAGTGCACTCAGCACCTCCCCGAGGAGGTTCCCTAAAGCCCTTTTAGGGCCCTGAGATGTGGACACGCCCTTCCAGCAATGGAGGGTGGAGGCAGCAGACCCGCCTCACCTGTGTCAGCTTCCCCTGCAGGGCCCACTTCCCCAGTAACTCATGCTTCCTCTCTGGAGAAGTCAAGGCTCATCCCCTGGTGGCCGATCCCACAGGAGCCTCTCCCCAGCGGTGTCTTTGGCTCTCCTCGACAGCCTGGCGCCCTGCACTGGGCACCCAAATCTCTTTCTCTCTTGTGGGAGCCAAGCCCTTGCAGGCTCTGACTCCCCGGTCTCACACCAGGGGTTCTCCCCTTTTCTGGGCCCTACTCTGGGCACCCAGGCTCTTTTAGTTAAAAGTGCAGCTGCATTGCAGGTCTCTGGTCACTTGGCCTAGGGCTAGGGCTAATGTGAGCAGCTGCGGGCTGTTTCCAAGGTGGTTCTCTGTGCACTGACCCGTGCACCAGGTGAGGCCCGAGCAGCCATGAGCTGCTCCCCGGGCCAGCTCTCCATGTGCCAGTCTGCACACCAACTGCCCAGCAGCTTCCTGGGTAAGCAGGCTCAAGCTGCCTCAAGTGGCTTCTAGGGCCCAATCCCCGTGCACCGATTTGTACACTGCAGAAGCTCAAGCAGGGTCCCGAGGATGGCCGTCTCTGGAGTCCTCTCTCCTCACTGTCCCTCATCATCTCTCTCCAGCCTGCTGGGCACGCTTCCCTTTTATACTCCTCAGGGGCTCCACCCCCAAAGTTCTCCAGACGTGGCTGGTGCAGTTCTGATTCAGGTCCAGCAGCTCCTTGCCCCCTCCCTTCAGAAAAGGGTGGGGCATTGCTTCCCTTGTGCTGCCTCTGGATTGGTGGGTTGGCTCCACCAGTCAAACAGCAGACCCTCGATCTTGGGACTCAATCCAAGCTTCAAAAAGGTAAGCCTGCTATGCCTATTTCATCCCTCTAATTACAGCTGTTTAGAAGGCAAAGTTATCAACATTAATAACAAGGCTCTTAAACAAATAGGCATGATTTTGCTTTCTGTAAAACAGGATCAATTCTACTGAACCAGTGGAATTTGATTGGTATAAAATTAGTATAAAACCAATGTGAGTAAAATGTTGAACAGGACACACACACACACACACACACACACACACACACACACACACACACACACACACACACACACACACACTGTAATGGTTTGTTGGTCAACAAATTGGATTGTCTGAATAATGACAGAGGATTAAACAAGAAATGATAATATACAACAAGAGAATGTGCAATTGTTAAAACATCTGTATCTGGTGATTTTTCAGCATTGGCCCTATTGCAGGCTTAGCAGCCTCTACTCCTACCTCTGTGCTGGTGTTGTAGATTGTGTGTCTGAATCTGTGGTGAAGTATGGGCTTTACAGAAGAAGCCTTGAGTCCTGGCTACCTTGCTCTCTGTCATTGTTCTGTTGTCTAACCTAGAAGCACATGCTAAAGGCTATTCATTAATTTCCTAAAGAGAAGAGACTAAACAATAGCACACACATTGTTTTAGTCTATTTTTGTGATTCAAAGTACATTTTGGAAATACTTCAATTGCTTGTGACACAATCTATTGTTTAATTATTATTATGGCAGCACCTTGGAATCCCACTAATAGACTAAAACTCCACTGTGCTAGAGATAATACAAACACAGAACAAAGGGCTCAAACAACTCTTGATACTCATTTTTCTCTCCTAAAATATTTCTCTCTATTTCTCGGCCTACACTTTTTTATTATTATTATACCAGTCAGAAATATTACCAGAAGAACAGATTCACAACATCTCTGTGCCTGGACAGTGAGTGGCAGTGTCTCCCTTTTGAGCAATAATTTCTAAACAACTGCTCTTGCGGTGGCAAAGTTTCTCAATCCTTTACTATTTTTAAACGATGCAGTTGTATTCGGTAGGCAGATATACTCTGTGGAGATGGACACATCTCTCAGTCCCTTTTAAATCTCTGCTTATTCCCTAGCTGTGACATTTAACTAGATTCTTGTCTCCTTGTCCCAATACAGATTCTTATAGAGAATATATATTATCTTAACCTTTGAAATACTCTGGGGAATTGGAGGTTATTTCCAGGTCTGGTTCTAAAGCAAAGCTCTATTAGGGAGCTAAAAAAAATTCGTTTCAATGGCAAAACATTACTACAGTAGTTGGGATAAACTAATCTTTTCTACATGTATTCTAAAATACCTGCCAGTTTCTGACTTGGCCTACCTATAAACACCATTGCCTCTTAGTGACATCTGCTGGGATAGATAGGATTGAAACATTTTCAGGTTTCCTCTATAGCTGCTACCTGCCAGCATTTGGCTCCTCGGGGGAAAAAGCAGCTCACTCCTTATTTCACAGTCATACTGGGCCAGTTTGAGTTTAAAATCCCCCTTGTCCCCTCAGGACAACTGCTTTCCAGCCTCCTTCTCCTCATTATTGAAGGAGAATGACCCACATGCCAACATGACAAAGATCCAGAAAGTTATAGACGCTTCATTGTGAGCCTAAATCTCTAACAGGGATTCAGACTACCAGCACCAAAGAAGAGAAGGGTTGCACATTAATGCAGGAAGTCATTAAAATAATGAGTCACTCAGCAGGATCTTGAGTTTTTCTACACAGTTTACACATTTTTGTGAGAACATTTACATTTCTGAGTGAGTCCCTATTGCATCCTCTTTGCACAGATTTCTGGGCAAATTACAGACTGCTCTCCAAGAGCTGCTGGTTGGGGGTGGGGAGAGGTTGGTTAGCTTTTGTTTCCTGCTATGAGCCAGCTGGAGTAGTTTAATAATAAAAATAATACAGGAGAAGCACTTTTCCCTCTTCTCTGTACTTCTGACTGTAGCTGTGGCTTGCTAGTCAACTCTGACTGAAAGTATAACTCTGCAGTGTGTTTTATATAGAATAGAAACTAGTACTTTTACTATGTACAATCAATCATTATACTGTTTTTCTTTATTTTCCATGTTATATTTTTAACTAGTGGGAAAAGAACGTGGAAGGACAAAGACGAACAAGGTGACAAAGAGAAAGGTGACATGGAACATTTATGCTGCCAGTGAAAATATCTAGAAGCCTCGGCCTGAAGATAAAATAAATCATGCAGTGGCATTTTGTTCTGGATAAGAGGTTACCATCTTAATGATGGTTTAGTGCCTCTGGGATACCGGCTGTTTAACAGCTGCTGGTGTAGGGACACATAAGGACATATTGTTCGAGGAAATCCATTTTCTATAATATTTTGTATTTTTGATGTGTGGCTGTGAATGGACACCTCTTTTTCAACATATTTTGTTCCTTCTGAATATGAAAGTCCATACTCCTGCTTGCATCAGGATTTGGGAGAACATCTGTTCACCAGGGCACCCCAAGGGAGGACAAGGTCTAATGGTCACAAACTGCTGGAAGATTGTTTTAGACTGAACATAAGAAAAAACTTCTTCACCATCCGAATCTATGATGACCAAAAAGCCTGCTATAAATATCAGTTTTATCAACCTACACATTCAAATGTACTGCGTGCCTTTTAAAGTAACATCTACCAGATTAATTTCTCATAGACCACCACTCATCTATCAAAGGCTTTTCTTTATCCACTCACTTCATTGAAGTTAATAAGGAAAAATATAGCAGTGTCACCCTTAAATAAGGGCACTATTATATGTTGGTTAACCTTAAGCAGAGGAAACAATTACTATCAGAAGGGATGGAATATCATTTATATCATGTCAAAACAAACAAAACTTTTACTATTGGAAGTACACCACACACGACCCAAATCTTAGTAATCTCAGGCTGCCCTTGGCCCACAGAAAGACAAATGTGTGGCCTCTCTCACAGAGCAGTCTGGTTTCTGTTTGCCTGCTTATTACTGATTTCTCCTTTTTACCTTTACCCTTCTATGTACACACAGCTTTTCCAACATGCTTCTTGGAAGTTGACTCTTTAAAACTGGGAGAAACTGCAAGCGCTGGGGGGTTTGCCCCAGATACCTTTTCCCTCTCATTTTGAGGTGGTAAGATTTACTTGATTTATTTTTCACCAAGCTGTGTCTGCATGGCTATTGTGCGGTTTGGGCAGGTATGACTGCAGAAAGTTTAGACATTCTAGCTAGCTTAGGTATGAATAGCAGCAGTGAAGATATGGCAGCATGAGGCTTCAGCTACCAAGTGTGTGACCAGGGCCACAGGTAGGTTTTGGGTCACCCATTACCACGGTGTCACTGATATTGCTATCCAAGCTGGTTTGGGTATGTCTGCCCATGCTGCAATCACACCTGACTGCAGCACGGCCTGTGTGCAGTGTCATACTAACATGCTAGTATGCATACAAAATAAGTCTGCAATAATTATTGCATATAATGCTTTCACTGAACAGCTTACACAATTCAAAAGCTAAATGAAAATGGAAAAAAAAACCCTATTTTAGTCAGCTGTAATTATGGCTCTTCTTTATTATAAATTGTCTAATGTAAAATCTAAAAATCAGATTTTCCTTTCTTTTCCATAGGTGATTGCTTATTTTTGAGGCTCCTACTCTCCCCTTGGCTTTTGCACCTACCTATTAAGTGGCTACCTGCTCAGTAAACTGTGCATCTCATTCTTAGGTAGATATATGTCTATATTGCCACCAAGGTATGCCTGGGACCACTGGAAAAAGTAAACCCTGCTCACTCATTCATTCCCACTCCATGCACATCCAACCTGCAAATTAGGCAGTACAGATGGCTTGGTACAGCCCTGAGTATATGCCCTAAGTCTAAATTCATGCTGAAAGCTGCCCCAGAGGATCCAGCTATAAATAGGTGCCTGGTGTTTCAGCGTAGGGGGGAAAAGGTGGCCAGATGTGAATTTGCTGCATCACTCCCTTGTGTGCTGTTGACTAGAGAAAGAGATGTGCCTTAATCACACATCTGATGGGCTGTTCATCTCAGGGAGGCATTTGCTTGTGACTTGAATGTCCCCTATCCCCCAAAACCTGAGTATAGAATATATAATTCAGTAATATAGCAAACTTCTATTACGAAAATCACACTTTTCCCTCTATTCTTTCTTTCAGAGCCATGTTACTTGATAGCTGGTCCAGATGATGACCATTGAGAAGGGTTACATTCCACTCACTGACATTAAAGTTTTTAAAAAGAAGGAATTTCAGAATTTATTCTGACACACTGAATAAGACAGTTGGGGTTTTTGTGTATTTTCTGCCATTTTATATAGAGAACATGGTCAGTGCTTTTCAATTCCTGGAAGTACACGGTTCTAATATATTTGCATAGCATTAAGAACACTTACTACAGGATCTAGCTTTTGTTTTTCTAATCTTACTATCAAGTACTATCTAATCATCCCAAATTTAAATTATTCTGCCCAATGTTAGTAATTTAATTACTAACCTATTTAAGGTATTGTAATTAGGGACCGTTTCTGTTCCCCTTGAAGCCCATGGTAGCTTTCCCACTACATAATGGGTGCAAAATCAGATTTTTCACTTTTGATAACTTTGTTCTATTAAAAGGAAAGCTGAATTCTCTGCCCAGGAGGAATTTTAAACTGATGCACAAAGCAAATATTTTCCAGACCTCAGCATAACATATATTAAAGGGAATGTTGTTACTCATTTACCCAGATTTTTGGTGAACCCCTTTACTGACCTACATGTGGTCTCTACTTTTGAAGTGGGATAGAATAAAAAATTGGTGCAGCAATTCAGATTCATTTTGTTTTGGAAAAGAACCAAAGCTCAGAAATGAAAAGACAAAACAAAAGTTTCAGCTTACCTGGCTGGCATTTTATGAAACATTGTAAGCTTCTCTTTCAACTTCTAAAGAACCACAGGGTTTTATTTTTCGTTGTTGTTAATGTCTTCTCTTAAAGCAAGAAAAAAAAATTAAAGACAAGAAAGTTAGCTTCCTGAAGGATTACATCATTTTTGTCAATCCTCATTATTTTTTCACATATGCTAGCTTTGCTTAAGACTCCACATAACCAGTTCTTCCACCTGTCTCTTCATATTGTGCTGTAGCAGGTGTGTAGTTTTCTCAGGCTGACCAGGAACAACCTTTGATGCCTGTTTCACCACATAATCATTTTCTAATCGAACCATATAATTCAAACTACATTTATGCAACTGGAGCCAAGGAAGCACATAGTAACTACATGGGTACAGGCTGTAGCCATGTTGGTCTAAGGACATGGGCAGACAAGGTTCTTTGGATAAATCTGTTGGTCTAATAAAGGATATCCGATTTACCCATAGTAAGTACATGGCATTTGGTAGTTTTAAGTCAAAAGGCCTAAGTAAATAGGGCTGCATGCTCTGCTTTTTGTAAAACTATAAACCTCACAAAGGAGGTTTGCCATCTATTAATTAAAATTTGATCATGTACTGACTCTTTCTGTTCAGGTTACAGGGATTCAGTTATGGGTGCAGTTTTATTATACCCCAAGAACTTACTTGACTCGGGGGAAAGTAGCCATCTACCCTAATGTTATAGCACTCACCCGCAAGAATGAAGACCTAGGTTCTGCTCCCTGTTTTAATGTATTTTACATTAAACAAGAACTAGTTAAAACCCAGAAACGGGCCTGAGAGAAGGGAGCAGGTTCCAGAATTTCCCTCCTTCAGGTGGACTACACTACAAGTCTTACTCCTTCTGTGTTCACTTTCATTCACTCCCCCATCCCAACATGAATCTCACCTTGACAAAATCACAGCTACACCAGGAGGACTAGTGTCAGCATCTCCCCATAAGGACCTATGACTTGATGAGAGGCTGCTCTCATAGGAGGTGTAAGACATGGAAGAAAAGAGTATTGAATGCTACAGATTGCCTTTTCTGGGCAAATACTCTAGTTTTCAGGCAAGTATATAAAAGGAAGATATTAGCACTACTGTTTGGAAAAAAAATCTGACCTCCAATTACTTCTTTGAAAAAAACGCTATATATACTTACCTTCAACAGGTAAAGCATATATGTGTTATTGAGGTAAATATGGTACAACTCTCTCCAAGCAGAGAAGTGCCTGCATTCTGGAGAGAGGTGTACCATATTTACCTCAATAACACATCTATGCTTTCCCCAAAAAGCAGCCCTCCAAAACTGGGGTGCATTTCTTAAATGGGGACGCTCTTTTTTTCTTCACTGGAATAGAAGGATGGCAAAATGGAGACACTGCTACAAGACGGCTGCCATGCTTCTTCATCTTCCAGCCACAAAGAGGAAGGGTTTAGCTCTGTCACAGCCACAGCGGTCAGGATCCCCTGTAGTTAGCATTCAGACATAGCTGGAAAATTCTCCTTTTTTTTTCTTTATTCTGTCTGCCCACAACAGAGGTGCTGGTTTTATTTGGGAATGTTTGACATACAGGAAGATACAGTGATTTAGGATAATTCTGGTCCTCACCATTTCATACTGGCAAATTTAGGCAGCTCAATGTCCTGGCTGTTTTGGATGTTTTCTGAAGTACTCAGAACTCCTCTAGGCACCCAACCCAGAGTTGGATTTCACTCTGTGCCTAAAAGGGCTTCAAAGCCTGTGTTTGATCTGGCAATTAGAAAACACAATGGATTCTCCAGACTAATATGCCTTAATCTCTTTAATACCGAAGTCTTGGGAAGGAGTTGAAATTATGGATACATACCAACCCAGCTAAAGCAGATTACAACATGCTGGTGAAATAGAATACAAACCCTTCAGCGTGCCTGTTGCTGAAAAGAAAGGAGGAGGGAAATACCAGTTATAATTTTCAACTTTGAAAGTACTCCAAAACTATGATGATGGAGTGATAATAAGTCTGGTTTACTGAATAACTTGGAAGATCAAACTATAAAGTTCCCAAGGGAAAAATAAACCCAGATACTGAACTCTTTCCTTCTGTCTTTTCTGTGTAGGGCATAACAGGGCAAGCAGCAGTGTGCCAGCAATGAGAAGGGGTAGGGGAGCATTAGATCATTTACCAGTGTAGCAGTTGGCTGTAGCTGGCGTAACTTGAAGAAATCTTGACCTGGCTCAGGATCAGAAAGGAGGAGAAGGTGGCTTTGAACCAGTCTTCACACACAGTAGATTAAGAGGTCAGTGTTATCTGCTACAAAGGCCTAAGATACTGATCGCAGTGAAACATGTACCAGACCTTGAGAAGCAACTGGAAAACGACTCACCTGAGTGCTCCTCTGAGGGTGTGAACATAGGAATCATTTCCTACGAGGTAAAAAGGGCAGGGCTTTCCATGTGTCAACTGCTTTATGGTAACTGCTTATCTCACAGTAAGAAGAAGCCCTCAATGAAAGAGGACACCTCACCATGGTTTAACTTCCACTTACAGCATTAAATTATTAATGTGTTCAGACTCTGACATTAAGCTGCCAACCACATTATATTAAGTGAATTTCTTACCTATACATTGTTGTTTATTCAATTTTAAAATTGCATCTAATTGTTTGTGCAAATGCATAGTTAATTATTTCTGAGGACTGATGCATGGCAGAATATTCTTGTACTAAAAAGCCATAGTAGGCATTTGCACTGAACATTATTTTTTTTTAAATCTTCATTTCCTATTATTTATATAGTTGCTCAGTAAAAGAATGTAAAAGAGTTGAGTTCAGTGACTGAAAGTAACTACAAAGTTGTTGAGTAACCCTGGACTACCAGCCTTCAAGATCATGGGAGGGCTGGAGCAAGAGTTCAAAAAAGGCAGAGGTGAGCACAGTAGCAGGCAGACCTGGGAAGAGGACAAGTCTCTAATCCCAGTCTTAATGAGGGATGCCTGATGGGGGAGCAGACTTTGTCCTCTTGCTATAGAGGCAGGATTTCAGACAGTTTGGTAAGTGTTTAAATGAGGCATTGGTGGAGTTCAGGGGCTTACTTTCCAAAGAATGATTCAGAATGATCCTGCACCAAAATGAAACAAAACTCATTGGGTGCCTAAATATGCACTTCCTGAACTCCAGGCCCCATCTCAGAAGCGATTTAGGTGGTGTACTCGGGCACACCATGGCACCTAACTCCTAGTGAGTGCCTTTGTAATTGGAAATGTTTCTGGGAGGTACCTAAACCTGCTTAAGTTCCCAGAGAAAGACCTTCCCTAGCAGGCCTAAAAACAAAGTGTAACTCTCATTGATAAAACTGAATTGAGCTCAAAGATAGTGATGCCTGCCTTTTGTCTAATATTCTAGTGGTTAAAATACTGTTTTAACTACTAGATTGGTTAAAACACTCACCTGGGGACTAGGGCCTCCTAAATCTGCAAGAATTAGAACCCACCACATCTCACACTTCACGGGAAGTTAGGAGAAAGGCTAGTTCAGGGCACTCTATAGCCCTTCTGTTGAAGTTGAACTACTGGGTATCCAAAAGAACAAAAGTACAAGGGCCAAAAGGAAATTGTGAATCTGTAATTTAGTGATTGTGGCACTTGACCGGAAAAGGGGAGTCCTAAATTCCATTAATCACTACTAGGATTATTTCTGTTTTCTTAATCAGTGACCGATATGATGCAAAAACTGTCTTAGAACCTGGGACTCATCTTTGTCCGCAAAAAATATAGAAAGTTTTTAGCCCTAATATGCAAAGATTAATATTTTTTGCTGATGTTTTTGTTGCTAATTATAATCTGAGATATTTTTGTTATCCATGTAAATATTCAGTCTCTTTTCAAATTTAGCTAAATTCCTCCCCTCAATTTCCTGTGGCAGTGAGTTCTACAGTTTAATTAGACATGGTCCAGAAAACTATTTTCTTGTATTGGTCTTGAGCTTCCAATCCTTTAATTTCACAGCATATTCCCAAATTCTTATGTGATGGAATAAGGGAAAGAAAACCAACAAATATACTTTCTCAATGCCATTATTTATTTTCTAGGGTGTTTACCACAAAAAAAAAAAGAGATGAACAGCAAAGGTGTGGTGAAAATCTCAGCATTTTCATTCTTTTCTAACAGGGGAGTTTTCATTATCACCTTATCATTAGGGTGATCATATGGAAGCATGGGAAATCCAGGACACTGCCCTGCCCTCCCCATCTCCCAAGTTAGCAGGGCTGCTGCAGGCAAAGCAGGAGCATCGCTGCACTGCCCCTGCTCCTGTCTCAACCTCAGCAGCGTAACACTCTTCCAGTCTCCAGCTTAAGCTCAAAAGAGTGATAAGGTGGGGGTTGAGAAGAGATATTGCCACAGAGAACAAGACCCCCCCCCCATGCAATCCTAATACCTGAGAGTACCCAAGTGATGGCACCTGAGTTTTACACCCATTCTAGCCATGCAGGCATGGGGTGGGAAGGGAGGCATCTGGGCCAGGTAGGATGGAAACAGCCAAGACCACAGCCCCAGGACAGAGGGCAGAGGCCAGAGGCCAGAGCTCAAAGCCACACCACAAACATGGGTCTCTGGCAGCCAGGTGGGCAGGAGAGTGAGGAGGGACTCTGTGGCTCCCTGGTCCCAACTCTGCTGGGCTGTGAGCTGACGGGGGCCTCTGTCCCAGGACAAGGCAGGGATCTGAACCACCTGCCTCTACCCCGCTCACCTGGGCTTTGTGCAGTGGCAGCAGCTGGTCCCAACTCCACTGGGAACCCCATGGCAGAGCCTGGAGCTGCCCCCTGGAACATGGGTCCCTGACGATTGGGTGGGGAGGAGAGGGGGAGGTACCCCTGCTGACCTCAGGGTAGGGGTCTGAGTGTCCTTTGCCCCCACCACTTCCCAGGAAAGCTGGTAGCAGTTCCCTGGTCTTGACTCCATTGACCTGTGAACTTGTCTCATGTGCAGTAGAGTCAGTCAAGGCTGGCCTCAAGTGTGGGTGATGTGGGTGACTGCCCAGGGCACTGTGGTCAGTGGGGTGCCACATACACATGAGCAGCCTATCCTCAACAAGAGCCAGGCCAGGCACATGACGGTGGAGTGGCACTAGTTTAGGACATTTGTTTGAATTTTCATGTACTGGCCAGGATGCTAGGACAGCCTATGAAATTTGGGACTTTTTCAGCAAAACCAGGATTCATGGTCACCCTGTTTATCATCCTTGTTGCTTTTCTCTAGTTTTCCTTTACTTCAGAAATGCCCATGTTGAGATAAGGTGACCAGGGCTGTAAAGTATTTTCCATATGTAGATGCACCACAGGTTTAAATAAGAAAATTATAATATTCTTTCTGTTTTTCCCCATCCTGTTTCCTAACTATACTGATATGTTGTTAACCTTGTTTTTGAGACCAAAAAGATCAGGTTAAGTATTCAGAATTTGAACTGTTATCAAACTCAAATTGAATCTCTGAATAGCTGAAACAGAATTTCTCTTCCTTTTGCTTGCCTGAATGGCAGTCTTCCAGACACATGAGGCCATAAGAGGCCTTTTCAGTAATCATACATGATGTGTGATTCAGTGTGTCCTGCAGTGTAGGCAGAGTTCTGTGCACAGGCATGTGTTCTGAGCATGTTCCTCAAGCTACATATGTACACCCCGGGCAGCTAAGGGAGAGAGGTATGCATGCATAGGCATGAAAAAAAGAACAAGCTGGAGGGCATATAACTCAGTGAGAGCATGCTGGTCTGGAAGATAGCAGCCCCTGGTTTATAGCCTGAACTCTTGCTTCTGATAGGATACAAACTTCCCCACCGAACTCCTCCTTTTTATCCCATCACTGTTACATGCTAGGCACAATGACTTAGGTTGAAAGGAGGGCTAGAGAGGCAACTGGGTAATGTCTAGCCCAGAGTCATGATAGCAGCAGGGGGTGGGGGGAGAAGAGACATGGGAGGAGGGAAGACATGGGTGAGGGGAAGGGAAGGCCTAACTTCTTGGGCTACTGCTTTCCTGGTGAGTTTCCTAAGCACTCATGAACTGGAACTAAACCGAGGGAGAGTTCTCCTCCCTTCCACCTCCTCAAACTTATGCTGAGGTATGCATATATACAGACAGATGTCTGGCTGATCAGCACATAGCCTACTGCACATGCTTATACATCTGCACCACCAGGGCAACAGACTATCAAATAATGTGCAAGAGCCAAAAAGGCCACTTACATGACTTGGGAACAGCTTTTTAGGTACCAAAGGGGAAATGGCATTGTGTTCTTGAAGTTTTCCCATCACTGATTAAGATACTGATGTGATCAAAAAACCAGGTCTTTAGATACTTTTTTAACCAATCTGACCATCATTTTCCTATGATCAACTTATCTGCCTAAGCACTGTATAATTAGAGAAACTGACAGAACCAAAATGCGTTGGAGTCACTTGGGCACATCGACACGTGTGCGTTAATATGCATTAGCCTATTTTAATGAGCATTAAAGCGTCACAAAAAACCCGTGCTCTTTAGCTAATGCACATTAAAATAGGCTAATGCACCTTTTTCTAGTACCTGACAATGGAGGGACTAGCTTTAATGAGTATTATCTAAAGTGCATTAATGTATGTGTAGATGCACCCATTGTAGCTAACTTCTACCAAGTGCTGATAGAGGGGTATGGATTCTATCTTGAAAGTCATTGGACTAGGAAGTCATTTATATAGGGCTTAAAGTGCTTTTAGAGCTATTATGGACTGGAAATGTATGTGAGGTCAGGGTTCTTTTGTGATATCCTTTAATGTACACACTGCATAGTTGGGTGAGATAAGCTTTTGAGCACAAACTGCCCTTCCTCAGGTGTCCAGGTCTTTCTCAGATCTAATAAAAGGTATCACAAAAAACCCTCTATTTTTTTCAAAAACATTTAGATTCTATCTTTGAAAATTAATTAATAAATAAATATCTAGAGATCAGCTGATCTTGTTACGAATAGTGGTAGCCAGCAGCGTGTCCATGTACACAATTACGGTTACAATCAATCTGATAACCTTTTTTTACATAACTTCAACATATTTTTTCTATAAATCCAATATTGAATAAAAGGCAGATCTGCTTTGAATGATCCAGACAAGGAGATGCATATGGGATTTTCCCCCCCTAACAGATTAAAGTGCATTGAAGAGCTTAGGAAACATTTTTCAGACTATTCATTGACCCTACGAAATTGGATGTGAAACAAAGTACCCACAATTTTATACTCTACTAGCTTGAAGACATCCTAGGGAGGCCATGCCAATATTTTCAAAATGTTAGGTAAAATCAGATCTTTTATTACTTCTAACAAGTTTGATGTGATTGGCAGGGAGTAGAGTTTCCTAAGTGAACTTGAGACAGATTGAAAATTTATCTGCAAGTGCACATGGTATTACTTTGTTTTCTAATATGATCATTGTGATTGCCTGATTATACCTTTTATTTCATTTATTTGTAAGATAAAATTACAGATGAATACCGAATATTCTTGGCTAGTTCTTAATGTTTTGTTCTACGTTTTATCACCTGGCCAGGTTACCCATTACATAAATATGTGGTAACAGATACAGGGTAATTTAAGGAATAGCATGCATGGCTGTCCAACATCTTGACAGATGATAGGGGATGCAACAAAGTCAGTCAGTCAGTGATGCTTGGCAGTGGTGTGGGAGAAGAGCCTGATGCGCTAGTGCAGTGGTTCTCAACACTTTCTGTACCAGGACCCATTTGTAAATATCAATGGCCAGTCCTGGCCCAGTGCCCTTCACTCCCAACCCATTGTCCCCACCCCCAGCCCCCCCATGTGCAGCAGATAGGTGTGTGGGGCAGAAGGGGGTGTGTGTGGTGCATGGGGAGCCCAATCAGCTACTTGTAGGCTCAAACTCTGACACCTTGTAAGGGAAAAGCCACCATTTTCTATGTTTTTATCCTTTAAAGGAGAATCCATTTTTAAAGCTTGTTGATCCATTTTTAAAGTTTGCTTGCAACCCTTTCATATATTCTTGCAGCCCACTTTTGGGTGACGACCCATGGGCTGAGAAATGCTTTGCTAGTGGTAAGCTTTCCCACTGTGACTGCAGGTCCACTTGTCAGATGGAGGTTGAAACAAACTCTGCTTCCTGGCTCACCTGAAGGGCTCAGCCTGATGGCTCTCTGAGGTGACTCCACCAGCTTTGACCTGGCTTCTCCAGACTGAGAGGTTGTGGGTAGGGTTCTCCCAGCTGTCAGTGGGAACGCTGAATTTCTTGAGACCTTGCTTGCCCTTGTCGCTGTATCCGAGCTTTGGACTTCCTCTGTGTCACGAGTGGTTCTTGAGTTGGCCCCAGAACACAGCTTTTGGCAGATGATCTTGAGGCATGTGCTCTCCGCGTGCCAGCCAGTGAAGCCTGCAATCATTCAGAGTAGTCTGCATAGACTGTAGGCCGGCGCAGTCTCTTTGATTGCTTTCTCTACATATTTGAGAGTTGGTGTTTGGTTTAGCTTCTAGGTAATCGCATTCTTTGTAATGCTCAGTTCATCAGTCAAGTTGTTCTTGCTTGTCAGTCAGGATAGCACCATTTTTTGCTTTCAGGTCTGCAGTCTTTTTACAAGTTGAGCCAAGTGCCTCTTTAATTCCATTGTAAGTACCGTGAACGTTTCCTCTTCCAGAGCAGATCTGAATGCTTTTGCACAGATTTTGTCAATACTTCAGGGTACGTTCTCTGGTGGCTTTCTGGACTGCAGCCTTAGGCTCTTTAAACTGTAAATTTCTGGACTTAGTCGGTTGTTGAAGTAGAGTTAGGCAAGCTTGCTTTTTCTTTTTTATGAGTGAGAGCAGCAGATGTTCAGACACTGTGAACCAGCCGGGTTGTTTTTCCTTTGTTGTTCCAAAGACATCTTTGGCGGTAGCCAGTGTATTGTTCTTCACCTTCCCACAAGGTATCAGAATCAGGGGAATCAAGCTGATCATTTTCAAAAACATGGTCAGGCTCACGTTGAAACTTGACACAAGTGTCAGAGTCCTTCATGTTAGTAATTCTGAGGTGAGGTTTACCTTTTGGCTTCACATGATACATATTTTTAGGATGTAATTGGACTTGGTCAGTATCGCAGTCAGCACTATGCATTGATGGAACATAGAGCATACCGTGAATGTTTCTGAGAAGAATCAAGAATAGGTCAAGCTGATGCCAGTGTCTTGAGCAGGGGTGCTTCCGTGTGACCTTGCTGTGGCTGCTGCCAGCACAATACGTGTTCGAGACTATCAGCTCACAAGAGGCACAAAACTCAAGGACACGCTGATCATTTTCACTGAGGCTACCTGTGCCATGTTGGCCAATGATGTGTCCCCAGTGTCCCCAGTGCACCCAGTCCTTATCCACTTGGGCACTGAAATCACCAAGAACAGAAAGTCTGTTCTTCACAGGGACATTCTTATTCATTTGTTCAGCTGAAAATAGACCTCATCTTTTTTCTGTTTGGAGTAGGTAAGTGTTGGTTAGTAGATGGACAGAAAAGTCAGGGTTCTTGAGTTCATGTTCACATCCAGCTACATGATCTTCTCATTGATAGATACCAGAGGGGTACACGTACTGAGGACAGACTTCTTAACTGCAAGTTGACACTATGTATTCCTGCAGCATTGTTAGGTTTCCCAGAACAGCAGAAGTGGTAGTTTTCTTCATCTAGTGATTCGGTTTATAGTCTCACTGAGAACTGTAATATTGACACCCACTTGAGGTAGTTCTCTATCAAGTATGCCTGTTTTTTGAAGTTCATGGGCTTTCAGTTCAAGTCTGGTTAATATAGTGCGAACATCCCAACAAGAAATGATTAATTTAGAGCCAGGAAAAAAATAGTTGGAAAAAAGCTTTTTTAGCTTACCTTTTCCAGGGCCTTCCCAGATTGGGGCAAGCAGGCTACCCCTAAATAGGGCTGCTTAGACATTTGGGCAACTGCCAAATGCCTGGGTCCTTCCCCACCAGGACAAGTAACCATCAAGCACAGACCGTTGATGCATATGCCTAGGCAGAACAATGAAGGAGTTGCCAGGGGCCCTCCACCTTCTCTCTCAGCAGGCCGTACAGGACTCCAATGGCAAGTTGAAAGTCAAGACAATTGGTACAGGTCTGCTGCAACTTCTAGCCAGAACACCACTCTAAAATGAAGGAAGTGCCCACCTTAACATGTCTGCAACTGCGCCTTTTCTGGAAGGGTGGGATCCCAGTAGTGTGGGGTACCAGTGGCCAACACAATTCTGGCTCATCTGCTTTTCTGGGGATATTTCCTTCACCCAGGGGGTTCCACTACCCTACCCTTAGGTGCTCTGTCCAGATCTGTTGGGACTTCCCAAGGGGAGATAGGTTTGTTGACTAGAGTCTGTCACTCACCATTGTGTCACTGGTTGCACTGTCTACACATCCAGAGGTTAATCCCAGGCAGGGACCAGCCAGATATCATAAGGAATGGCAAAGGGTTTCTTAATTTAAGAATTTTTATTTGGGTTGATCTATTACGGAGTGGAGCAGAATTTTTGTTTGATACGGTTAGACGGTTCACTGTTTTTGGTTGCTGAAGTCTGAAGCTATTTGTGAACTTGTGATTAAGGATCTACTGAGGATGTCCAAGAAAAGGGCATCCAACAGCAGTTTCTCAGTATCATTAGCCTTTTCTTCGTCATCACCATCTTGTTTGCCCTTGATCTCATTCTTGTTTTTTTAGGACAGGTGTTGAACAAAGGTATCCAGGAGCACAATGATTGGTTTGAAAAGCTGCAGCTCTGTAGCCCCATCTACACAAGATGTTTACTGTAAAGTTGAGTATCTGTGCAGTAAATGTCTCAGGGGCTCATGTGCACATGCCATTAGGCTAGAGTAAACTAATTTACTCGGCAGGATAGTACTTCTAAATAGAAAGTATTTGGATTAAAAAAACTTCACAGCAGTGCATGTGTAGATGCTGGAGGGCCTGGCTGGGACATGAGGGTGCTTCAATGGGGGACTGCCTGCCATGCTGAAGCTCCCTCTTGCTCCAGTCAGCCCCTCTGTTGCGTGTTGAGCCAGGGGGAGCAGCCCTGGGCTGGCATGCTGACTCCTGGAGCCCCCTGCCAGCTGGAGCTGTTCCCTCTAGCTCCATGTACTGAGCATGATAAACTGTGGAGCTTGTTGCTCCGGAGTTAATTGCTCCCAGGCACACCACTTGAACATGCGCCCAGGAGCAGTAACTCCTTAACTCAAGAGCAATAAGCTCCATAGTTTATTCATTCACTGTAACTGAATTGTAGACACACCCTCTGGCAGCAACCTTTTCACAACCCACTTTATAACATCATTGTGGCATAGAGCAGTGTTTCATGCATAATGGCCAATTAAAAATGTGGAAATAATGATGGCTACACAATAAGTATTGGATCATGAAATCTTTGGAGAGGAATTATGACATTTTTGGAAACTGGCTTCTGGATCCAACATGTCAGTGATTTCTGCCTAACTTCTGCTAGATAGCCTACTGTGTATGATGGGAACAAACCGTGGTTAGGGAGCAAATGCAAAGAAGCACAGGATACCTGCCCACACTTCTAAGCAATTAATTTGAAGGAAATCCTTTTAATGAAAAATAATTATTTGTACTGAAGCAAAGATTGGTTGCTTGGGCATGGTTATTGAGTTCCAGTTCTATCTTATACAATGGATAGACAAATCTTTAACCAGAAAGGCATCCTTTGAGCTAAGGAACAAGTAAACAAAACCAAACCATACTGACCTGAACATTTTTGAGGTAATTTATTCTTTGTTTTTGAGAAGGACTACTATTTAGAGGTTTTAGGAATTTCTTCAACTCCACATTTTCCCTGACATTTGATTGAGTATCAGTCATTGAAAAGTTTCAGCCCCCCTCAAGAAGTAAATGTATGTCCTCTTGATGGATTAGCACAATGGAGAGACTATGCAAACTCATTAAAAAGCATGACAACCAACCTAATATATGTAAAGGGGCTTCTTTGTAAGTTTTTAATACCATCAGTGTTTTTACGTACATGGCCAGGTGTTCTTGCAGTGCTTGGGCTTAACCTGAGAAGCAGGTATTTCTCTCCAGTAGGGCAAAGATGGGGACAAGCAAATATTATTAGGTTAGGATGGTGTGGATTCCTGCCAGTCTTCCTTATCTTCATCTAGATCTTTTAGACTGAATGTCTTTTCCAGTAGAAAATTCTGTTTTGTCAAAACTGAAACTTCTTGTCAGAACATATCAATTTAAACAACATGTCAATAGAAAGGAAACCAGAAACAATTTTAATATATATTTTTTCCATATTTTCCAAAGGAAATGTGTCAGTTATTTATATTAGAATAGTTTTTGTTTCAAAATGTATTTTATGTAGTAAAAATAAAAAGTGCATAAAATTGAAGCATGATGATTTTATCACAACAAAGCTTTTCAAGTAATATGAAACATATGTTATTGAAGCTGTTGTTTCATAGGAAATTTTGATATTCTTCAATTTCACATTCAAAATAAAACACATTTTGAAATAACAGAATCCCTTATTAAGAGAAAATACCAATGCTGAGGAATGGACATACATTAATTGATCTTATTTTCTGCTACAAGGAATAAGAAGGGAGAAAAGCTGCAATTAAATTTTACTGTTCTATGAAATGGAAAAAAAAAATGTACAGCTGTTTTTACAGACTATCTATCTCCTTGAAAAACATTATTTTTGCTCTTTTTCTTGTGACAAACAGTATGCACAGACGTTACATTTAGATTGACCTAACTAGGATTAGGTTGATATAAATGCCAATCTGAACAGATGTTTGGGAGGCCTGAGATGAATTAAGTTAGCTTGGCAATGGGTTAGCCTGATCTACTAAAAGTCTGTACACATTTGGAGTGCAGCCCCAGGGCTGAGAGAGCCCAGCTGCTCACCCCAGGCTCAGGGCTGCTCTCTTCCTACCCCCCTCCCAACCAGGCTAGTTTTAGACTTTCAACCCTCTAATTCCCAATCAGATGATTCCCACTGCCATGGAACTACCCAACCCTACCCACAGATCTGCCAGCCCCTCTTCCCTGATCCCACCAGTTCCCTTCCCACCCCCCATTGCCTCCCCCCAACCCATCCTGTCCTCCCCTCCCCTTACCCTGACTTACTTAGACTGGGTTTTTGGCATGGCTCCCAGCATCAGCAAATGCATGTACATACTGCTCCCAATCAATGATCACACAGCTTAAAGTAAGCTGTGTGATTGTAGATTGGATATGTCAAATGTCTGCACATACCATATGTTAAATTCACAAAATAATTATGTGGGCTGCCTACTTTAATTCTTGTAAACAACATTTTTAGAAGTCCCACTGGTAGTATGAATTATTCTTCAGGGAATTTACATATTCCCCAACATGAGGAAATCCATTTAGCAGTACAGAATATAAGATGTCAACACCATTCAATCACATGCTAATTAAACAGCACTATATCTTTTGCAGAGTTAAAGAAAAAACGCACTTAAAAACAGCAGCCCTACTAATATATAGACCAAAGCACATCTTACTCAGAATGTGTCTTCATCTTTAGTTCCAGTTCTGATTTATTCCAGGACAGTTTTAAAAGGACAAAGCTAAACAATCTATTAACAAAGGTCTGCTCAGAAAATAATTCTGTGTATCACTCATCTCTCTCCCCTCCACTCCCCCTTCCAAGTATTTTACTACTTAGATACTAGAAATGTTGTTGATAATCAGTCTAAACCTGTTGCTGTTTCTTTAACTGGAGTCATACTGATCTCTTTGTTTTTTAGAAGATCCCTTTTAATTATCAGGCCTTTAAAGGGCTCAGCTTTTGTTCTTCATTGTATAACTTGCTCTTTTTCCTAGACAGCAAGAGGTATAACACTATGACACTAATATGACACTAGCCCGGACATAGTGGGGATTACAGAAACGTGG
>NW_017729004.1:28793854-28825339 GCF_001723915.1 Gavialis gangeticus | reverse complement strand
TCCCTTCTGACCCTAGAAACTATGAAACTATAATACTGTGTTAAGATCTGCATGTTTATTGCCATTAAGAGTCAGTTTGCTGTATATCTAGTCAAGGGACTTGATTAAATTGGGCCACTTATTCCCGTTACCTTGCATTAATTAATTTTAAAATAAAACATCTTAATTCTTCCTTCTGTTAGGTAGCTAGCTTTAACTTGACTTTGTTTGTGAATGAAGACAATCCCCTGGCATTGTTTTTTTTGTGGTAACATTTATTTTACATATCTTGGTCTGCATTTTCCTTTTTTTCATATTTGTGCAGTTGGTTCCAAAGACTTGGCTTTTATTTTTGGCTCATGGAGACTAGCCAACCCCTTGGCTTGGCTCTGTTGTCACTTTATCTGCAAGCTTGCCCAGATCTACTTAGAAATGCCCATGGGCACCAGACTTAAAAAAAAAAAAAAAGATTCCAAGCTTTTCATTTACAAATTGGCACTGTTACCATAATCATATTTTTCCTGCCTCCTTTTTCATTTACTCCATTCCCTTGTGGACTTGTGGAGCCTCTGACCACATATTGGAAAAATCTTCCATTACACAAGTAACCCGTCGTGATAAATACTGATTGCATACTATTTACCTGGAGAGGACATTACACAATTTTCTCCAGAAATAACTTTATTTTAAAGTATAAGCTGGGTATAATATTTCATAACTAAGGCCTTCTGCTGTACTAGAGGGACTCTGACAAACCATAGGGACAGAACCTTTATAAACATTGTCTTCCATTTTTCCCTATAAATGATAAATCATCTATATGTTTATATTATATAAAAACTATATATTTCATTAGCATAAAGGAATGGATACATCCTATGCAACAGCCTGTCTGCAGCAGCCTGCCTTACAAATTACAATGACTACATGAAAGATATAAGGCCTTCTTTTCAAAGGTTCTGAGCCAACAGGGCTCCTATTAATTTCTTCTAGAATTATGGGTGGTCAGCACTTCTGAATATCAGATACATGCAATTGGAATGAGGGCTAGGAATACACATCACATTTGTCCCTGGATAAGTTGTGCCCGTGTTTGGCTCAGAACAATAATATTCTGGGGTTGGTATATTAATCAATTTATGAACCTTCTAAGCAGGGTTTAGTGAGCAACTGAATGCAGTGTTGCTTTTCTGCCATTGATTCAATAATGCATGCCCAGGATAATTGTACAGATGTACTTTTCAGTACCCTAAGATAAACTGTTACTATCTCTTATCTGAGAATTCATTTTAGATTTTACCTCGGCACAAAAGGACATGGATGTCTGAATAACTGTACTCTGTTTTGGGATAAAATGGTTGGTCCCAGTATAAATGTGATATCTGTTTGCAGCCTAAGAAGTCACGGTCAGACCTTTGGGGAACCAACCACTTGATGGGGGACTTGGTGAAATAGTAGTAATTATCATCATAGAGACAAAGAAAAATCAAGTGTGAGAAGTAGAGGAATATTTAACATGCTACTTCAGAGATCTCAGCTAGAGGTCTGAATCATTTGGAGAAGACATCTGGGAGATCTTAGTTCCCAAGCAGCAAAATTCATTTAAAAGTCTGGAGATGTATCTTTCGTAAAAGTGAATGCCAGAAATTCTTTTGCTGGGACCTGTTCAGAATTGCCAGTACTTAGAAAAGCATTGCAGGGGACAATACTGAGAAAAAGCTGGCTGCTCAAAAGAGTCTAGGATCCTGGCCACTACAGGGTACTTAATATATCCTGGTGAGATAAACACTTATATCACACGTTATAAACCTGAAGTTCTTAAATGTCATACACTATCCAGGAGGTAGGAAAGATTAAGCTTAATTTAAGTTTTGGGTGAAGGCTCTGGGTTGGTATATACTCCATCCAAATTGGTTCGCACTGATGATGGTGTAGAATTCACAAGGACTTGAGAGTTCCTCTTAAGTGTGCAAAATCAGGCTGAGGCTGGGCTTTTCTGTGACACTGCCAGCATATTTTGGTCTAGCCAACCTGGAAAACAAGGGAAGATTAGTTTTCCTTTCCGTATTTGAGTACTTCTGTTTTCATTCCAAATTGGAAGACAGACTCAAAAAGTGTGCAAAATTATATCCGTAAGTAGTGAATTGGGTATATTCAAATTATCCAGCCAGTTTCTTTGTTGGTTTGATTCACATTTTAGTGAAGTTTGTCACCTGAAAGTTGAGCTTTTGAGATCAGGTCTCTCTCAGACTCTAACATGATTATCTTTAAAGTCCATGCTAGTTAAAATAGGTATTTTGTGTTGATTTGAAAGGGGCTTGGATACATTTTTCATAAAGTTACACAGTAATTTAGTTCTAGCATCACTGTTTCTGACAGGCTGCTTTTTTAATTTAAGAGAATGAGATGCTATTAATACCATGTCAACTCCATTGAGTTCAGTGAATTTACACTAGGGATGACATTTTCCCAAAGTTGTTTAAGCAGAAACTTCTTGTCAGCTACCGAAGGTGGGGGAAGAGAGAACAGATGTTGCTTCATTATTCTATGGGGACTTGTTTGTTTTCTCTAACATCAAACAATTATAGAGACTTCAGCTGTTGTTAAGGCAGCTTTATTTTAATTGAATATATAATTACATTGTTTTTTTTTCCTTTGGAGTAGGATTACTCTTTGAAATATGAAGAAAAATCTACATGACAGTAGAAGCTTGTTTAGCAGGTACTATTTCCTGTTAAAGTAGCACCCCTGCATAATGAGCAATAAATGCTTATTTTCAAATCATTCTAATTAGCCTGTCTCTATTTTCATGGATTGAACTGTGGCAGCAGCACTTGGGCCCTGCACATACAACTCATTTACACTAGGAGAGTGACTTGGGGAGATGGACACTGGTTTGGGGTTCTGCCTTTGTCTCTAGTGGAGCAGAAGAAATATGACTGTCCATCCATTTTATCCAAAACCAAATAAATACAATACTACTATGGGCAGCAGCAGGGGCCAGGCCCAAGGAACCCTCCCTGCTAGGGCAGTGTCAAACTCTGTCTTGCTCTTCTGTTTCACAGATCTTGCCTTCTTGGTTTTCTGGCTTCAATAGCAGGGCTAGAGGGTAATATAGGTAATAGCCCAGTGGTTAGAGCACCCAGCTGGTACCATAGATTCAAACTGCATCTGGGTTTAGAGGATTAGACCCTGGGACTCCCCCTTCAAGGTTATTGGGATAAAAGATGGGGCAGTAATCTTCTTTCTCTCTACCAGCAGTATTTTTTCTGACAGACATTTCAGGAACTTGCACAGTTGAGCATGACAGGATTGCAACAGCACATAAAAGTTGTACAGGGGGACTAAGATCTAAAATCTGGGTAAGTGGCTTGAAATGCTACTTCCATGTCTAACTTCAGTTACATAAATGCTGTTCAGCTGCTTAAAATGGAGTTAGATTTGGGCTTGAGTTTTTAACTCAATGAGCCACTGTTCTGCCTATATTTACCTACTTATAATGAATGTTTTGCACTACTCGAATCATAGAATCAATGAGTGGGAAGGGACCTAGACAGATCATTGAGTCCGACCCCCCCGCCATGGGCAGGAAGGAGCACTGGGGGTGGCAGGGGTCATAAGACCCCAGCTAGGTGCCTATCCAGTCTCCTCTTGAAGATTTCCAGGGAAGGTGAGAGCACCACCTCTCTGGGAAGCCTATTCCAGGCTCTGGCCACCCTTACAGGGAAGTAGTTCTTCCTAATATCTAACCTAAATCTATCCTCCCTCAGCTTGTGGCCATTGTTCCTGGTGACTCCAGGGGGGGTCCTGGTGAACAGACTTTCCCCGAGTCCCTGCTGGTGGCCCCTGATCAGGTTGTAGGCAGCCACAAGATCCCCCCTCAGTCTCCTCTTGTGGAGACTGAAGAGATTCAGGTCCCTCAGCCTCTCCTCATAGGGCTGGCCACGGAGGCCCCCAACCATACAAGTGGCCTCCTCTGGACCCTCTCCAGGTGCTTTTTATGTATATTTATCAAATTATCTAAAGCTAATTGTGGTAATTTGAAGAAAAACAGTATCACAGTAGTATGATAACATGGGGCATCTAAAAAATAGCTTGGATGATCACATGATACAGATTTATTCTATTAAAACAAAGATTTAAGCAGAAATGCACTTGAAAAGTGTAAGTGTTCAAATCCCTGGACACAGGACTTTCACATATTAATCTTATACAGGTATATTTCTGAGACGCATGGTTTCTGGGAGGAACAATTAAAAAACTGTAATTCCTGATCCTTAGCCACTTGTTTTAAATCCAAACCGCACTAGAAGTCCTTTCCATTTTAAAGTTAGTTGTTTGGTTTACTAATGTCACACGTTGCAAAAATATAGTTTACATAATCTCTGTTTTCTGTAGGACTTGTTTTAAACTTTTTTGCATTTGCAGACCCCTAAAAAATTTCAAGGGGCGGAAGGGGGAAGGGGCTTTTGAAATGTCAAATGGAGGTGCAGACTCATTTGAATTGTTAAGTGTGAGTATTCACGTTCTTCTGATTGATTATGGTCATCTTTTGTGGACCCCTTAGACATAGTCTGCAGACCCCCAGGGGTCCACAGACCACAGAGTGAAAACCACTGTTTTATAGGGGAAAAAAAAGAGAAAAATCAGTGTTCTGAGTATCTTCTGTTCTAAATATAGGCACAAGCTTAACCTGGAAACACAATATTTTTTTAATTATCATTTTGGCTCAAAATTGTTTTTGCTTAAAATGACATATCCACACATGTGGATACAGACAATACTTTCACTTTCACATTTGTCATTTAAGAGTTTTTTTTCAGAGCAAATGCTGAAGTGACACATCACTCTCAAGGGTGCAAGATGCCTCTATCTATATTCCAGTCAATGTTCACAAGTTAATTAGGCCTGGGCTAGATAGGGAGACCCAAACAAACGCAAGATGTAGGAAGTGGGATAGATGACTAAGTTTCTCTCTTCAGAGTGGGTACAAAATCAATGATGTCCTGGGGACACATTGTTGATAACTACATTGGCTTTCAGATGGGGCACAAACCCAAAGTCTTGACTCTATCTTCATTAAAGATCACATGGTGCTTTTGGCAATCTGGAGTATCAAATGTCCCAGGAGAGCACTTCCTGAGGCATATGACTCTCTGATAGACCCCTATTAGACCATGGTGAATAATACACATTGAATAACATTAAGGCTTTCACTACTACTAGCGCTCAGAAATTGTATATGAACAGTTTATCCTGTTTTCAGATTTTTACAATATTTCTAACTTCTGACAATAATATCTGTAAAACCGTCTTGGACTTTAGATTACTATTTCTCTTTATTTGTATTAAAATAGTCCTTAGAGGCCCCACTAAGTCAGCATCTCGTCGTGCTAGACACTGCGCAAACACACAGTCCCTGTCATGAAGAGATGATAATTGACAGGGACAGAACAAACAAAAGGAGGGAGAAAGGAAGCAGTATTATTTCCATTATTGTGCACAAATGGAAGTAATATACGGAGTGCCAAGTGGATAGCATACAAATAATTTTATTTTTTCTTGCTCTTACATCTATCCATTGCATGTATATGGGATTTCCATTCATTCTCAAATACGTTTGAAATAAGCTTGGATTGATATGGCCCACTGACTGGTAAAGTAAAGACTATTACTATTATTATTATTAACTATTATGAACTATATATATATAGTTAATAATATTATAGTTATATATTATATATTATATTATATATGCTGTATAATATAATATATAATGTGTTATATATTATATTATATAATATATTATATAGTTAATATATTATTAACTGTATATTAACTATTATTATTAATAATTTATGCTTCACCCAAAGTGTGTTACTTAGCTGGGGTGAAATTCTGGCCCACTGAAATCAATTAAAGCAAAGAAGAATTTGTTCAACTATTTTACTTGGTCTAATATATCGGGTTTACCCAAAGAACCTTGTCTGCCTATGTCCTTAGACCAACATGGCTACAGCCTATACCCATTAGAGTTTTTTATAATTTCAAAGGTCCAGAATGTTACCCTGATGTATACTAAATAGGTAGCTTTTCAAAGGAATCAATTCAGCTTATAAATGCCTGAATTGCTGACAAAAATATGTTATTTTTTCATTCTTGGAAACTCGGTATGCACAACCTAATACATTAGTAACCTGTGTTTTTAATACTATGGAGGGACAAATAAGGTTGGATAAAACAAAAAATTTTGAATAATAGTTGATCTTTACCCAAACATCAGGTAAACCCAACCCAAACCAAACCTTCTGAGGAGTTGGAAAAGTTCTGTGGGGTTCTGTTTAATTAAGCAAGCAACATTAATAGTATCCCCTAATTCTATACAATGCACTTCTGTACTTCTGGATTCCAGATGGGGCTGGAAGGTGTAATGTCTAAAAATGATACACCTATTTTTTGTTTCATTACTTCCAATTCAACTGGAAGCAAAAATGATTGACAATCTCATAGATAAGGCACTTCTGAGAATTTTCCAAACTAATGTGGAGGGCTGAAGAGTTTTGGATACGTACCTTAGAATACTTATTGTAGACACTAGTTTCTCATATTGTTGAGATGGCTAAAATCATAACACTTCTAAAATCATGCTTATTTTTTCTTATCTTCTGCTTCCACATGAACACACACACACCGATATGTGAATATAAATCAGTTTTATATTTGCCTGCAACTAAATTTTCCAATGTAACCATACATAAACAGAGCATGTAGAAGATATGGTTTCAGACAATATTGAAAAGCCATCCCCAAAGAAGTGCACACATAATGTTTTATGATTAAAGAATATACTTACTGGAAAAAAATGTGCAATTGGGGTTCATTTACAATGACTTGTTCACACTTTCACTTCATTTTTTTTTCTGGCCTTTCAGATTTAAAAGCTTCATACCTTATGTGCTCTTCTATGGAGATGCTTCAGCCTCCAATTCACTCTTAACTAAGTTAAACCCATGGAAACAAACCAACCAGAAGGGTTGGATTCCAAGAGCATTAGTGTTAATGCTAATGGCTAAGTAAAGTAAGAAACAAGCTGAACTTAATGAAAATAGGAATTACCTTAGCCAATAATAAAAGTAAAACAGCTTGTGGAAGTGAATGGAAGCATTGTTGAAATCCTAATGACAGGGAAGGGAAATGGGAAAAAAAACCCATATTTTAGAATGGCTTAGCTCAAAGTCAAAAATCCGCCTCACCCCCCTCTTGGATTTTCTGGGTTTCTGCTGGCAACAATTATGTGATACAAAATAGCCAAATAGGCAAGATCAATGACCAAAAAATCATTTGCTGCTTGGAAACAATATACTTGAGGAACTGGAATCTGACAGTCAGGTTAATAAAAGATTCTCGGAACAAAGTGGAGTCTTACCAAACAGGGCTAGGTTAGCAGAAAACATAAAAGAAAATGCTTTTTCTGGTTTTCGTTGCTATAACAAACATCTTGCAGAGCATCCACAAACGCCCAATTCTCCTTTCAGTTGTACATGTGTAGTTGAGAAGCTAACGGCATAGATTCTGGTCTCAGTTCTATTGGTATAAATCAAAGTCTGGCTCCCCTTTCTCATTTTTAAATTTATAATCTTGACAAATGGTGTTGGTGTTCATTTAACAGTCAACGTTCTATTCCCCACTTTACCGTTGAAAGCTGGTTTCCTTTTCCTCTTCCACCTTCTATCAAATATTCATGTGCTACCAAAACGTATATTGGTACTGCACATTTTCCACAGATTTGCCCTCTATAACAAATCTATTTTGGCAATAATATTTTCATGGGAATATATTGCATCACAGTTTTATAGGCCTGTTGAATTTTTGACTGGGATAGGCAAACAGGGAAGAGGATTAAACTTTTTGGGGGGGAAGGAAACTCACTTCACTGCCTTCCATCAGCTTTTCTTCCTTATAAGTAGGTGTCTACTTATACTTATTTCACAGAAACTGCAAAATCTGGGATCGTCCTCAAAGTCAACTTTAAAAAAAAACTTAATAAAAATAAAATACTTGTTGATGTGACCTGGCCTTGCAGCTTGCCTGGGAGGGGGAGGTGGCAGCTGGCAAAGCTGCATGATGGGCAGCAGACAAGATGGCAGCTGCCTACTCATTCCTCCTCCCCTATTGGGGCCACTCTGCCAATGAGAACAGAGGGGTGGGGCCACATGAAGAGCAGTCAGCAGATAAGATGGTGGCTGCCCCCTCATCTCTCCTGCCCCACTGGGGCCTCTATCCCAGGTAATGTCAAGGGGAGGGACTGGTGGAGCACATCTGAGACATTTTCTCTTTATGCTGTATCCAATCCACAGAAATTTAGTCTCACCATGATTTAAGTACGCCCCTAGTTACAATTTTCCCCTAAACCTCCCTATTACTCTTTTTGTATGTATTCCATCTTCTCATAGTTACTCTGTTCAACCACTATATACAGCAGGTTGGTGTTAATGATTCTCCATGGAGCATTTTGAAAATAGTGAACTATGTGAATTGTACCTTTTAGAAAGTTTTTTTTTTCCTGAGCTCTCTTTCTGTTTAAAATTATGCCAAAGGAAAAAAAAACCCAAGGAAAGAAAGGTGAGGTAAATTAAAACGAAGAGTTAAACTGGGATCTTAAGGGTAAAGATGAATATGTAAAAGGTACAAAATGGTAAAAGCAAAGAAAATAATGCTTTTCTTTGTGAGAGATCTGATGTATAAACCCCTGCCAACCTCATCCTTATTAAATATACTTCTTATATCCACATAATCCTTATTATACTTTCTTTATCATTTAGATAACACTCTCACCTGAAAGCTTAACTGAAGATCAGGCGTTGCAGAAAAAAGTTATGCTCAGATAATGGTTTTAAAAAACAAAAATTACAGCATACAATTGTGCTTCTACAACATTTTGGTAAAGCTGGTAGAATTACACATCTACTTTTCTATGTAACGTCAGTAGCAAAAAACATCCCACACTGCTATATTACATAGTGAGTGGAGAATGGATGGGCTGATGCTGTCAGGGGAATGATAGTTTTAATCGATTTGTTTTTTACTTGTTTACGCTTACAGGCAGTATCAATAATCATAATGAGCTTGATTCTGATCTATCTACATTTACATAAAACAGGAATAACTGTACTTCCACAAAAAATAGGGACTAATATTTTATCCTTCAGGAATATTTAACATAAACTCACCATAAAATCTAGGTGTTGAATTCATTTTCTTTCTGTTATCATTTATAAATAGTCCAACCACATTTTTATTTAGATTTTAAAGAGAAAGGCACTCCTTTAAAGTATGGATCTGCCCTCCTTATTTTGTTTTTTATGGACTCATAGCATTAACTTAGCCACCTTCAGTTGTAGCTACCCTTCTGCAAGACATTGGGATGTCCTTCAAGCATACAAATCTTCCAGTAACAGCAGACCATAACACTTTCTTCCTACTCATTTGTTTTTAAACGAAGCTGGAAAACCTAACGAGAGCCCCCTTTTGGTTTAAATTCTCAGGCCTATATTGTGTTTCTGTCACAAGAATGATTCTGAGAAGGATTAATTAAAAGTCCAATGAATGTGTGAGGGTTAAACTCACAGGCTCTGCTCATTAACAGTCGTTCACCTAAGAATATTTTGAAATTCTTTTCTGTGATGGGAAAGAAAGGAATAAGACTAGACAACTGTTTAAAAACTTATTTTATTAGACAAACACAAATTTCTGTTCTATTACTGATTCTCTAGTGATGACAATATCTAACTTAATGAGAAGATTCCACCCCTTCCCTTGTGTTTCTTCTTACAAAATAACAAACCAAGACAAAACAAAAAAAGATCATTAATGAACACCCCTTCCCCCAAGAAATAAGGCAAATCAGAACCATTTTGTTAATTGTCTTTTTCCTGATGTTTCCATGGTAATACTGGCTACTAGACTTCACTGCAGAGTGACAGTCCAACAATTCACACACTACACCCTTTCAGGCACAATGAATGGCTGTGAAAGAGGCAGAACAGGCACTATTCAGGAAACGTGATATCTACTCAATGCACTACCTTTCATCCACATTTTCCAAATTGCAGTTAATTTAATTCTAAACAAATGGCTAAGGGGTACAAATGAGGATTAAAAGGAAAAGAACATCTTGAGCTCTAATGGGGATGGTTTGTATGAAGAACAATATAGCACTTTCTTCTGATGCCAAGACTGCCGGATTGAAAGATGCACTTTCCCTCTTCTTCTGAGGCCTTAATTTAGACTCTATATCAACAGTGAAGAAAACATGGCAGAAAATTCTTTGGTTGTGCACAGTTTATGCCGGTTTGGGCTTTCCATTTGGAAACATGTTTGATACAGTAGGGGAGGCATTTTAATATTCTTCAAGCTAAGAATAAATGCTCTACATTTTTCAACCAGGAAGGCTTGCCTGACTAGATCTCATTTGATTAGTTTGTAGTTTTATTCTCAGCCTCACAAGTTATTGTTTGCTACAGAAATAGCTATGACAAATACTTTCAGGTCACCTCGAGAAATAACAATGGATCTTTTGAGAACACCAAGGCTCGGAAGGAAATTATTATTCACATGAGATTTAATGACAGTGAGTCCTTTTTCTTATGTAGCTCCTTTAAATTTAATATATAAAGGCCATTAGCTTTACTCAAAACTAATCATCATATTCAGAAAACAGGTGATGGATTTCAGTAGTTTCCATGTTTGGTTATTTCCTGGATGAAATCAAAAGCATTATCAGGGCATAAGAATTTCTGCTGAACACTGTTTTTTCTGTACCACATGTAACAAATTCTTGGACACTTGGGCGGGTTTCAGAGGAAAAAAAACATGTTGAGGGAAAAAAAAGAACAGTGAATGAGTTGAGGACTGATATTTTGTACAGACTATATTTTATTTTTTGGATATTTTGAGAATGAGCATCAGTATCAATGACCACCAGGTGCAGCTGTGGTGCCTTTTTGCTTTTTAGTTAAGTGAAAATGTCTTCATTGTACTACTAGACTATCCTAAAATGTATAGTTAAAATATAGTTAAAATGTATAGTTAAAAGATAGAACCTTAAGACATTATTTATCATCTTTAGCATCTAGCCTGTAAAATTCTTATTAACTATCTATTTAGGATAATCCTATATTTCTATATAGGGATAATTGATCTTTAACTGTTATTGGCCATTACATATTGAGTTCAATATACATTGATGTACTATTATTCTCAGAGATAAATGGAGAGAGGAAAATAATGCCCCATAACAATTATTAGAATTATGGAGTGAATATTAATTTGATCAGATGTGTAACTGAATTGTTTTTACTCCTAAGTGTATTCAAGTGGTGAAGGTAGGGAGGATAAAAATCAACGTACTAAATGAATAAAATAAAAACCGGTTGATTACAAGATGTCCACCCATTGCTGTCTGACATTCCAGCAACTACATAAATCTATAGTCTACCTGTGAATACACTGGGAAGGAAGGGGACTCATATCTGATCATTTTAAGTGATTTGTAGAGAAGGTTCCTAAACTTACATATTTTTGTCACAGAACCAAATGTTTAAAGGTTTTTAAGTATCTAATTCCTATTGAAGTCAAGTTATTTCACTTTATTTTGGTAATTGATTTTCTGATAGCCTTTGATTCATGAATCAATTCAATGACATTTCGTCAAGTAATACCTATAAAAGAACATAAAATACCAATTTACAAAATGAAAAAAGTATGTTCCAGGTTTTTAAGAATGTACAGTGCTTATCTCCCCTTCATTTTAGTGCCTATTTTTAAAAAAATGGCCTACAGTCCTTTGGAAACTGATGGTGTTGTGCATTCTTACAAGGACTGTGTGCTAAAATTGCATGCAAAATAAAATTAACGTTTTAATCACTTAAGTTTATTGGTGCTCAATTGCCAATTTTATTATTTGATGTGTAGAAAACAATTAGTACATATATTAGTATGTCATCCTGATACTGAATGTCAACGTAAGAGTAAAGTTTGCTCCAACTAACAGTTTATAAAAACACATTGGGCATGTCTACATGTCCATTAATGTGTTTTTGCTAATGCACATTGAATTTAGTACCTCTCGGTGCATGTACTTGAGTGCCGAGGCTGCTCCAATGTGCTGTAATTATCGATTAATCAAGTCTACAGGAACATGGTAATTACTGTGTTCCAGCTGCCTCCCTCATCTCCTAAATCAGCATCCTTGTACTTCAAAATGGCAGCACAGGCACTTCAACTAAGCTCATCAAGTGTCCCTGCCACCATTTAGAAGCACAGGGACACTGATACATGAGACCTGTGGCACTTTACGTAGAGCTGCTTTAATTAAAGTACTGCTCCCCCAACCCTGAAGCACATGTAAAAGTACCCTCTAATCTGAGGTACTAAATAAATGCACACTAGGCTGCCCGGCTGTGCAGTAGTGAAAGCACACACTTTTTAGTGAGGCTTAATAAACGATAGTCTATTTTTACTGTGCATTAGCATAATAGCATGGTTTTTGATGTGCTGCTTTAATGAGGAGCAAAATAGGCTGCTGCGCATTAAAGTGCACATGTAGATGTGCCCATTCATTGCCACAGTAACTCATGCCTTTGTAGCTGCAGAACCATTTTGACCTATCTCTGAGGATCACAGAGAAACACCATAGGGTGCAGAGAGTATTAGTATGCTTGGTTAGGGAACTTTTTTAGCAAGGAAATATTACACCTCCTTTGTGGTCTGCTGTTTTCAATTTGTTTCTAGCACAGGTTGATTAATGGATAGGCCAGCTGGGCCTAGGCCCAGGGGCCACAACCAATCAGGGGTCCCTGGGATCCTCTTCACCAGGGAAGCAAAAGCCATGGGTTTAAACTTGATACCGTTTTTATGTCCCAGCAGGGAGACAAAAATGGTATCAAGTTTAAAACTGGGGCTTCTGTTTTAGCTTTCCTGCAAGCCAGAAGTGGAGTCCCTCCACTAATGCCTCAGAGTAATTGAGAGTGGGGGAGTGGGGAGGTCCTGTGAGACGAAAGTGTGTCTGGGTGTAAATGTGTCTGGGTGTGCATGTGTCTCTGTGTCTGTCTCTCTCTTTTACTGTCTCTCTCTATGTCTGTGTCTGTGTGTCTGTATGTGTTCGGTGCTGCGGGGAGGGACTGAGCCAGCCTCCAATTTTCTCCTTGCCCAGGGCCCTAAAAATCCTTAATCTGCCTCTGATTTCTGGGAGTAGTGAAAAAGTTCTTCCCCAACTCAATAAAGCACCTCTGTTGAGTCTGCACATTAACACTTGCTCAGATTTAACCACATGGTTAAGGATTTTGCTGAGTAGGGATGGACCTAAGCATGTGGAAAAGTGCTTTCCTAAACCAGAGTCTTGGGTATTAACATATTTCGCTTCATGTGAGCAACCATCTGGGCACTGCTTCTGGCTCCCCCTAGGAGCTGGGAGCCAATCAGTGCAAAGATGGGGTCACTGTCTGCCCCCGCTGCCCCAGCACTGCATGGCTGTGTGCCCCCTGCCAGCCCCCAGATTAGCACCTGGGGTAGCCTGGAGCACTCTTGGATGCTGCAGGGGTGAAGAACAGGACAGGAGCATCCCTGTACCAGGCTTCTCCCGCTGGGAGCAGATTTGTTCCCAACAGGGTGCACGTGTAGATGTGCCCCTGGGAAAGGCTTACCGAACAGTATTTTACTGCACCGTAAACCTATATTGCATTAATAGTACGTGTAGACGTGCCCAGATGTGCCAGTAATTTTTCACATTATTTGTTTATTTAAATAATATCTCCTTGCAAGTACATAAAAGATTTACTGCAAATATTTTCGTCAATTATGATGTCCATCTGTTTGTACCCCTTAAATTGTAGGTCCAAAGAAATGCAAATTTTAATAGCAGAATTCAGGCAAAATTGCTGTTTGTTTGCTTTCACCAGTTAGCAGCTACATATTTTATCTGATTTCATCAGAAAACACTAGATTGTCCTCCTTTTTCTTGAAACTAGGTGTATTCTTACTCAAAAGTTGGCTAAAAGTCAACTGAAAGATTTTGTGACCTTTCACCAAATTTTGGCTGAATGTGTAATGAAATTTGAGAGCAGCAAAAATATCATCAGGCTTTTTCAGTTTCATTGCAAATGTTCACATATTCCTACATGAGTTGTATCGCAAATTGAAAAGATCATGTTTTTTTTAAGGAATTGGTTTTAGTAGGTATTTCTTTAAAATAGTCTGATTTCTTCAGTGTGTGTGCACGCACACACACACACAAAGTAGCAAACAGCAATAAGACAAAAGGTACTGATCTTGAGTTCTATTTGCAAAACTCTTATGCTTTTCTACTTTAATACTCAATTAAACAATATAAATCATATATCAATAAAACAAATGAGGGATAAAAATATGCCTCCAATGAAAATGTGTTTTGTTTGTTTTTGATCAATAAAATTTCTTGGAAATTTGCACCGTGACTCCTTCACTCTTTTCAAAATAGCTTCTCCTTCTACTGATCAATATACATATTACTGTACAGAACAGAGTGCTATGGATATCATTACCACAACCATCAACTGTACTGGAGACTGAACATACCATTCATGTGATAGATATTGGGCCAGTTCCACAGCTCCATTTGGTGTCTGTGTAGACTTCTATCACCTGAGCAGCTGAGTCCTTAATATCCACCAGCTAAGGAGAGTGGAATCCAATGTCTCTTTCCATGTATGTTTTCAAGGGAGGTATAATTTAGTTAATAGAAAATAAATAATGTGTCCATACTGCCTTGGTAGAAAACGGTTCATAATTGTCTGCTTCCATTTTTTAAATGATTGCTTTCATTTTACAAACCAATATTCTGAATCTTGCTTCCAGTAAGTAGCTCTGATCTGTTTTTGAGTACAGAAGCACTTTTTATGGAGTGACATGGATGTATATTATTAAGGAATCACTGTATATTTAGCTACATTTATAACATTATGATAATTAAAAATCTAGTATTGATAAGGAAATTATGCTCATTACTCCCCTGTCATACCCCCCCCCCCCACCTTTATGGGCTTGGATATAAGAATTTGAGATTGTCAAAAGCCAAACCTTCTTTCATTCTCAGAAGGGTTTTTTCCCTGACTGACCTAAGCCTCATTCTAACTCTAATATAAACCAGCTGAGAAACTTCTGCTCTAAAGAAAAAAACAATACAAACAAAGCAGAAGACATTATCACTAGGTACATATTTGCTGCTTGTAAAATAAATATATGGGTCCCTGGGCCCACTTTAAAACCAAGGCCAAGATCTGACCTCAGTTCTTTCCTCTATGAACAGATGCATAGCTATGAGTTCACTTGTCATTTAAAAGGCAGCCCTTAATTTCTTCTCCTTCCTCCTCCCTGATATACCTCCCTTGAAAACTAATGTACCCATAATTTTTAGAGTATGATTTTGTTTTCATTTTAAATTTGACATTTGACACAAGTGAGCTTGCATGTAGTTATGGACTCCATAGAATGAATATATTTTACAGAGGATACAGTTCACAACTGTAGTATTACTTATGGACAGTTTAAGAAACCATTTGTCATATAAGTGTGTCTCCATTCCTTCCTTGAGGCACTAGCTCAAGGCCTTCTGCATCAGGTAAGGGCTTCAGAAAGCCTATGCGGCGCATGTCAGCTTACTGAACATTTGTGTAGGGATATTGGCATGTCCTCTGTACAATGTGGACCTGATCTCAGCCTTCCTACCTGAAGGTCACTTCAGAAGTAGCCAAGAAATTACTCAAGATGTAGTATGTATTTTTTTTTTTTTGGTATAGATACTGATTCAGTGCATCTCACCCAGTTTTATAGTGATGAAGTGAATTTCATTTGAAATGCCCCAAATGTGCCTTTTTTATTATTATTATTTTCAAAACTTTCATAGGTTCTGTTCTCCCTCATTCTTTATGTACCTTCTGGGACATTGAACCCTGGGATCTCCTGAGGTCAAAAAAGAATCCGACACTGCAAGGTAGCAGCATGGGAAAAGCCTGAATCTGCATTGTGTGGTGCTGTAGACAGGTCTGCAGTACCACATACTGCACAACCCCACTCGTCTGGATGCAGCCACAGAGTGTAAAACTAAAGAATATGCTGACACAGACCTCTAAAAAGTGAATCTTTTGGGTCTAACATGGCTGTTGTATGTGTTAAAGATGCAGAAGAATAATAAGTGAAACTTATGATAAAGATCTGTAAAAGCTTAAAAAAATCTTCCAAAACTTAAAGCAATGAACAGATATGGTGGAATATGAGAGAGACTGGATTGGAAGGGAAAAGGCCACTGGCTTGAAGAGATGCAAGATAATTTGGGGTGGTGGGAATATCATGCACACACAATTTATTAAACACAGACAACTCTGGGGAAAGCATTAAAATAGAGGTAACGGTAAGCCAAAATGGTTAGTTAATGTTTTTGTTTTTATATCACAGAAATTTTATTAAAACTTTCCATGGAAACATTAACTGTTTTGATTCTGTAGATTAAAATAAATTTTTGTATGTCTAATACAAAATAATATACCATGACTGCATAAAGTAGCCGAGTAATAGATTATGACTAAGCACAAAAATATTTAAATCACTGAAACAGAAGAGGCAAGTTATTATATTTAGCTCTGTCAATAATATATAGCATGTACAGTATACTGGGAAATGTACAGTAGTCTCTAGTATCATGAGGTTAGTTTAAACCATGTTAATCTGAAGTCAGCCAGAAGCCGGGGCTAACCTAGGTACAGGCACTCAAAAAGCCTGAGGCAGAATTGATCTAAGTTATGTGGTTTTCTGTAAGTGGCGTAGTTTGGATTTGTAGCGAACAGAACACATTCACCCTTTGGTTGGTGAGGGGTGGGGGCAGCAGATCTTAGACCAGGTGCCACCATTTTTAAACCAGTTGGTGTGTGTGGAATTTCCATTCTGTTATGGGTATAGACCAGTTTCCAATCACTTATACAGGTAAAAGTGTAATAATGTCTGTACTTGGTCTGGGGTGCCACCCTGTCCTGTCTCCTGCTTCTAGTTTAAAGACACATCAAGGAACTTCATTAAAACAAACACACAAACAATATTACTATGAGTAGAATATAACATTTTGCCCAGTATAGAACTTATTACAAAGTCTTGAGTTGACATGTACCCATTGATAGAGTATATAAAAAAGTAACACCCATTGAATCAAGGAAATGGAGAGACTAGTATCATTTACTGACAAATTCATTGAGACTATTGGTGAGGCTCTTTTGCATCCTTTAAAGGAAAAGTGACCAAAAGATGAGTTTTGAATCACGATCCAAGTTGCATACGGCTGAAGCTCATCTGAATGTCAGCAACAATGAAGAGTGCTCCACAGATCTGGTTGGATTTCTTTTCCTCAACAACAAGTGAGCAAAGAATCACATTTGAGGTGTATTCTAGAGGAAGCCTTGCTCCCAGTTTCTGAATGTTTCTATCTGTTTAGTTTTTTTCTTAAACCACCTAAAATGGTCTAAAAATGGTGATATTTAAGCAGCAGCTGGCTGGTGGAATCACAACTCTTGTTGGTATCACTACAGGGTTTACAGACCAACAGAGCTGCAGTCCTGCAAATGACTCCAGATGGAAAAACAAGCATTAGTTTTAAGGGAGCTCTCCGTGGATGCAGCGGTCCACCTGCATGATGTCAGTTAAAGGACTCAGGCCTAAAATACAAAGTGCTTTATCCATCAGGCTGTGATTAAAAAACGATAAGAATCCCTCAGCAAGATACACTGTTTATGCCCTAATCCTTTAGGATTCTTGGTCAATACACCAGGTCTTTGTATCAAGAACTGCAAAAAGAAGAGTTTGAGCTGAAATGACTCACAGATCAAGGTGTGAGGACTTTTAGTATTAGAGAAAAGTCTTAAAGGATTCTGAAAACTTCATAGAAGTGATTACCTGTGTCTTGGAAACCATTCTTTTTGCTCTTCTACTTAGCAGTATCCTGCAAACTGCTGAGTAGAAGCCTTAAGTTAAATCACATCATGAGGGACCATACTTAAAGATAGGTATATCAGAGGGCTTGGATCAGTCCAATTCAGTGCTACTGTGCTAGGGGTCATTAAAATTCCAAACACTTTAATTCTGCGACTCTTTTATCTATGACTTTGGTTCAGCCTGTTTGCTGGTGTTTACTCTCCTGTTTACAGAGCCATTTCAATCATAGTACTAGTTTTTCTTTTATGATTTCATGTGAATAGTCATCCAACAATAGTCATAGTAATAGTCATCCAACAAAATATTAGCATGAATTATGGATATGTTGCATGCAAAGGCCTTCCCAGTCTGAATCTCTAGCTGTATCCTTTAAAACTACACCAACTGAGGCAAAAGGATCAAATGTATGTACCTACCATATGATCAGGCTCCAACTTCCTGCTAAGTGACTACTGTGCAGCATTTAGTAAGTGCCTATTTGTTCAGATAATGGCAAATGTTCATGTAGATATTTAGCTAAGTTCAACGCTGTTGCTCTCCTGCAGTTTCAGTTTAATCGGTGAATAGCATGGTTATAACTGAGAATGGAATAAGGTCTACTCTTTGTATTAACAATTTTAAATCCATGAGAAAATGTTCAGAATTCAGAGTCCCTCTAAGTTTGTTTCTACAGTGAGACATAAAAGAATTAGGGCAGATCTGTGTTTTTCACGACCACTCTTTGACATCAAGAATTGTCTGTAAGTGGACAGTGATATAGTGACACCATGTGGATCTTTGCAAGAACTACTTCAATTTAGCACAGAAGGCAAGAGGTAACCACAATGCCATTGCCTATTTGTATAGCCCAGGCAAAGTTTTTAACAAGATCTCAAGTCTGATGCATTGCTTGTCTCAAATAACTTTACTGCTAGGATTCTCATAAATTGGTTTGGCCACTCTTAGGCTATTCGGCTGCTATCCAATTATATGTATACAGGCCACTCACTAGTTAAACAAGTCGTTTTTAAACTTGGCTTGGTTAGCAAACTTTACACATAGCTCATATGAAAAACTATCAAAATGTGTGAGGAAACTTGACGTAGATCACTGCCAGCTTTTGAACAGAAGTCAAACACGCAGATGGAGAAATAATTCTGTGTGTCCAATCCATGAATACACAAAGCATCATCAGTTCAACAGTTTGCCCTCAATACTTTTATTTAAAGTGTTAGTTTTATATTTTGCTGTAACCTTTCAATGACTTGCTTGGTTCAAGTTGTTCTTACAAAATAAATCTAGTCTCACTCCATTTTTTTTAAGAAAGAGAGAGAGATAACAAGAGAGACATTTCTTGCTACTGCCCAATAAGGAAAACAAACTCTCAGTGCATGAGGCAAAAGAGGGTGGAGAGAAAATGACTGTATATCACCTTTTCAAATATCTGATTCTGGCACATCGTAGGACATAGGCTTGGGAAGCTGATGGTGTAACTTATATGCAGGGACAAGTTCAAAGCTTTCTACAGGCAGTCAGCAGCTGCATTGAGGGTCCGGTGGTACAGTGCATTTTGTATTCCACATCTCTCACCTCTGACATTCTCACTGCAATGGGAGCCAGCTGTATGGATGAGAATATGTACTTTGTGCTCCCTAAGGATTTTCCTGGGAGAGTATCTAGGGCAAAACACTGAATTTAATTTAAAACTCTTCTGTAGCTACTCAAATTAGGATAACTCTGCTTTGTTTGCTTTGCTTTATTTTCCTAGAGGTGGAGGCTGGCCATGTATTAGTAACCAGTAAAGAATACTAACTAATGAAGCTAACACGTAGCTTTTATGTACATATTATTACTTCCCTACAGTCTTCCTAGTCTTTGTCAGAAGGTAACATTGCTGTCTGCATCACAGTAACCCATGCACTACTTGATTCCTCAGTAGGAACACTTTATTTATCTGAAAAAAACAAAAGAAAGCAAGTCAGCAGACATAAATGTACACTAGAAGACAAAAACTCAATTTTATTACATCTCATACACAAAGGTCACTAAGTACTCCACTTTTGTAGCTTTGTATGTTCACAGAAAAGTTGTTTAATAAATGTCAAGATTACCAGAGTGATTCAGATGGATCCCAATCCTACATTACGGCCTGTAGACTGTTGAGCTCCAAGAATCTGAAAGGATGATCAAAAGTCAAGGCCACTTGTAATTTCCTTTTCTGTCTTAATACTTCCTGTCCAAGCAAGACTGGTACCATTAGTATTTTCTTCAGGAGATTATTGGGTTTTTAGTTATTTTTTTCATTGAATACATCTGTTGTCTGTGGAAAAACTCAACTTGTTGTCAACATTTTGGAAACTCAATTTTTCGTTTCCTGTTGAAAATTTTCCAGGTCAAAACCAAAACTAGTATTTCCCATTGGGGGAAAAATCTGGTTTTCTTTATTCAAAAGTTTTCCTTTGGTGGTAACTGCATCTTAGGGGCAAATGCTGTGATCTATGTCTAGACAATAAAACTCCTAAGCCTGCTTTTTCATCCCATGAAAGGGTAATCTACAGAATGGTGTTCATTTTTAATAAAGGGAGACATTCTTGTGCTATGTAACTGGCCAGTCATATTCAGTGTTATTACCTCTTTACGTATCTTAAAGGAAGGAAAATTAAAACAAATCTAACATTTATTCCCTGGCTCTCCTTCCCTCCACTCTCCCTCCCCAAAAATAAAACCCTTCATTTTTTAATACAACTCATGATTTCATGGGGATTGACTTGAAAGATTAGGATTGATGATCTAAATGTAATGTCTGAGAAAGACACGCTCTTATGTTCTACAGTATAATCAGAGTAGGGACTGTACCCAAGCTAGCTTTAAATTAGCTAGAGCAAGTACAGTACAATGCAGTCTACCTGTGGCCACATGGGCCAGGTACAGACACTTTTACTGGTATAAGTGGTCAGAAACTGGTCTATAGCATTAACAGAGCAGAAGTTCAGCATACAAAACTTGTCTATTCCCATAATGGAACAGAGGTTTGGCACAAATGGATGGGTTTAAAAATGGCAGAACCCAGTCTAAGATTTGTTTTCCCATCCACCAACCAAAGGGCAAATGTGTGTTCTGTTTGTTACTGATCTAAACTACGTTGCTTACAGCAAACTGTGCAACTTAGATCAATTTTTCCTCAGGCTTTTTAAATATCTGTAACTAGCCATGGAGTTCAACTTGGGTTAATTTGCCCATTGTAGATATACCCAGAAAGGCAGTGTTCAATTTTTTCAACTAATGAAATTACTTTGGAATATAGTGGATAAAATATTATATGTAAATATCAATTATTGTTTCATAGTTGTTATGAAACAATAATTTACATATCATATTTTATCCATTATATTCCAAAGTAATTTCATAAATGAATGAAAGAGTGTATTGACAAAGCACTTACAGCACCTCATCACAGCTCCAGAGGTTGGAAGTCAGGCTTTTCTCTGGGATTTGAACTGATGATGCTGTAAATGGTAATGCTGTTTAGACTACAAAGCTATACATGGATAGGTATGTATGATACTTGCCACATCTTTTCCTTGTAAGCAACTTGCTTGGCTTAAGCCTGATAGCTTGATGGGCCACTGAGGCTCAGATGGACCTGTGACTAGAAAGGCAAAGATAATATAGTGAATTGTCTCCTGGTGGCACATGGAAATGAAGCTTTGTTGTAGCTCAAATCCCTGGGAAATCCCTGGGAAAATCCAAAGAAACAACTTGTATGCCTTAAGCATGATAGCCTGATGGCCCATTTAAACTAGCTAAATGTTCTCCTTCTTAAAATAACTAAATACATAATTTTGCATCTTCACTCTTTTTTCACAAGAAGAAATATCTGTATAGGAGAGCAACATAAAATAGGTCCAGCAAAAAATAGCTTAAGGTTTTTTTTCTTGAGCTTGAAGGCAAAGATGGATTTTGAGACTAACCAATGCATTTTTGAAAGAGGTTTCTCTCTGTCATGTAGACTAGATAATTTATTCTGAATTGCAGCCTGCCTTTAACATATTCAGTGGGGCTAGCACCCATTGTTATTCCATGGTTTTGGGGCACATTGTTGTCTAGTTCCATAGCAACAAGCTAAGCGTATTAGATATTTTAACAAATCATTTCTGGCATAAGCAGCATAGAAAAAATATCATTGTTTATTATTGTCTGCTCTGTATTCATAGTGTTAAAATAAGCAAGCCTTTGGTCCATACAAAGGTAAAGTACAATTACTCTGTATCTCAGATAGATAGATAATCTGCATCTCAGATAGGAGAGGGATGTGAACTGATCTAAGATGGAAAGCAAAGTGTAGGTGCTTGGTATTTTGTGTCAGTTCCTTGTGAGAATTTGCTAGGCTAAGCAGACATCAGGCTGTACCCTGACATTTTATGCTAACAAGCAATCCCTGGGCACAAATAACAATTCTTCTCAAATATTTAGACAAAAAATTACCATACTGCACTCTGTGGCACTTCCAGAGCTGCCATCAAGAGTAGTGTAAACACTACTCTTGGTGATGTAAGTTCCATTAGTGCATAGATTGCTGGAATATGGGGCAGAGTTATTATGGTGTCTCTCTGTGGCTCCAGAGGCATACATTTAACTGACCCTTGATTCAGACTTAAACTGATCTTGCCCTTGGTTTACCCAGCTGTAAAGGATACCAGTTCATTCAGGCTAGGGACACAAAAATGATCAGGGATGATGCCAACCAGATCACTTTTTGTGCTTTTTGTTGACAGGAATAACTGATCTTAGCCATGAGAAAGCTAACTTCTTTAACAATTTCTTTGCCTCCATTTTTTTTGAGCAGGGACCGGGGCATCCCCCCCACCAGGATCCCCAATGGACCCAGGGGAGGTGCTGCCAGGCCCAGGGTCAGTGAGGACCTAGTCAGGGAATTTCTGGTGGGACTAGATGTGTTCAAATCAGCAGGTCCTGATGATCTCCACCCCAGAGTGCTGAGGGAATTAGGAGAGGTCATTGCAGGACCCCTGGCACAGCTTTACAAGGACTCATGGTGCTCTGGCGAGGTGCCTGAGTACTGGAAAAGGGCCAATGTGGTCTCCATTTTCAAAAAAGGGAGGAAGGAGGACCCAGGAAACTACAGGCCCGTTAGTCTTACCTTGGTCCTAGGGAAGCTGTTTGGGAAAATTATCCAGGAGCACATCTGCGAGGCGCCAGCAGAGGGGATCATGCTTAGGGGCAACCAACATGGGCTTATTTGAGGCAGGTCCTGTCAGACCAACCTGGTGGCCTCCTAAGACCAGGTCACAAAATCCTTGGATGCAGGTGTCACAGTGGACGTAGTCTTTCTGGACTTTAGGAAGGCCTTCAACACTGTCTCTCACCCCGTTCTCATTAAGAAACTGGGGGACTGTTGTGTTGACACTTACACAGTCAGATGGGTCGGCAATTGGCTGGAGGGCCACACCCAGAGAGTGGTGGTGGATGGGTCTTTTTCCATCTGGAGGGATGTGGGCAGTGGAATCCCCCAGGGCTTGGTCCTCGGGCCTGCACTGTTCAACATCTTCATCAGTGACTTGGACAAGGGAGTGAAAAGCTCCTTGTTCAAATTCACGGATGACACTAAGATGTGGGGAGAAGCGGGCACGCTGGAGGAGAGGGACAGGTTACAACTAGATCTCGACAGGTTACAGGGGTGGGTGGATGAGAACAGATTGGGTTTCAATATGAACAAATGCAAGGTGCTGCACTTGGGGAGGAAGAACCAGCAGTGTACCTATAGGCTGGGGAACTCCCTTCTCATCAGCACAGAGGCAGAAAAGGATCCTGGTGTTCAACTGATACATATATAGTGTTGTTTCATTTTAATCAGAAAAACATGGATTTTGGGTTTTTAAATAAGAGAATTTGTGATTTTTAAATAGAGAAAACCAGGACCCCCGGATCACTCTCTCATCCTTCTTTAAGTTCTGTTTGTTTAGATTGTAAAGCTCCCAACAGTGAAGACTGTATTGTTATATGTTTGCATTGGTGACACATAGGGGGTGCATGTGGGTGCATGTGCACCCCCTGAGCATGGCTGTGCACCCCTTATAACAAGGTGCCACCAACACTGTTGGTAGTGCCTGTGGGCAGTCTGCACTTGCCACCCCTCCCCTCCCACCCCGCCCCCCCGGGGCTGCCAACAGTGCCGGCAGCATCTGCGGGAGCTCCCCACTTACCACTCGGGCCGCACTCACATCACCACCAGTGCTGCAGTGTTCCCCCAGCCCTTGGGGGCACGTGATGTTCATGTATGTTTGTACACCACAATGTTGTCTTATTGGATTATAAATAATGCATTCTGATAATCCCAGTCACTGTCCTTGCAAAGCTGAGAAACATAGAATTTAAGGGTGAGAAAAGTAAAAAACTAATCTAAGTTTGCAGGTAAAAGAAATAGCTATATATTTTGCAATTATGAATGGAGCTGGAGTGAAAGAAAACTTGTGCTGGAGTTCTCAGTGCAAAAGAGTCAAATCCTTGCTCTGAACAGAGTAATGAATAGCCTTTCAAGAAGCTTATGAGTAGCATGTAGCCCCAAGTAAGTAGTAAAATTGTGCCTGCAATTTTTACCACAAAAAACTTCATAGGCCTTTGCTTGGCCCTCTGTGCTATGGTGAAGTTTACCCTGAAGATGATCTACCAGAAACTAGTCTATTGCCAGGAAAATTATTCTTCTATTCAGATTGACTGTCTGAAATGGCCTTTACTGAACCATAAGCATGACTAATTACAAGGAAAGTAGTGTGTGTAGGGAAAACCTAAGAGATTTATAGTGTTTGGAACATACATTTCCTTGAATAGCAACAGTCCTGGTTTAGCATTCATGGCCATATGAGGCAAAGTATCATAAAAACCATAAGGAAATGTTTACTGAAAGAGCTGGGTGCCTAATGAGAAAAGGATCAAGGTTAACAATCCTGCAACCTTAGTAACTACTTATAGGAAGTGTGTGTAAAGTGTACTACTCTCAGTCAGAACATTCAAAAAAATGGTCCCTTAAATTGCTACATATAATTTTGGCTAATAGGACCTGAATTACAGATGGGCAAACCTCAAAAGGTTCAGATTTTGGATTCAGTTCCAGTAAGCACACAAGCACATTTGTGTGATTATCTCCTTTTGCGTCTGCAGAATTGGCCTGGAATTCTGACAAAACAAGGTCTCTTCTCTTGGGAGTTCAGCATTTTCAGCCAGGGCTGGATCTAGCAAATGTAGAGAGATGAACATGAAAAAAAAAAAAGTCAGACAGACGCATCTTACATGTCGAATTCATGTAAGATTCATGTAGGATTCAGGACATATATAAGAGTCCTTGACAAAAAGGGAAAGAAAAGAAAAAAGAAGCATTGATATAGATGTAATAACCATATTAAAATCATATTTTACTTTATATAGTACCCATATCTAACCTGATACTAAATCACTAATATCCAGATAATCTAACCAAGAATTCTACAAGCTAAACTTTTCCAAAATTGGTGGAGAAATACAGTTGTATAAGATGCAAAAGTATATAAGTATAATTATTTGTGTATGGGGAAGGGCTGGCGGTGTGAAATGAATATAATATTTCAGATTTTCCATAAAATGACTGTTATACCATATCAGTTAAATCAGTTGGCAAGGGTGGCTGACTCTTAACATCTGATCTATCTTGTCAAATTTGTAACAGAGATAAACTATTCTAAAAGACTATAGCTGGGTATTTAACTCTGTCATCCTCTCCATATCCACATCCAGGTTATTGTCTACAACAGTAATATTTTTATATAATGAGTTGACAGTTGTATACTTAAAGCTGCAGTATGATTTTAGCTTTTGCCAAAATAATTACTGTTTCAGGTGGAAAATGTCATTACTTAACAATATTATTACACAAATGCACTTCGCTATGCACAAACGCCTGACTATCCACAGATCTTGTCTGAGTGCTGAGAGACTAAGTTGACTTGTTATGAATGAGTAGCACTATCAATTAGCTATGGTTAAAACTTAAACACATTGCATAGACTGTTGAATGAAACTCCTCCTTTTGGGAGGAGTATTACAGTATATTAGGAGTTTGGCCAACTGAGTTGGTGAGTGTTTCCCTTAATTTTTCATTAAACATATTTCATGCATTATATGGGAGATTTTTTGGTTTTGATATATGGGAATTAAAAGATAAGTGCTATGGTATAGGAATTAGGTCATCCTGAAGCGAGGTGAACACACCTACTCTCTATTAATACTGGCACTGCATCTAGTTGATCCAGCTGTAAGTGAGCCTCTGATCATCTGGACTGGGGATCAAAGACAAATGAGATTCATGGTAGCCACATCACTTTCTTGTGTGCTGCTGTCCACAAATCTGGCCTTTCAGCCTCTGGGCCACTAGGCTGGGGAGTATCTTTGACCAATCTCACTGAAGTCAGTAAAAGCTGGGCGATACCAAAGTATTCAGTATCTGGCTTTTACCTATTACTATCTGCTATAAAGAAAACTGAGCCAAGATTATTTTAAAACATGGAAACAGTCAACCATTTCAATTTTGAAAGGAGGCATTAGCGCATAGTATGTCATCTGTGAAACAATATTTGTAATGAGAGCTGCTACCAGTAATGATTGTAACACTTCCCCACCTGATCTCTATCTACAGTTATTTAGATTTGACTGAAAAAAAGCTGTTCTGAATTGAAATTTGGCAAGCACTCCTCCAGGCTAAGAGCAAGTCATATTTGTTCATTTTCCAAACCACTTTGAAATATATTATACTGTATTTATTTGCATACCTTGTGCATTTTCACCCAAAAGTTAGCCATCAGAAATTAGGGAAAACTGATTTTTGAACACTTTAGTTAAAAACAAAAACATGTTTTGGTGCATCGATAGGTGACTCACATCATTGCTTCACACAGGCTCTCCATAAATTCAGATTTGTCACGCTGCTGTCCGATCACAGCGCAAGGGACCGGAACGGCGGGGTTAGAAGGGCCGATTAGCTCTCTATGGAACGGTTAACGTGAGTCCAGCTCACATCGACCAAAGAGACTGGAGGTGAGGTGATAGTCACGGAGACGGAGAGTAGTTGAAGGTAGAGGTTTATTTACTCACAGTGAGCATTGAGGAGAGAAACGAGATGCAGAGAAGTAGACTGTTAATCATGTCAAGCCGGCAATGAAGTGGTGTTCAGCAGTTGCTAATCGCAAACGGGAGGCAGAAGCTAGGATCAGGCTAGCGTCCCTTATGATAATTGAAGCGGGTGATGAATGACCCCGCCTGGGTGTGGCTGTGCGCTCCCTTATATCACTCAGGTGATGCGCTCAACGGTGAGCTGGCTGTCTTCACCTATCACCTCTCAGGGTTCTGTGTCCCGGCCTTATTTGGCGTTACAGACTAGCTGACCTCACCTATGTTGGTGATGCTTTGATAACGAAAGTAGTGGTATGGCAGCGTTTGTTTTACCCTTTTGTGATGGTTGCGGGGAAGAAGGGCAGGGCTCGCCGTTTTGGTGCCTCGCGCATCGATGCCACCATTATGGTGTGCGTGTGACAAGATTGTGTACCCACACTACATCTCCAGGCTTACTTAATTGATTTTGTAGTATATGCAAACATGTGGTAATGAGTGGAGCAAATTAGTTTATCTATTTTAAAACTTGCTAAATTAAATCACTTATTTTCAAAGATTTTTTTTCTTTATTCTACCATCCCAAAATAAGGTGCGTGTGTTATTCAGAGGGAGGGGGTTAGGGGCATATGAATAAATAAAGAATAATGGCAGTTTTAGGATAGAAAAAAAATTAGGAGCAAACAGATTTACTGAGCTGCTCAAAACGTTTCCCTTTTTTATGACTCACTAAATATTACATTGATTGTCAAGAAAGTACATTCATTCAAGGTAAATATTTGTGCGCTAAATTCTGTCTTGAGTTATGCTTATACAGCCTTCACTAAGGTTAATGGGCTTTTTTGGTCCAAGATCAAAATCTGTCCCTATGGGCAGAATTATTTGGTAGGAGCTTAGATCCAAAAACTGTAAACCCTGAGTAACTATGATAGAAGTAGTTAATTTTATGCCTGCAGTTTTCAGATTCTTATGGGAGACAATAAGTTATTTTACTTTGTTAGAATCAAACCTTGAGTATTTTTGTTTCCCAGCAATAGACTCTGAGTAAAAACAAAGTGGTTTTCACCTTATGACACTCCCCGGGAACTGTTTAATATAAATTAATAGAAATATCACTTAAACAAATGGGGAGGGGAATGGTATTGGAAAAATTTAGGAAATATTTGCCCTAGAGCTACTGACTATCAGGAATGCAGTAATGATGCCTACTTGGGAGAATTCCTTTTCTCATAATGGCAGGATGAAGGCTTTCTCTGCAGGTCAGTAATGGTCTTGGTACCCCTTTTTATTGCCAGTGTTTATAGGTATGGCCAAAAAGAAGCATGGAAAAGGAATGCAAACTTGAATGTGTGTTTGTGGCTGAGCAGATAGACAGTTCTTGAGGGGGGAAACTCCACAACAATGAGCTAAGAAAGAGCAGTGATATTTAAAGACCAGTTCAAGCAGATGGTTTTTTTGGAGAGTGGCAAAGCTGAGTCACGGCGGTGATTTAAAGGAAGACACCAAATTAAGGAGACATTTTAAACTAAGGAGTCAGGTAGATTATCAAGTGGAAGATGAAGCCACCATGCATGAGGATAGGAGATTATCAGGAGAGGAAGAGAGAGCCAAGAGTTGAAACTGGAAAGAAAGATTGATTGTGCAGATAGTAGATAGATGACAGGAAGAGAGGAGAGAAGAATTGGATGCAGAGCTGTTCAAAAGAGGAGAAAAATTAGGAAGAATGAGACAAGAAGAGGGGGAATAAGTGAGAAGAAACCTATTATGCCCATCATTGTCTGATCAAGGATGAGGAGACCCCCTTAAGAGAGGACAGCTGCAGAGGCACTATCAGACAACGGGATCTGGGTCTCAGCAAGAGTTGGGGGATTTTAAGATACAAAGCAATCATGGGTGGGCTATTCCAGAGACACCAAGTGTTGGAGATGGATTCCTAGCCTTAACTCCCTCTGAAACATGTGCAGTTTGGCTGGGAAGTTGCAGAACATCTGTACTTTCTACCTCAATAATGTCACTGACCTACTTTCACCTGCCAAGCATGTGCAGTATATGTCGTTATTACGCAGGAAACTTAACCGAGGTAAGAGTTCCCTGCTGAATTAAGTGCCCTGTGCAGAATGAAGTGGAGGAGTGCAAAGCTGAATGAAACATGTACAACAGTTTGGCTGGTGGAAGAGCTGAATGGCTGATTGACAAGTATGTGATATCAAAGGGAGCCTGAGGAAGAGATTCAGTGCTTGCCTGTGTATATGCTTGTGTGTGTGTGCACCTAGTGTGAGTCATTGTTTGACTTGTTCAAATTGTGTGACATGGTAGTGAGTCCACACCTGCAGAAAGGTGTGTGAGCCCCCATGTGTGTAATAGCAGTGTGAATGGTGCATGAATTTGGTTGTCACAGAAACCTGAATTTGGTTGTCAAGGAGTCTCCTTGGACCTGTGCTCTTCAATGTCTTCATCAGTGACTTGGATGAGGGCATGAAGAGCAGTGTTCAAATTCACGGATGACACAAAATTATGGGGTAAAGTAAACACATTAGTGGGAAGGGGTTGAATCCAGGTGGACCTGGACAGGTTGGAAAAGTGGGCAGAAAAGAATAGGATGCAGTTCAAGAAAAAGACAAGTGCAAAGTGCTCCACCTAGGGAGAAGGAATCAGCAACACATCTGTAGGCTAGGGGATAACCTTCTCAGCAGCACAGTGCCAGAAAGGGATCTTGGAGTCAACTATGACTCCAAGATTAATATGAGCTGTCAATGTGATGAAGTAATCAGTAAAGTTAACCGCACTCTATCATGCATTAGCAGGTGCAACACGAACAGATCCATGGAGGTGATACTTCCCCTCTATGTGGCATTGGTCAGTGGCATTGGTTGGAGTACTGCATCCAGCTCTGGGTGCCACACTTCAAGAGGAATGTGGATAACCTTGAGAGGGTCCAGAGGAAGGTCATTCATATGGCTAAGGGCCTGTAGTTAAGGCTCTACGAGAGACTGGGGGCCCTGGATCTCTTCAGCCTCCTCAAAAGAAGGCTGAGACGGGATCTTGTGGCCATTTACAAATGCATCAGTGGCGGGGGGTGAGGGGGGTAGCAAGAAATTGGAGATGCTCATAGACTGACAGAGAACAGATTTAGGTTGAACATAAAGAAGAACATCTTTACAGCACGGGTTGCCAGAATCTGGAATGGGCTTCCAAGGGAGGTGGTGCTCTCCCCTACCTTGGGGGGTCTTTAAGAAGAGACTGGACAAGCACTTGGCTGGGGTTATTGACCCCAGCGCTCTTTCCTGCCCAGGGCAGGGGGTCAGACTCGTTGACTTACTGAGGCCCCTTCTGACCCTAACAACTCTTCCAGAGTGACCATTCCACTCCAGGTATCACCCTGCCCTAGACAAGTGAGGTGCTGGATGCCCACGGCATAGAAATCCTCCCAGTAAAATTCACCAGCTCTGTATCACTCCTGAGAGGGAGAGAGCTGTGACAGATTGCCACCTCATGGTGAACTGGGCTCATTAAGATTTAGGTATATACATCCTTTACTGGTTTCTGTATGTCACTGTTCATAATATTCCATGATTTACAAGTTGTTCTTTATTATTCTTTCTATACAAGCCATTATATAGCCTGACTGGTAATCGAGTCATTTTTGGATTATTGAAACTGTGTGGGATCAGGCTGTAGTTCTATGCCAAGGAAACTAACCCTTTTAGGGCAGAGAACAGGAGCTGATTTGGAATGAATTGCTGTGGCTTTGTTCCCTCCAACACAACAGGAGAGAAAGAGATAGGGGAGGGATGGGTGCAAGGTGAAAAAGAGGGGATGTGGGGCAGGAGATAGTGTCAGAGGTTAGAGAGGGTTGGCTTGAGAGATGCTAGAGGCAGAAGGTATGTGAAAAAGAGAAGTGGGAGGAGATTAGGATGAAGAGAAACATGGGAACAGAAGAGGCATGATGATGAAGATGAGAAGATGAAAACGGGAAGGAAAGAGAACATGGAAAAAAGATGTTATGATCTAGAAAGGGGGTGTGATGAAAAGCATGGATAAATGGTAGAAGGCCAAGATTACATTGACAATGGTATTTCAAAGGGTCTGTGATGTTTAGAAAAGGGGGACTCTGAGATAGAAAGATCATTGTAGCTTTTACCTATAGGAGGAGCTGCTATATCTTAGAAGTGGTTATTCTATATTAAATAATCCTAAGAGGCTACTGGAAAAAAAAAAGATACATTTAACTTAGGGTCCTGGCACATGTTACATTTAAGATGCAATTCAGGTGTTAAATCATACCATAAATAGGAACCTGGCCACGTGTTAAAGCCAATTTATGGCATGGTAATATAGTAAATGTGCAGATATGTTCCACAT
>NW_017729004.1:28780037-28788854 GCF_001723915.1 Gavialis gangeticus | reverse complement strand
ACTGGAAAAAAAAAGATACATTTAACTTAGGGTCCTGGCACATGTTACATTTAAGATGCAATTCAGGTGTTAAATCATACCATAAATAGGAACCTGGCCACGTGTTAAAGCCAATTTATGGCATGGTAATATAGTAAATGTGCAGATATGTTCCACATATCATGTGGGTAACATATGGCTCTTTTGTATCATGCCTTAATTTGAATATGTGGTGTGTTGGGGATGACCTTTGACAGATCACCACACTCATCTGAGTGTAGGGATCTGGCATGGAGCAACTCCAGGGTCCGGAGCACAGCTATCACCTACCTGCTCGGTTGGCAGCATCAGGTTCTGGACCCAGCACCTCTGTCCAATCCCTAGAGGCAGACGGGGAGGTGCTGCGAGCTCAGCATCAGGGAATACCTCCCTACTCTCAGGCTCCCTGCACCCTGGATTTTTAAAAAGCAGGTTAGCAACAGCATGCCAACTTTTTAATGCTTGCCCATGGAAGTAGAAGCTGAGGAGCTGGGAGAGTCACTCTACAGCTGCCAGTGCTGCTTCATGGAATGGGACATGGGCAGCTGGGGAGCCAGGACTTTTTAGCTCTCCTGCCGCCCATGCTCTACAACACAGGTCTCAACACATGGAAGCTTTCAAGAGCACTGCTAAAGTGGCTTCTCCAGGCTTCCCTGCTGAGAACTTTAAATCCTGTGCCCAGCATCTCTGACCAGGCTGCCCTGCACAGGGGATCAGAGGCTCCTGACATGGTTTAAAGTCCCAAGTGGAGCAAACCCTTTGGCCCCTGCCCAGGGGTCTATTTCCCCACATCCAGCAGCCCAGCCTGAGTTGCAGGGCATAACATTTTGACAATCAGCTGATTATCAGCCAAGCTGGGATAGCCCTGGGCTCAAACCAGACCCGGGGCTATCTCAGCCAGGGCCAACAATCAGCTGATCATCAACTCCAGTCTCTGGACAGCACTGGGGAGTCAAACCAGTCCCAGTATGGTTTGGGGCTGAGGCTGACAATCAGATACTTGTCAGCCTAGACCCAGATCATGCTAGAGCCAATTTGAGTCCCCAGAAGAATCCTGGGGGCCAGCTGCCAATCAGCTGATGGTTGGCTGGGCTGGACTTGCAGATCCCATGGCGTTATTAAATAAACATGTGCTAGGGCCATTATGTTAAACAAATAAAAATAAGGCACAAAGAGTCACAGTAGAAAAAGTAGAAGATGGCAGGCAAATTATTTGGTTCAATTAGCATGTTTTATACACACTACATTTGTGCAATGATAAGTAATGGAAAAACCTTAAAAATTTGCATTTGGATTGCATTCAAAGTCTGGAAATTCCTTTAGACTTGGCATTTGTAAAACTGGATGGAAACTATACTCATGGGACCTCTGGCAGATAAACTCTCTGCCAAGTCCGTGGATATTGCAAGCAGTGGATATGAAAACAAAAATTCTAGATGGAATAAAAAAGGTGAAATGAAGGATTACATTCCAGTTGGGACATGGGTTGACTACTGAGCTAAGCTGTTTCTAAATAACCTTCTTTTTCAACTAACTAGCTGTACTGAGTTTTTAGAGATGTAGAATTAAGGTAAAAGAAAGCATTAAATTATTTTTGAGTGTTCATTTGTTACTAAAGTAGGCTCAATCTTAACTCATAATTACACTTTCATTTAAAATGGCTCTATCTTTTTAAAGAGGCATCAGAAGTGTAAAATTAAAGGCCTGTCTCTTCCATAATGCTAGTAAGACAAAACTAAGTTGCAGTTTCTGGGAATTTTAAGTCCAAGCCACTTTAGATGCATGATGGACTAATAAACCATTAGTGTCATAAAAATTATTGGAAAAGCATGGAACAGATACTTAGGCAATGTAAATTAGCAGAGTTGTACTGACCTCAGAGACATACCAGCTGAGGATCTAGTTTTATAACTTTAAAATATGCTTCTTCTTTTTTTAATTGCTTACAAACTTCAAACAGAAGTCCTCCACGCTGAGATAAAACATGGATAATCAACAATATTAACAATATTTCTTTTGTAAATGGAATGTTAGGATGGGAAATGTGGCTGTCAGGATGCAAAGGTCAGGAACCTATGGCCCATATGCTGGATCCAGCCTACGAAGCTATTTCATTTGGTCTTGAAAGGCCAGATATCAGTGGTGTTTCAGCAGTATGGCATTAGGTGTCATTTTGATGGTGGTGAGGCTTCTACAGCAGGATACATGTGCATCGTTACCAATGGCAGGGAGAACCAGCAGCAGTGAAGGCAGGGAGAAGTCATAGCCAGATGGGAAATGTGGGCTTGCCTCAAACTGAGTTGTTTTATTTTGTCCCACTACCCTCTGGCTACTTTCATATATGACTAAATCAGGGGTCAGCAACCTGTTTCAAACTTAACTAAAGCTTCAATACCACTGTTTTATTAGTAGGTGCAAATACAACTGAAAAATCCTGGGGTCTCTCTGAAAATAGGACCCAGCCCCTACAGAAGGCTGCTTCTCTTGGAATTTTGATTTTATTCTTGAAAAACTCTTCTCGAGTAAATTTTAACTTAAAAGGGTGTTACAATTCTCACATATTTCATTGCAAAAGCAAATAACTTATTCCACTTTCCTGAACACGAGGAACAAATTAGTGAGAATACTCATTCCATTTCATTGCAGAATTCCTGTTGATGTGACTTAGTTCTTCAATGAATCTCTTATTTCTCATCCAAAGTTACCACTAAGAAATCTGAAGATTTTCCTGAAAATCAAGATCTCATATATAGCCAGGGCTACATTCCTGCTTTTAAGTCAAACTTAGTTTTCTTTTTCTTGTATTGTTTTATACCTTTTGTGAATTTCCCAAGCAAAGTAATCAATTATTTATTTAACTTGTAGTTTGGCAAACTACACACCTGCACCCAATATATGAAACCTAACAATTAGATGGAAAAAGTTGTCTTACAGATTCCAATGCAAACACAGAAACCAGACTCAGATTTTTCTACGCGCGCGCGCACACACACACACACACACACACACACACACGACCTCTACCCGTATTCCCCCCCTCTCTTCCTTTTCTCTACCATTCTATCAGGAAAAAAAAAATTCTTCCTTATTTATAGTTTAGGTGCCAGGCATAAAATTGGCCAAGGCAATTTGAACCCCTATTAAAACAAACGAGTCCTGCTCTTTTTAGCACATGGAATGTGACAAATCAAATATCTAAACAAACTGCATATGTGCAAACTAGGCAATCAGCTTCTCTATTTTTGGTGCATCCTAATTTAATCATTGCTAGCTGTGAGGCAGCGATTACCACCAACAATTTCAAAATGGACAAAATAAAATTCCATCTAATAAGTTTACACTATCCAGTATTTTTCATAAACAAATTAGTGACATGGGAGATGGAGACATATCCCTACCCAAGTTTCTATGTAACATGTTAGGAAAATACAGCCATATTAATTTTGAGAAGTACTCATCCATGTGGGTGGCAGATTAAATCTGTCTAACCTAGATACAAATACTAAAGTTATTTTGTTTGGTGCATAATATAAAAGAGACAACCATTGTTACATCCTCAGCTACTCTGTAAGGAACTGAAATTCATTGTCATCTTCTACTGATCACTGTTGTAAAAAATAAAACCATTGAGTGTTTGTACATGTGCTCCAGGAGTGGGGAGGAAGGGGAAGGGCAGTTCTTTAACTACAGCGGTTCCAAGAGCCACTCTAATTAGAACGCCTGGAGCTCCACGTGTATCAGTGTCCTCGCGCTGAAAAATGGCAGTGGGGACACTTTAACTAAAGCTGGAATGAGCTTTAGTTAAAGTGACCCCACCCCCATTTTTCACCATGGGGATGCTGATACATGTGACACTAGAGTCTGCTGGAGTACAGCAATTACCACGCTCCAGCAGACTCAATGAATTGCTGCACATGTATAGACACACACTGACCTCCTTTGGAGTCTGTGTAGCTCAAGTGACTTCTGTTGACCTGATTTAGGATCTGGCCCACAAATGAGTATGTTAGATAAATCTCTTTATTTCAGGGGTTGGCAATGTTTTGTGGCAGAGTACAAAAAACACCGGCAACCTCAAGTTGTAATATGTTGGTGTGCCAGGGGCAGGCAGCAGGGGAGCCACAAAACCTTATTGTGAAAGCTCAGCACTGGCCCCTTCCCTGCTCTGAGGTGCATGTGCCAAGCACAATGCTTTCATGTGCCATGCTCTGGCATCTGTGCCAGGGGTTGCCTACCCTACTTTCTTATTTGAGGATATTTCTTAAACTTTTTACGTTTTGAGTTGGATTAGCCATGCCAAATCCTTCAAAAAGTATTATCTCCAGTTTAACCTTCTAATCCTAAAAGCATGAAACCAAAAGTTTTTATGGTAAGAATGTTACAACATGCTGGAGAGTGTTTTGGCTTCTTTTATGAAGGAATGGCACATGCCAACCATTTCTTGCTCTTCAGTTTGAGCAGTTTCAGTTGCTCCAAAACCTTTGCCAGTTCCAACTCTCCATTGCATTAATATTGCCAAGCTTTAAAATACAGATAACCTGCTTCATAACTCTTAAAATTAATATTTGGTGGAAGGGGAAAGAGAAAATGTGTTTATTACAGGAACAGGTCAGTAGTAATAATCTGCTTGACAACCCTCCGGGTATAAGCTTTATTTTTGGTAATAAAAGATGCAACCAACTACATGAAACCTACCAATACTTACAGTAGCTCTAAGCTTTAGAACAATATAGAAATTGCATTTCTCCCTGTCTAATGACTATATACTATACGATAAGTAATGAATATTTATAAAGCATCCAGAGGTCTTAGTGAGATGAAACTCTTGTTAAGTTCATAGTGTTGTCATTTCTATTTGAAAACTCAGGTCAAGCTTCTCCTCAGTTCAACTACCAGAATGAGAGCATATTGTATTGAGATTACAGTAACAAACACACTAAAAAGTCAAATTCTGATCTGACCTAGATAACACAGTTGTTCCCTTCCTCATGTGGTTATGCCACTACAACAAAGCATTCTGACTGTATAATAAACATACAGGTTCTGGAGGCAGTTAATTGTTTCTCTCCCCTTCTCCTTCCTCAGTGACCAGGCTGCAATCTGAGACAAATAGTTGCACTGTGTCTGTTCACTGCATGAGATGAGGTGAGCTGGGGAATGGTGGCTGCCAACATCCTGATTGATGGTGTGTTGAAACCCCAGAGCAAGATATGCTGGCAGCAGAGTGCTCCTCCATGGGGAATCCTACATAATATGCTTTCCAGATTTCTGGGACAGCATCCAACTTCTCACTCCTATGTAAGCAACAACTATCCCTCATGAGAAGGGAGAGGGGCCCTTGCACTTGCTGCTGATGGCTGCCCTAATAAATGTGTTTAACATATGTATGTTTATGAAGCAGCCATAGGGAGGCAATCTGGCTACCTCGTTCCACATATATCTTTCTCCTGCCTTGCTCAAGGGATGGACTGAAGCCAGCATGAATACAATGCAGTATAACTTGACAGTCTCCTATGGATGCAGACAGGCATACATCATACGTAACACATGTATAACACTGTCAGTGTTTCTCCTATACTAACTCTACTGTTATTGAAAATGAGATGCTCCTCCTTCTGTGCTACAGATTACTTCAGTGCACTCTAAGGTTGCTTCCTAGGTCCAGATTTTTTTTTTTTTTGTGCATAAGGTAATTGCCATCTTTTTCCTCTAGTCATAGTACTTTCAGAAATTTCATCCTGTCACTGTAGTAGTCACTACTGTATGTAGCATTACCTGGTCCCAGTCTCCTCCTAGGCCATGGGAATAAGTCTGAGTACCATACTATCAGCAATATCCTCTCCCCCATACTTGCAAGAAAATCTTTGACTTGATCCAGCATACAATTTGGGTTCAAATATCTAACACCTTATTGCATTTACAAGCGTGACCTAAATTAGCAAATTCTCGTTCATTCTAAAGCAGTAGTTCCCAATCTTGGGGTCATGACCCCATTTGGGCTCGCAATGATAAAAAATGGGGTAATTCATGCTCGGGGAGGGAGGCATGGGGTGGGGGCATGTGCCCTCCAGATATGTATGTGGAAAGGGGTCAGATGCAGGCTGCCTGCTGTGGGCTCAGGGCTCCTCGCCTTGCTGCCCTCCCCCTAGGACCTCCATAGCAGAGCAGGGTGGGAAGGCTCAGTGCTGCTGCCAGGAGCCCCATGCTTGCTGCGCTGCCATGGTGAGGTGCCTCCTGCCTGCCCAGCAGCAGCAGGGGGCACAACTCCATGCTGCCGCTGCTGCTGCCAGGCAGGCAGGGGGTACCTCACTATGGCAGCACGGTCGGTGTGGGGCTCCCAACACCAGGTCCTGGACAGCAGGATGGGAAGCCCCAAGCCCACAGCAGGCAGCCCGCATGCTCCCCCTCACTCTTCATGGGTTCCACTCCAGCTGTGCTGCCCACCCACCAGAAGGAGGCAAAGGGGTGGGTGGAGAGCTGGGCTCTGCTCTCTGCTTCAGTTGCAGCAGCTGCCACCATCCACAGGCAGCAGCTGGGACTCAGATGCTGCTTGGGTAGGGGGCTGCGGGCCACAGGCCCTTGCTCTGGTCCCATAGCCATGGCAGCTGGGGCCCCTCTTGGCAGGGCTGGGGGATGCAGGGGGCTGTGGGTTGCAAATGAGGGGCACTGGGAGGGCCAGGGGGCTGCAGGCAGAGTGTGAGGGGAACCTGGTACTGGGGGGCTACAGGTTAAGAGTGAGGAGCCATGCTGAAGAAACGGGGTCATAAATGGGGTCATGCTGAGGAAATGTTTGGGAAGCACTGTTCTAAAGCATAACTTTTTGAATACCAAATATTTCTGCCTATCAGATCAGTTCCCTCACAGGTAGCTCCACTGCTGTGTAATGAGTTCCTTTTGTTAATAGGCATCCTTGTGTCAGCTTCCTTCCACAATGGACAATTTGTCCGAGCCTGATGGCCACAGCTATCTAGTTCCTTCTGGTCTATCTAATTCCGTTACCAGCACTTGGTTGCATTTCATTGGAAACCAGCCCTGAAAAAAAAGTTCACTGGAATATGTCAGTGGAAAATAAGGAATCAACTCTAGAAGTGAAGTTGGAAGCCTGACCTCCATTCATCTCATGAATACATCAAGACATTTTGAATTAGCTGAGCCAAGAAATGGTGACAAAGTAGAGCGTATCTTATGGTCCATAGCAGTGGTAAATCAGTGCTAACCACTGAGGAAAACAGAGCAATAAATATGTTGAATTAATATTGTATAAGATGCTCATCCAGCTCAATGCATGGTGCAGCAATTCAACTGGACATGTGCTCATACCTTTATCATGAGTTGTAAGAAGGTTTCTAAGAAAGAAATGTATCTGGGATCTCCCTGTTGCAAAGGTATAAATCTGAAATGGAATTACCATAGAATTACAGCACTGTACTACAGCAGATATTCAAAGGATATTCAGACTGAAAAATATTTTTTTCTCCAGAATCCAAATATTATCTGTTTTGAAGGAGGGAGGAGAAGAAATCCCCAGAAAAACTCCTTTTACTCATCTCAATGAGGACAGCAGATAAGACTCCTTGTCTCCCATCTATTGCATTCATTGCCTTTTCCCACATTTTCTATGGCCACTGAGAAAAATTCAGACTTACTAGTTTTCACCACTCCAGTTTGATATTAGGAATTGTAAGAGGCTCCAGGTATCCAAACTCCCTGGTTTCTGATGCTTCCTTTTGGTCAGACTCACCCACCAGCACTCCCCAGCCTCCTCAACCTCCTGTCTCTTGCCTGCCATGGCTTGATCTTAACATATATTTAAGGGGAGACTGCCTCCAGAAGTTGGATACCCTCTTTGGTGTCTTTTCTTTTTCTAGCCTTGGGGGTTAATCCCCCTACCTGAATCCTTTGGGCTGTACTGGACCTAGTCATGCCTTAGGGGTTATTTTGTGGCTTCCAGCTGCCCCCATAGCCACATCCATATCTTGCAAAGGATTCTCGATTGCCACTTGGAGGGGACTTCTAGCTCCCAAACTGATGCTGGTTTCCTCAGGCTCCCAAAAGCCTCACCCAGGCTTCAGCTTTCCTGGCTTTGACCCTTTTATCTGGATGAATCCCTTCAGCCCAGGTCTGTTGCTTCATCCCCACATGGCCCTAACCAAAGCTGGTCTCAAAGCACAGAGCAGCTCTGTACCTTCTCCATGGCCTCCAGACTTCCTTTACAGCTACAATCAGTCTTCTGATTTAAACTCTGAATTAAGAAATATAACTGGAACAAAGGGTTAAAGATCCTGTTACAACTCATCCCAAAATCCCCTCAGGGCCATAGTTACCACAGTTTTTACACAAGAAAAACATGGAATTCTTCATTTTAATGGACAAACTCTTGGATTGTGCACTTGTGCTAAGAGCTCTCTACAGGCTGGCAGAGTTCCAGTCTTTTGGGGTTTTTTAAGCAGAGAAAACCAGGATCCCTGGTCATAAGGAACCAATCACAGAATACCTCCTTTTCCTTGGCAGTCATCCTGCAGACATGGACTGCCAGGCCCAGCCAAACTTGTATGCAGCCTGTCCCTTCCAGTCACCTGACTGCTCGCCTTGGAGATGGGCCCAGGAGTTTCTGTTCAGCCTAACAAGCTATTTGGATTCCCCATCCCTGCAGCCCTCTTTAGCTACTCTTTAGCAGCCCCAAGTGTTGACATTTGGGTTCCTGCTGGTTCTAGCTGCTTCAGTAATCTGCCCCTCTGGCCACAGATGTCTCACTCCCCTGTGGATCATGCTCTTCCCTCTTGCTCCCCCCCCCCCCCA
>NW_017729004.1:28763229-28779895 GCF_001723915.1 Gavialis gangeticus | reverse complement strand
GTTTGGGGTTCCCTGTTACAGCAATAAAAGAATTGCTTTCTATGATAATAGCAGCAGGCTATACTATTTCATTCTGGTCTGCTCCTGATATAACCTGCCTTCACCCCGCACACCTGTAGCCATAGGTTCACTCCAAACCTATAAATATGGGATACCTATAGGCTAGGGAACTCCCTTCTTGTCAGCACAGAGGCAGAAAAGGATCTTGGATTTATTATTGATTCCAAGATGAACATGGGCCGTCAATGTGGGGATGCCATCAGTAAAGCTAACCGCACCTCGTCATGCATCCACAGATGCGTCATGAGCAGGTCCGAGGAGGTAATCTTTCTCTTCTATGTGACATTGGTCAGGCCACAGCAGGAGTACTGCGTCCAGGTCTGGGTACTGCACTTCAGGAGGGATGTCAACAGCATTGAGAGGGTCCAGAGGAGGGTCCTCTCCTATGAGGAAAGGCTATGAGACTTGAACCCGAGAGAAGGCTAACAGGGGATCTGGTGGCCATCTATAAACTTACCAGGGGAGACCAGAGGGGAACGAGAGAGTCTTTGTTCCCCTGAGCACTACCAGGAGTAACTAGGAATAACGGCCACAAGTTGACTTGTGGCAGGTTCAGACTAGACATCAGGAAGCACTAATTCACAGTCAACGCAGCCAGGATCTGGAACCAACTTCCAAGGGAAGTGGTGCTTGCTCCTACCCTGGGGGTCTTCAAAAGGAGGCTAGATAATCACCTAGCCAGGGTCATTAGACTTCAGCATTCTTTCTGGCCCAGGGCAGGGGGTCGGACTTGATGATCTGCTCAGGATCCTTCCGATCTTACCAACTGTGAAACTATGAAACTATGCTGGTGAAAACACTGAAGCAACATCCCTTGCATTATCTGTCAAGATGTTAGTCTCCAATATGTGAGAGAGGACACTGAGGACAATCATAGAATGGCAAAATCAACATGCTTCTGGGTTTGGAACAGGAATGGACGTGCCACTGCTAAGGCACTGACAAACCCTCACTATCCAAGTTGCAAAAGTAGGGGCTCATAAGACTGAATCCCATATCCTTTCTGTTGTCAGGATCATGGTATTACTGAAAAGATTGTAATGTAAATATTAATAGAAATTTGAAAGTTAGTGACTTGTCCAGAAATATTCAGTTGCTTATTTTAGAAAATACTCTACTTAGCTGTTGAAAGTTCACCCAGAGGTCTGGATCATTTGTTTGCGTTTACTATTTAATGACATGGTTATATTGTGTTAATTTAATAGCATTGTGCTAAGTTGCGTAAGTGACTCATATGGACTGTGGAAACTTACATTAAGCTACTTTTGGTTGCTATAGAGAAATTCATCTGGCTGTTGTCAACTTTACTATTAGTGCACTACAAACTTAATTATATTTTTGCCCCTATTGAGATATCTTTGTGGAGGTAGATTCAATTTAATAAAAGTCTACAAAAACCTTGACTGGAGGAGAAGGAAAACATAATCACTCTTTAAGAAATTAATATGTAGTCCCAAGACTATGAATCTAACTAATCTAGAGATCTGCACTAAAACTAAACTAATACATTCTTTCATAACATATTTAACTTGAACTACAAGCCATTTCCTTTTAGCAACTTTCTGTCCAAAGCAGCCACTCTAGAGTATTCAGTTTCAAATCAAATGTTGTTTCCTTTTGTTTGCAACTACATAGTATTTGACTTGTGCAGACAGACCCTTCCCCCACAAACTCTCTCAAGAGTAGCAGCCAGACCTAAAGAGTGGTACAACGTCTGGGTCCTTCAACACATACCTTCTTACACAACCAGAGCAAGAATCAGTGACATCTTTCTACTCACCCAAACCAACATTACAAAGTGTTGCATCTGTCCATTGCTGGACTATGTGTTGAGCAGAGCGGCTCAGCCTGCAACTTCCTGGCCCTCAAGTAGATCAACTTTTGCCAGGCTGTCTGCTTCCTGTGGGCTCCAGGCTGAGTATGGTAATATTACAGTTAAATCAATGCATCACTCCAAATTCAGTGGCTCTAGGTGTAAAGCTATTGTACCCAAGAATATTCGTGTTTAAGCATATTACTTTTTAAAATAGATTGAGAGTTAGTGTTTATGAGCAGGGTACCAATGAAATACCATGACTGTAGATATTACGTATTTCTTTTGTCTTCCACGGAAGATGACAGTTAACTCCTTGAAAGAGATCTTAGGTATCTTTTAGGACTCAAAGTTGAGGCCAGGGAGGTAGCCAGTGTAATCTGACATGTAAAGTCTGCATCTTCCATTTAATCAATGGATGTTTCCAAGCTTAATTCCTGCTTGGACATTTGTATGCATGCCAGAATGGCGAGTCTTCTGATAACTAGAAAACAGTATTTTACAGTATAAAGCCATAAAGTATAAAGCAACAAATCGTAATAAAAAAAAAGTAATATAAAAACCAAGGAAATATTTTTAGCTGATGGTACGGACAATGTTAGGTTAACTTAACTAGAATTAAATTTCTGTTGCATACAACATAATAGAGTTACTTCATATTCAGAATGTGTACCCATTTAGGAAAACTTCCAACAATGGGCAGGTTTTTTGAGAATGAGAGATTTTCCATATTCATAAAACTGTCTATATTATTTTCACTCTGCCTATTCACTCACTTAGCGCTTAGTTATATTTTTATCACAGAAATGTTCCTGACCTTGGAATAACATCCCAAGGTAGAATACAGTAATGCAATCTGTCTGATTTACAAAGTAACAAGGTGGAAAAAACTTGAAGGCACATTCTCAAATTTAAGCGGTCTGATGCCAAACGCTTTAAGTCCTTTTCTAAACACAAAGATTCTCTATTTAGAGACAGTTGTTTTCTTTACTGAAATTTTTCACTTCCACTTATGTAAGACCTTTAATGACTATAAAACCTCACCACTAAAGCCCTGGCACTTTCTCCACCCAAAACAGTCTCAATCTGATATATGTTTTCTTCAAAGTTTAGTGGAAAACAACTTCATTAAAGATATACCATACTTTATGATGTATAGGTCAGCATGGTGTATAAGTCAATCCCACTTTTCTGATACAAAAAGGAATTTTGTAGATCCAATATATAAGGTATAAGTCAACCTACATTTTTGAATCAGAAATATAAGGTTGACTTATACCAGCCCCTGCGCACCCTCACTGTGGGCCAGGCACATGGGGTGGACATGTGCCACAGAGCCGCTCACAGGAGACAGGCCTGGGCTCAGCACTTGGCTGACACAGCCCCATCCCCTGTGAGCAGCACTGACTGGGCCATGCCATCTGAGCATTGAGCCCTGTGCCACTTGCAGGGGATGGGGCTGTGCCAGCTGAGCACTGAGCCTGGCCTGTCTGCTGCAAGCAGTGCTGCCGAGCACTGAACCCAGCCCCATCCCCTGCAAGCAGTGCTCAGCATTCAGGCTCAGCGCTCAGCAGCACCACTTGCAGCAGATGGAGCTGGGCTTGATGTTTGGCTGGTGTGGCCCAGGCAGTGCCACTCACGTAGGATGGGAATATGCCAGCTGAGTCCATCCACATCCCCATCCCCATCCCCTGTGAGCAGTGCCAGGCTGAGTGCTCAGCAGCACCACTCATAGCAGACAGGGCCAGGCTTGGTATTCAGCTGGTAGGGCCCCATCCCCTGTAATCAGTGCTGCCTGGGGTGCACCAGCCAAGTCAGGGGATGCAGCCATGCTAGCTGAGTGTTGAACCTGGCACCACTCACTGGGGACGAGGTTGGGCTTGGTGCTCAGCTGGCATGGTCCCATCCCCTGCAAATGGTGCCAGGCTTAGCGCTCAGCTGCCAGGGCCCAGGCAGCACCACTTGCAGGGGATGGGGCTGCGCCAGCTGACCACCGAGCCTGGCCATATCGCCTGTGAGCAGCGCTGCAGTATGTGTCCACCCCCTGGGTGCCCAGCCCACAGTGAGGACATGCAGAGGCTGGTATAAGACAAGCACCGAGCCTAGTGCAAATCAAAAAGATGGTGATACAGCGTATAAGTTGAGGTTGAATTTTAACAGTTAAAAATTGGGCTTCAAAACTTGAATTATACACCATGAAATACAGTAAACCACAGCATTGTGAATTATGACTTCTGGTTACAAAGCATATAGGATTTAGAGATATTATTAGATCATTCAGTTTATTTTACTGCAGATGTAGAGTCCTTGCCTCTAGTATATGGTACCTATAATATTTCTGTAGTTATGGGGGGAAAAATATTAAGTGTCCACCCACCTACAGAGGGTGAATTTCTTCCTACTTTTCCAGAAGCTGGTGAAAGCCCCTCTGGTGGATATGAAGTTGTGTTGGGATGGGATACTTTGGTGCAGCCAGCTGAGTGATTTTCATGTTAAGTGCTGCTAAGTGTTAAGATACTCATTTGACAGCCCAGAGGTTGCAAGTCTGAGGCAATAACAGAAATGCTTATGGTGTGGCCTTTCAGATTCCAGTGAATTCTGCTAAATATCTTGTCACAAGGAACTGAAAAAGGAAAGGACCCCCTATAGAGCCACAGATATGTATTGTTGTCCATAATGCTAGTGACGTTAAAAAGAGCAATTTACTTTTAGTGGGTGTTGACGGCCCTAACAGTTTTAGCTTGCTTTTAAAATATCAGCTTTTGCATGCAGGACTGTGAACATGGCACTTTTCACTAGCATAAGTTCACCAAAAAGGAGGGTGAGGAGATTGTCAAAGGGTAGGATAACTGAGGACTCCAGCTTGCCAAAAATAACACTCTACTATGCTGCTGTCATGGCTGCAATCTAAGTGCTCCAATTCATATGATGTGATAGAAACAGTAAAAGATCATTTAAGATTCCTTCAAGACTTCTTTTTTTTGGAAGAGTTAGTCTGATTTTCCAGGAGATATATGGACTGTAGCAAAGCACCAAGTTCAACTGGCTTAACTTGCAGCTAAATGGAAAGTCCAGTTCTATTTGTGATGGCAATAGAAATAAGTTCTCTATGATGATGTCAATTTACTTCCCAAAATCAACAATTTATTTGCCAACAGTTAATGGGTGAAAAAAGGAGAGCCTTTATATACAAAATTGCTCATTTAGTCAGGTTTACTTTCAAGACTTGGAAGAATTAATGCCAGCTGAAAAATTGGAAAGTTCATGTACTGATTGAAGTAGACAGATTACGGAAGTTATACAGGGGTTAGCTTTACATTTACTGGGAAACAGGATAATTTGTAGTTAGAGATATTATTTTGGTATCGGCTTTTGAAATGTTATAGTTAGGGGTTTAGTCATCATAAATATGAGAAATGAGAACCTTGTATTATATCTTAAAGAACTCAGGGGGAACACTGGATTCACCACTTGGTCTGTCAGGTTTCATATCTGTTCATTTAGAAGAAATCAATCTTTTTAAGGTCCCAATCCCCCAATGCAGTCTTCAAACGATAACAGAGCACTTGTCTTCTATAAAAGATAAGAAATTACATATATGGGTCTATAGCAGGATATGGTCCAGTGTCAATTTTTAATTAAATATATATCCCTTATATGTGTAAAGAATAGTTCATAACTTCAGGGAGGGAGCTGGCAAAAGGGGAAGAAATAGCAAAACGTGCTCCAGAGCCTCTTGCAGTCTGAAGAGATAAGTGACACTGAAGCTGACAAACATTAGAGCCAATACTACGTAATGAATAATGAATGCTACTATTTTTGCCTCTTTTTCCATTAATTTTGCCACCATAGAGATCACAATGATCTCAAGCTTATCAGAGCCACTTGCTGAATACCTCATGATACATAACTTCCTCAAGTGTAGCTAAGTGCACCGTTTACAGAGTCCAAGTTTAAGTTGTTAAATTCATAGGTAATGCAGCATGTTTATCTTTTCCAACTGGAAAATATATATGCTAACATTCGTTCCTGTCATAATTATTTATGTGTACACATTTAAAATGTCCTTTCCTTGAAATACTTGTGCATTGTAATGCTCTAAGCTGCAGTTGTTCCTTGGAATGTTTTGTCTTAAGCAAGCGTTTTACAGCTGCAAGTGTTTCCATGAGCAGCATTTTGGGTGTTGAAAATGTGTTTGCTTGCCCAAAGCGTCATATGTGTGGGCAGACTGGACAAATGTGTGCTCACTCTATTTGCATCATGAAATATAAGTTTTGAACCAGCAAAATCTTAGGCACAGTTTTAAAGACCTGCTTGGAAATGTTGGCCTTAACCGTATATACATCTTGCACAAAGTACTTTAAAAATATGACTTGTCTATTGTCAGTTGGCTGAAATATCCCAGATTAGCCAGACATTTTCTAGGAAGCCAAAATTGAGTTGGCTGATTTTTTCTGCTCTCTTCTTTAGTTGGACTGTTTTATAGTTTGGACTTGACAAGATAATATAAGGTTGGCTATCATCTGGTTATATGTGATGTGGTTAATACATTTTAAAATGGGGGAGCCCCTCCTATAATCCTTTATTAGAAAAAAAACAAAACACCATCACCTCACAAAAAAAGACCCACACAAAACCTGGGGGCCATTTCTTCATATGCCTCCAAGGTTAAAGGGTCTGTCTCCCTCTCTCCTTTCTTTTGGCTTTGCTTGTGGATCAACCTGAGTGATACACACACTTGTTCCTCTTAATTTATTTTTCCTGCCATAGGCCACATCCAGGAAAAAGAGCCCCCAAACACACACAATTCATTAAAAAAAGTATGGGATTCTCATATGCAATTCAAAATGTATTCAGCTCGTTCCTATCTTGACAAATTGCTTTCTATTGATTAGCCGCTTACCTCTTACCAAGCTAATTGCCCTTTTCGTGACAGAGCAAAACTCTAAGTCACATTAATTTCTTCTTCTTTGGTTGGGTCTTACACTGAGATAAATATGAGGCACAGCAGATGGCATGCGCAGATAATAAGTCTCAGTTCACTGTGAAACGGAGGTAGAATTACCACCTCGGTCAGCAAACATGGCCCTGCGTTCTGCTAATAGTACTGTCAGGCTTTGCTGTTGTTTTAGCAGTGCAGCATAACCAAGCCGTCAACTCAGACCCATATGCTGAAAAGAACTTTCTTCACCTGAGCTCTTCTAATATCCCTCCATCACTGTGAAATATGTGACCACTAGGGACTTGCCTGGCAAGTCTAACAAATTAGGGCTGCCGTTACAAGTAAACAACCATGCTTGCCAGTTATTTCCATCTGCCCAACATTGCCAGGTTCATTACAAGCATCGGGAGATGGAGCTAAACAGATGGCAAGAAATGTGCTTGGCCCTTGCACTCTGGAGAAGGGGACAAGAGGCAATTGCTTTTGTATAGTGCTTCCTTTCCCTCATTATTTCATATTAGAATATGCAAATAAAGTCCTATAAAAATACATGGGAGCTATGTGAAGGATATGGGGGACTTATCTGCCGTTTCAGCTGTTTTACCCTCTCCCTCCCCTTGTTTTTTGGAGGTTTTGGGCTGTCTGTTTGACAGATTAAGCAAAATTCCTTCTAAACATGTCTCATTCTGTCTCTGTCAGGAACTTACAGGAAGGCCTTTCTGTACCACATGGAGAGAGCAAAATTTGTTTTAAATCAAGATTGGAAATGTAGCAGGCTGTAAGTTGATATTGAGATATCAGTACTCTGGGGGAAGCGGGGGGAGGCAGAGGGAGAGTTCTTATTAGGGAAGATACAATCCTCCTTAGCCCAGAAGGAGTGCTTAGGTTTGGTGTAGTTTTGACAAGCCATGAACAGGAGGCAGGAAACTTGTGGTTATTGTCCAGCTCTGCTCTGACTCATTGCTGGACCTCAGACACTGCCTTCCCTTCTCTGTGCCTTTGTTTCGTCTCCCAACTTTTGTTAGTTTCTTTATTTAAAATGCAAGGTCTTTGCAGTGGGGACCAACTCTCACGAGGTGTTTGCACAACGCGAAAAAATAATGGGATCCTAATCTCAACTGGGGATCCAGGCAAGGAGTAAGTCCAAAAAATACCAAGTATACCAAAGATCCTCAGCTGGTGTAAATCAACTTATCTCTGTAGACAACAGTGGACTGTGGCCAATGTACTCCTGAGAAGTATCTGGCTACTGTTAGGGACCGGGGCATAAGTAGCTTGGCCTAAAAGTTAGGTCATTGAGGGAGACAAAGGCCAGGAGCTGGGCCAGAATTCAGGGGCCAAGTTACAAGATCTGGAAGGAGATCTAGGGGCAGAGTCAATCACACAGATCAGGATCCAGAAAACCAGCAACCAAGTCATCATGGTTAAAAGGTGATCCACAGGGTGAAGTCTGAGTCACAAGTCAAGCTAGGGGTCAGGATCCAAAAAATGGTAACAGTCAAATTACCAAGTCCAAAGGGTAGACCACAGGGTGAATTCCAAGTACTGCATCCAGGCAGGGTTCTGGAACCAGGGAAAACTAGAGAGAGCAGGAATCTGGAGGTTTGCTGCAGCAGACTGGATCAAAACTGTTGGTTGGCCTGGAAACCTGCATCCCCACTGAGTTTAAATGGATTGGCTGTGGGAGAGCTGCCTATCGGGATGCTCAGTGTTCCCAGACTGGGGCAGATTAACCCTAGCTGGTGACTCACTGCAGGGGTGGCTACTTAAGTACTTGGTCCAGGCTGGCCTGCCTGAGCAGGGTTCCTGACAGCTCCTTCCATCACTCTGTTTTCTTAATACAAGCAACCCTTGTAAACAGTGGCAGGAAACCCCAAGGCGAAAGATGCTGCTTCCCTGCTGGTGTCACAGAGGCAAGTAAGCAGTTGGGATGACTCAAGCCCCCAGGCAGGGTTTTAGCAGCATAAAGGGGACTGGTAGGAGGGCTAGGTCTCCAGGTGCAGTGGTAACAACCCCTGGGCAGCCTTGCAGTTCCTGTTTTGCTCCAGTTCCCCATTCCTCCTCCACTCTCTTACCTGCCATGCCTTGATGTAGTTGTTTAACTTGGGGGAAAGGAGGCTGCGCAGGACCTCAGAGCAACTTCTTGTCCATTACTGATCCATGCACCAGCATGCCATGGATGTTAGTGGTCAGTTCTATGGGACCTGACCTGCCCTACAGTCAGGCCTATGCCTCACAGGTGTTACCAGTTAATTGTCTGAATGGGGCCTCAGCCCAGTCCAGAAATCCAGCCTTTTCAGGCTTCTGTGTCTTTAGGAGTCCCAGCAGGCCTTGGCCCCTCAAAGACCTGTCCCATCACAGTCTCCAGTCTCTCCTTCTTACTGGTTCAGGACTTGCCCAGGGTTTCTGGTCCTGTCCCTCACAGGCTTATGCTCCATACCTGTAGGGCTCAGATCTAGCCCCTTATGAGGTCAGGATTTGCATCTACCCCCAACCCCCACAAAAGGTTCTGGTCTCATTCCTCATGGGCTCAGGCTTCCCCTTTTCCAGCAGCCTCCAGGCTGGTCCTGAAGCCTAACCCAACGCTGAGTTTACAGGTAATCACATGCCTCTTGGGCAGACCTGGGGCCTCCAACCTTCCCTGCTAGTACCTTTTCTGTCTTCCAGTTCAAGCTATAAATAAGAGGACAAGCCCACTGGCTGTAACACAAACTACCCCACATTGGGTCTGAACATAGATCTCAGCTCCTGGGTGGTGTAATCCAAACCTGCCCCTGCCCTGGTCATTTTCCCCTGCAAGCTCTCTATGCCTTATTTGCAGTTCTCACATCAGTTCAGGAGTCAACCCAACAGTCTGCTACAGCCTCTCCCAGATAATACTGAAAGAAGAGCAGATTCTATCAATTTGATTCTCCTGAATACTGGTGTAAATATTTTAGTCCCAAATACCTGTCCTCTCTGAGGGAACTTCAAAATGTATTTTGGTGCCCAGTACAAGTTGTCACTTGGGAAAGAATAATATACATCTCCTATAGTGTTGCTGAGAGCAGATGTTTGGACAACAGAAATGAGTGCTGTAGTGAGAGTGCAAAAAATGTGATAAAGGAAACTTGATCAAACCTCCCTACTAGGAGACCCCCCCTCCCCCCAATAAATAAATAAATAAATAAAAAGACTGTGGAAGCAGTGCACTGAATGCAGAGTGGCTCCATTCTAACTGTAACAACAGCTGTGTATTCCCATCATTTTGATCCAAGTATTCCTTGACTTTTTGACCACAAAATATCCAAAACCCAAATCTGTCCCCAGGTTCATCCCAGACCACTGGAGGGTCAACCTTTCTGGCAGGCATGCCACAAATCAGATCCGCAGACTCCTCAAGTGCCACTTCGGTCCCCTTCCCCTGTCTTATCTGCTCTTCTGTTTTCTGCTTCCAGTGTCCTTTCCTGATTTGCTACTTTGCTTTCTGCTTCCTGCTGTACTGCCACTTCCCACCCCCCCATTCCTTCCCATCTGACACATGAAGGTTGCCCATCCCACTTGTGGAACATGTCACAGGTTGGCCAGCCATGTCTTACCCCTCATGAAGTGACATATTCCCAACACTTTGTTTCATTGAAGTTAGTAATGCTATGTGTGCAGACATGACTCACAGGAACCCCCCCAAAATTTCAAATAATAATTCATTGTCAAAAAAATTCTGACATGCTGTGATTTGTCCGAGTTCTTTGCAACAGAAAAACTGCTCTATTATTTTTCTGTACTTAAAAAAAATGGAGTTAAAACTAACCTGACAGTTTCTAAGGTCTGCTTTGAGTCTAAAAATGCTCAGAAGCACTGCCTTAGAGAATAATCAGTTCCAGTGCCACCCTGCCTTGCCTTCTGCCTGACTTCAAACTCACATGACCAAATAAGTACATCTCTCTGGGTGCATCTACATGAGATGTTTACTGCACAGTAGACTAATTAGCTGTACAGTAAATGTTGTGCATCTACATGTGCACCCCCTTTAGGCTGGAGTACACTAATTTACTCCACAGCAGGAAAGTGCTTATAAATACAAGTACTATCCTTCTGCAGAGTAAAAAGCTCTGCAGCAGTGCATGTGTCAACATTGTCCCAACTGGCTAAGGAGATCTCCATGCTGAAGCAACCTCATGCACCAGCCAGCTCCTCTGCAGCACATTGAGCAGGGGAAGCAGTCCTGGACTGGGAGGCTGAGCCTCTGGTCCCCCTGCCTGCTGGGGCTGCTCTGGCTCGGCTCAATGTGCTTCAATTCTGGGTGCATGTGTAAATGTGCACTTGGAAGCAATAAACTTTGGTGTGATAAACACCAGAGTTTATTGCATCACATTAATATGCACATGTAGACGTGTCCCCTATTACCTTTATTAGATTCCATGTCCAGTTTAGGAAGCATATCTGTTTGGTTTGAATAACATCCTGATCCTACCTATTGAAATACATTGTTCCCTATATTTTTCTCCTGTCTTTTTTGTTCACTTGTCTTCCATTGCTCAGTGTCTGTATACCTAAATACCCTCAATGCCAAATCAAGAGTATTAATAGCCTCACTTTTATTTTGAAGCCTTTTTGATTATCTCACCATTTACTATTCCATAGCTTAAGATCATGCTAGGTTTTTGGCTCAGTTCCTATCCAAGTATATCAAACATAATTGTATTGGGGTCACTATTACTTACTGGTTCATCTATAGTTTATAAACCAATTTCTGCCTGTTATTTAAGAGTCGAGAAAGCTGAGATTAGACTCTCCCCTTTTGTGCTTTGGGCTTTGTTTGGGGTTGGGAATTCCTTTCCTGCAGCTGCTTTTTGTGGATTATATTTTATCCCACAGACACTGTTTTGGTGCCTAGAGTTATTGAATTTCAGGCTGCAGTTGAAAGTAATATTCAAGATTCACTTTCAGGCTTGTCTCACTTACTTGGATGAGTCTCTGGAGTGCACTCAGGGTGCAAGGTCCTAGAGCAGAGAAATTTACTCCTTGATACAATTCATTGGCTTTTACTATCATCTGTAATGATCTGGGGCTTTTTTTCCACTTTCTAATCTGATAAAGGATGAAGAAATGCATTTACAGACTCATTCAGCTGACACACTCACAGCAGAAAGGAATGGAGTAAGTTATTCAGTTAAAACACGATCCTATTGAGAGCAATGTGACAGTTTCTTATTTTCACCTAGGTTCTTTATTGCATCTGCTTCTTAAGCAGAGTCAAAGAGTCAAACATTTGGACATAGGAATAATTAGCGCACAATGCTAGTTCCATGTACCTCAAAGTTACATCACACATTTAAACAGGAGTATAAGGCCTGCTACAGACATTGCACTTTTACTGTGATTAGAAACCAGTCTATTCTCAGAACAGAACAGAAATTTGCGTGCACGGGCTAGTTTAAAAATGGAGGAACCTGGTTTAAGATTTGTCTCCCGTTCCCCTCCCAAGGGGCAGACGTGTGGTCTGTTTGCTACAGATCTAAACTGTGCTGATTACAGAAGCCTGCATAACTTAGATTGATTCCACCTCAGGCTTTTTGAATGTCTGTACCTAGCCTAAGGGCTTATGGGACAGGGGCCTTGGCCACACAATTCCAGTGAGCTTTCCAGAAATTGGGCTGCTAAAATTCCTCTGCCATAGTTTGAAAAGTGTGACAAGTCAAAAATGAAGTGTGCTTTGACCATTGCTTGCTTGCTTGATTTCTTGAAAGTGGTCTCAGCTTCCAAGAATCAGTCTCATGATTACCTTTTACTCTCTTAGCAGTAGATGTTCATTTGTAATACTAAATGAGATGCAAGGTATTCCTAACCACATTTAATAGCTTTTAAAATTGTATGACAAGAAGAATGGTTTCCTTGTATGATATAGTGTTCATGAAACATATTGCTAGCTAATAGGCTGTATGGCCTCAGGGGAAAAAGCCATTGGTCACTTTCAGGGATACATTTTTCCCTTAGTTAGGAGCTACAGCAGTGTACATAAAATTGTCAAATAACTCCTCGTAAATACACTTGATCTCAATTCTGATATGGACAAAACTTTTTTGGCAAAATAGTTGTACTCTAGCATCTCCAGAATCTGTTACAATTTTCTTGGTTATCATTGGTAAAGAATATTGTGAAGCATTAAAGGGGAGCAGAAAGCAGATAAGTTTGTTTAAATATCTCTTTGCATTGTGTCAGAAATGCATTTGGAAGACATTTTAAGTACATTGTTGCTATGAATATCTGCTAGTCTAAAGACTTTTGGGACCCTGTGACAACTTTTGCAAGCTGTACAAACCTTTTTAATCTGGAGATAGTAGTGAGACCAATTAGACATGTCCCAGGCACGGCACCATTCATGAATTCTACATATCTAAGGTTTAAACTGAATGACAAACTGATATATTAAAGATTTGGTTGACTGATATTGGTATACTTGTTCCTACCTTTACTTTGCATCCATTATCATTTTTTTTTACTGAGTATCATGTTCTGCAGCTCTGCTCTGCATATCAACATTATCTCTTGCCTTGCCATTTGCAGGCAGAAACACCTTCTATTCACTGATGTGATTAACTATTCTAGAGCCTGCAAGCATTTTACTATATCCCCTTCTGTCTACTGAGACAGCTGTAATGGCTACATGCACCTGTGGCACAATAACCACCAGCATCTAGCTAGTATTGTTCATTGCTAATGAGCCATATAATTGCTGCAGTTAATCCAACTTCTGTGGTTACTAGGTAGAAGGAAGAGGACTACAGTGAAACCATATAGGGTAACAGAGCAAGCAGAGTGTCTCCAGCAAGCATTTAATTTAGATTTAACAAGGCAGTTACTGTTAGATCTCAATTGATTGTTAAAGAGCACTTTCTGATGTTAATAAGCATAATAATCAGGTATAACTGGCATAAATTAATTCAGCATTACAACACAGAAGCTATAAAATGAGTAATCATTATGCTCTTTAAGTTGTATTAATGTGCACATTCAACCATATCAAATGGTTTAACTCTTCACCAATATGGCAATAGTAAATTAATCTAAAAGAAATCAATGCAGCAAACAAACCCTAATTGCCATTTAATAAGTATGGCAATTTCTATTTAATTTGGTTATAATGTCCTGTTGCAAGACAGGATAACTAGAGCATATCAAGGGAACTGGGAGAGAAATATACTTAACAGTGCAACATGACTAATTGAAGGAAAGCGCTACAATTCTGCAAACTGCTTTCTCTAAGTGTGCAGACACACAACACAATTACTATAGAGGAATTTCCTCTGGATTTTACTTTGAAATATAGAATGGACATATAACAGACTCTTTCAAGCTAGTTGCTGGCAGTTAGCACTACTATAGTTTTGACCCCTAAGAAGGAGGGGGAAGAGCATATGTGCATTGAACAAATAGCCATCTGGGGATAGAGCTGACTAGGGAAGCAGAAAAATGGCTGATATGATAATGTAAATTACACTGGAATATAGTTCCTCTTCAATTTGTAAAGGGCAACTTTGCAAGTGACTGACACTGGTTTGAGGATATGTGTTGTGTTTGTATTCCTCTTCTATTGCACCGTAAAATGAAACTAGTCTGGAGTAAGTATGCCATGTAGCTATATCCAATGTTTGGTTTTCTCTTTGTTTTAAAAAAGATTCCCCTATGCCACTGCAATCTATTTGGCAAACAGACAGGCCACATCTTCCAGTGGTATGCATACATGTGTTACAGAAGTGCTGAAGACATGCCCTTCGTGTTCACATTCAGGTGTCTCTATAAAGGCTCAGTTTCAGTAGCAGTATAATCCATATATTGCAGTGTATATCAATGCAAGGGCAGCTATGCTGCTTCATTTGAGGTTGGCACAGACTAAGAAGAAACACATGAATGAGGTAGTGAAGTTTGCTTCACAGCAGTACTCACTTGCACACTACAAAGACATCTGAAAAATGCACAAAAGAGTTACCCTTTCCACCTACATTAGCCAGACTGTATCCAAACTCATCGCGTGTGTGTGTGTGTGTGTGTGTGTGTGTGTGTGTGTTTAGCTGTTCTAATAACTTAAAAAGCACCACATCTTTCTTCTTCATAATCAAAAAGACTTCTCTTCCCTCAGGGATACTTGGCTTATATTCCAGGTTTATGAGCTACACCCACTGAACTGAATCAGCAGAATATCAGCTGTTTTACATAGAGTTATAAAACCTAGAAACAGGAATCCCTGATGTCTTAGTATCACCCCACGTCTATTTTCCACTTATCTTTATATTTATATCTACCTTGTTCTTGTGTAATTTTAGGAAGGCTCCATCCTCGCTGTGGTGCCTTGACTGTAATTTATCTGTTTGGTCACACTGTGATAGTTCAAAGTACTTTTAGGAAGTGTTTTATAATTCGTTTTATAATTTGTTAGTCTAGGCTGGAAACAAAACATGATAGACTTCCTGTCTCTTGAGTTTGACCATAGCCTGCTGGAGGATGGGGACTTCATGGAAACCTTCTAGGAGTTCTGACTGGCCTGGTGCAAGCAGTAGCAGGCCTTCCTTTTGGTTCAGAGATGGTAGGAATTGGGGAAGGCCTGTGGCCATCTGTTTTGCCACAGCTACATCTGAGGGTATACCCAGCAGAACAAGTTGGCCAGGAGCAGCCTAAGAGGAAGGTGTTTGAGCTGGAGAGGCTCCTGGCCACTGACCCAGACAGCCCATCCCTCTGCAGAGAATGTCAGGAGAAGCAGGAAGAGCTCCAGACTCATGGAGAGTTCATCATCCTCTGGGAAATGGATCACAACTCCCACTTCTATGCCCTTGAGGAGAGGCATGGTGCCAAGAAATACATCACCTGCCTCCTGGTGGAGGATGGCACTCCTCTTACAGATCCCAGTGAGCTGTGTGCAAAGGTGAGAGCCCCATGGCATTGACTGCCACAGGTCAGTGTACGTGACTGGGCCTGGCTATAGGTCCTCTCACCCTGGCTGAGCTCTCAGACATCTTCTGCCTGATGTCCACCAACAAATCTCCAGGCATAAGCAGGCTGACCATGGAGTTCTGGGACATTGTTGGATGAGAATTTTTAACCAATTCTTCACCTCCATTTTCTTGTCCAGGGACTGGGACTTTCCCACCATGATGCAAGACGGACTCGAGGGGAATGCTTCCAGACCTCAGGTTGGGGAGGACTGGGTTAGAGAGCTTCTGGAGGGGCTGGACATATTCAAATCAGCGGGCCCAAATGCTCTCCACCCCAGGGTGTTGAGGGAGCTAGCAGGGGTTATTGCAGAGCCCTTGGCATGGCTTTACGAGTTCTTGTGGTGCTTGGGCCAGGTGCCAGATGATTGGAAGATTGCCAATGTGGTCCCCATCTTTAAAAAAGGGAGGAGGGAGGATCTGGGCAATTATAGGCCTGTCAGTCTTACCTCAATCCTAGGGAAACTCTTTGAGAAGATCATCAAGGAGCACATCTGCGATGGGCCGACTTCAGGGATGATGCTCAAGGGCAACCAGCATGGTTTCATTAGGAGCAGGCCATGTCAGACCAACCATTGCCTTTTATGATCAGGTCACAAAAGTATTGGATACAGGCGTCGCCGTGGACGTAGTCTTTCTGGACTTCAGCAAGGCCTTTGACACCATCTCCCACACCATTCTCATTAAAAAACTAGGCAACTGTGGCATTGATGCCTACACAGTCAGATGGACTGCAGATTGGCTGAAGGGTTGTACTCAGAGGGTGGTGGTGGATGGGTCATATTCTACCTGGGGGGAAGTGGGCAGCGGAGTCCCCCAGGGCTTGGTCCTTGGGCCCGTGCTGTTCAATTTCTTTATCAGTGATTTGGACAATGGGGTGAAAAG
>NW_017729004.1:28753215-28762699 GCF_001723915.1 Gavialis gangeticus | reverse complement strand
CCCCTGGCATAACAAGGAATAACGGCTATAAGTTGTTGGAGAGTAGGTTTAGAATAGACATCCGTAAGAACTACTCCACGGTCAGGGCGGCTAGGATCTGGAACCAACTTCCAAGGGAAGTGGTGCTGGCTCCTATCCTGGGGGTCTTTAAGAAGAGGCTTGATGCCTACCTGGCTAGAGTCATTTGAGTCCAGTTTTTCTCCTGCCCAGGTGGGGGGTCAGACTTGAAGATCTACAAGGTCCCTTTCGACCCTACTGCTATGATTCTATGATTCTATGAGAAATCACCTCATTATGTGCTGAGTCTGAGGGGGAGCTCCTTCTGCCAAACAGAAGGGCTATGCTTGACCCTCCAGCCCAAGAAGAGGGACCCCTGCAACCTGAGGAATTAGCACTCAGTCTTCCTCCTGTTCATGGAGTACTAGGTCATAGCAAAGGCCATCTTGCTGCAGTTAGAGTCCATGCTGGCAGATATGAGCTGCCCTGACCAGACATACAAAGGCTGGGTTAGGTCAACAATCTGAACTTGGTCTGGGTCCTCCTTGAGCTTATTCTCAGGGATGACCTCTTATTCTCCCTTCTGTCATTCTCCCACGAGGAGGAAGGGCTTGAAAGGGAGAATAATGGGTTCCTTGCAGGCACCTTGAGGGTGTTTGGCTTTTGTCTCCAGTGTTTGTTGTTCCTCCAGATGTTGTATGATTCCACAGACTGCCTGGTCAAGCTGTATTGGACACTGATGGAGCCCATCCCCCTTCAAGTAGGGAGTGTGCCAAGGCTGTCCCCTGTTGGGCCAGCTCTATACCATTGCCCTCAAGCCCTTCCTCTGACTCCTTTGCAAATATATAGGAGGGCTGGTTCTACAAGAGCCATCCATGAGATTGGTCCTCTTAGCATGTGACAATGACATGCTCCTTACCCTGGAAATCAGGGTGTCTGAGTGGCTGCAGGCATGGATGGAACTTCTCCAGTGCCTCTTCCTCCATGCTCCGGCACTGGTCATCAACCATTTCATCTTGTCCATGCTCTGTCACTGCTTCAACACCTTGATGCACCCTGAGATTTTCCAGCCAGCTTTCAGAAATGGTTTCTGGAGTTCTTCTGGACAGATGGCACTGAGTTTCTGCAGGCATTCTGAGCCTTCTTTTGTGCAAGGGCAGGCAGGGCCTGGGCAACATTTGTAGCCAGGTCCCCAACTTCCACTTGCAGGCTCTGCAGAAGTTCCTTTACTGTGCTGGTAGCCAGGTGGCATGGTGCCCAATAGGATACACCTTACTGCTCCATCTCTCAGGGTTCTGATATACTTGGCAGCTCTTCTACCAGAGAGACCTCTTCATACAAGGCTTCAGCAAGCTGTCACAAGTCTACCAGGACCTAATGATTGGAAAAGGGTAAACATAGTGCCCATAGTTTCATAGTTTCTAGGGTCGGAAGGGACCTGAGCAGATCATCTAGTCCGACCCCCTGCCATGGCAGGAAGAGCACTGGGGTCAAATGACCCCAATAAGGTGGTCATCCAACCTCCTCTTAAAAACCCCCAGGGTGGGAGCCTGCACCACCTCACATGGAAGCTGGTTCCAGACCCTAGTTAATTTAATTTAATTTAACCCTATTTCCCCATATTTAAGATGGGGAAAAAAAGGAGGATCCAGGAAACTACAGACCAGTCAGCCTCACCCTCAGTCCCTGGAAAAATCATGGAGTAGATCCTCAAGGAACCCATTTCTAAGCACTTGGAGGAGAAGAAGGTGATTAGGAACGATCAGTATGGATACACCAGGGGCATGTCATACCTGACCAACCTGATTGCCTTCTATGATGAGATTACTTGTTCAGTGGATGTGGGGAGACCCATGAATGTGGAATACCTTGATTTTATCAAGGCTTTTGATACAGTCTACCACAACATTCTCACAGGCAAGCTAAGGAAATACAGGCTGGATGACTGTAATCTGTACTGAAAATTGTCTGAATCATCAGGCTCAGAGGGTAGTGTCACAGTACATGCCTGCCAATGCTACATCGCCGTAGCAATGAGATATATCACTGTAGCTCATCACTATGGTAATGTAGTGTCTCATGTAGATGCGTCCACTGAGCTCCCCTACTCTAGAAACAGAGCAGGACATACTGGGTTCTGAGTGGGCCTAGGTCTGGGGTGGACAAAGGCTGAATTCTGCAGGCTGAATTGCACCTGTGGCAGACTCTATTTCCCAGCAGCCCCTGCCTGCATCACTGCAGCCAGTTTCCATGGAGACTCCAGGGGCAGCGGGGCTGTGACAGCACAGGGCCAGGGTTTCCATGGAGACCAGCCGAAGCAGAGCTGGCAGGGTGCATGGCTGGGCAGGGAGCTGCTATGGGGCTGGGGCTAGGATTTTGTGGTGGTGACAGCATAGAGCCGGGGCAGAACAGGGATCCGCTGTTTGCAGACCCCTGCTCAGGACACGTGGGCAGTGGATTGTAGCTGTGCCCCAGCTCTGTCCCACCCCATCACCACTTCAAGATCCTGACCCTGGCCCCCAGAGCAGCTTCCCGCTCAGCTGTGTACCCTGCCAGTGCTGCTCCGGCCAGTCTCTATGGAAACCGTGGCCTGGCCCCATGCTGTCACAGTCCCACTGCTCCTGGGGTCTCCATGGAAACTAGCTGCAGTACTGCGGGCAGGGGCTGCTGGGAAATAGAGTCCGGCCACTGGCCAGATCCACCATTTTGCCTAACCCTGGCCTAGGCCCACAGCTGCTTGTATGTAACAAATAGGCCTGTCTCTGTTTGGATGATAACAGGTACTTCTAGATGTTAATCCAGACTGTTGGGGGTTTGATCACAACACCACTATTGAAATGCAGAGTTTATACTTCTAGAGGGGAAAAACGGTGATTATAGTGAGCAAGTGCACTTTCTTCTAAAATAACAGTAAAAAACCTACTCTTAGGTAGAGTACATGAAAGTCTCTTTAATATGAGAATTTAATGGCATAGACAGTCAGCATGCTAGTCAGAAAAGGGAATGAACAGGTCTTGCATAACAGTTCATGAAATCATCAGCTGAATGTTAAGATCCAATGCAAACAACCCATTAAAATATGAACCTGGGATAACCGTTGCCCCTCTCCCCTCCCCCGCCCAAAGCCCTGTTACTAGCAAACTGAGTAATAGTTACTGAATGTGTCACTAATTGCTCCTTAGAAATGCTCTTTCTTTGGGTCATCATTCTGCATTGGACTCATTTAGAAAACAGTTATTAGCATGATTCCCCAGGGAGGAGGTAAAAATAATAAACTTTGCTACATGAAAAAGCAAGAGACACTGGTCCTAATGGTGAAGAAATAGTTAAGGATTCATATTTGGAAAGGGCCAAATAATGTGGAACCAATTAAGGACCTGCAATCCACTGACATCTGCAGGGCTGTGGGCAGGTGCAACAAATGTCAAGATGAAGTCTCCTCATAAGCAAGAAGGTATTGGAGAAAGGCACATCAGGATTTCAGAACCGTAAGGTAGCAATTGAAGATAAGGAATGCTTTCAGTGAATAAGGTCATCAGTGCATGAAGGCAAGAAAGAAGAGAGGCCAAGGAAAGCATTTTCAAACTATTCCTGTTAAAATGTATATCCCACTCTCGATGATGCTAGCACATCTTTAGTTATTAAGCACGGACAAATACAAGGGCTGCAGTTTAAAAAAATGGTAGCTTTAAAATTAGGTTACAATTTCCTCCTCTCTGCTTTTACTGCAGAGGTAGTGACCTTAGTTTTAGCATAGAGTCAATGAAGGGCAAACATTTTTTGCCTTTAGAATATACCAGAAAAATGGCATTATTAATAATGAAGGTATTCTTCTGGGAAATTTACCCCTCGATTTCTCCATGAAGAACTCTTCATTTTTGTGTAAATTACAGGGTTTGCACACTATTGAGGAGACAGCTAAGTATAAAGAGAAAAGAGGGAAAACAGCAATATAATGATGAAGCAGGTGAGGAAGGCTAAGTATAGCCTTGAAGGAGCAGGTTCTTAGACAAACCCATGACCTCCTTTTCTCTGTATAATCCACTTCTTCCAATTTTGTAAATGCTGCAAGATCTGGCTGAGTCACAAACTGGCTGTGTGAATAAATTACATCTCTTTTGATGTAATTTAGACCAGTCCATTAACAAGGAATGAATGGAACAATAGATTCCCTGTGTGTACATCTTGAAAAGAAACAGGTTAAGGCATATCTTATTTCCATCAGCTCTTTGCTGCAAACTGGAAAGCACATTCTGAAAAATTATTTGCTGCCTACAACACTTGATGTTTCCACCTGATTGCTGCTCAGCTGCTGGCTGCTGGTAATTTGCAAGATGCTTAGGAGATAGGAAATTGCTGATTGTGGTTGTTTTAGAGGAAACTGCTAGAAAAATCAGTCAGTCAACAAAGTGATTGAACAGCCAGGTAGTTGGAAGTCCTTGGCACTTTAGCCCATATTCCATGTACCCCACAAATAAAAATCATATGGGATTCTCTTAGGCAGGGGGGCTAGGTAGATAATCAACCTGGTATAGAGGAGAGGTCTGTTTATAAGTCAGTCAATTTGGAAGCCAGTTAATCTATTTTTCCCTCTCCACTTTTTGAACAGAGGAAATGGAAGCTGCAATTATCATTATGTTGTCTTTTTATACTTTAAGGAAAAAATATATGTTAATTCCCTGTTCAGGTATCAGCACATATTTGTTGGCTTTTTCTTAAAGCAGAGCCTGCCCTTGCAGAGTTGAACTGAGATTGAAATGACATTGGCAGAACACTGCAGTTTCTACTGTGAGCATCATAAAACGGGAGGCGTTGTTTTGTTTCCTTTAGTTTATTAAAAAAAGAAGAAATGCGTTTTTTAAAAATCACCACCAGTATATTCTGCTTGGCAGTTAAAACCAAATATGAGCACAGCAGAGAGTTCTTTTCTTTTAGGGTTTTATTAAACACTTGCGAGTCCACTCGGAAACATGACATGACCTACTTCAAAGGTTGGGTTTTAGACCTGCTCTGCCTCATGCAGAACCAGCAACATAATACAGCCAGGGGCATTGGGGGCAGTTGGGGCAGTTGCCACAGTGGCACTGGCACAACTGCACAGATGCCAGAAACAGCCATTTATTTTCATTTGCCCCCTCACTCTAGTTAGGCCACTATACAGAACTTTTCTTTTGATTCATATGGCATGCCTCTGTGTTAAATATGGTGCTGGCAGAGGTCAAAAAACTGAAATGCCAGCATTCACATTACTGTGAGCTATGACAATGATCTCACAGGCTTAAACAGCTGAAACCCTGTATTACTGAAATTTTCCTGACTTCTCAATTAGACTAAAGATTAACAGAGTAGTTTTTGTGTGCAACTGAAAAGTCTCCTTCCTTTCCTTCAAAATCATCTTCTATAGGCATTGCAATAACGATAGCTTACCACAGCTATCCAGGTCATAGCCAGATTGGTTGAGAGGCAAAAGGAATCAGGACTCATGGTAGAGGTGATATCTTTATTACGCCAACTAGATTTTTGCCAAAAAAAAAATCTTTTTAAAGATTTGTTTTTTTGCAAAAATCTAGTTGGTTTAATAAAAGATATCACCTCTACCATGGCTATTAACACAGGAAGAGGTTCAGGTTCTTTTAATAGCTTGAACTCTTAATCTTAGAGTCATCAAGGAAATCAACAGATAACAGAAAATGAGATGGAGAGGGGTACGAAGTCTTGGCTGTGTTAAAAACAAGATTTTTGTCACTGATATCCTTTAGATTGAAAGATTAGAGAAATATAATACCTTTGATACATTAGTGTGAAACAAACTGTAATTTAAATGAATTATTTAAACAATAACAATATAGGTATGTAAACAACTAATCTCTGTACTGGAATACAATGAACCCTTCAAAGTGCATGTATAGTAATAGATAAAAATGCTTAAAGGACTGCACTACACACTAGATTGTCCTGTAAGGAGTGTACAGTAAAACATTCTGCTGTACGCTTGACTTCTTGAGTTTCACGGATTTCAATTACTGATACTGAGCTTCACAAACAGAAAACAACTGCAAACAGAAAACATAGTTTAACCAAAAGACATATTGGCAGTGTATTATACAGTACAGCAGAGAAGTATGCTTATTTTTGTACTGAAATTATTCAATGTTTCTTTCCGTCACAGGACATGAAACACACCTCTCCAAAGATGGACCACTTCTGTTTTATCACTAGGCTTTTGGTGCCATCTAGTGGTTTAGTAATGTATAGATTTATCTTCACTGTGGTTGAACATACCCTGATTTGAGCCCAGAAAAATGTAAAATGGCATAGGACAGGGATAGGCAACCCCTGGCACTCGTAATGATTAGTGGCAAGTGAAGACGTTTTCTTCACTAGGAGGTGTGCCAAGGAAATTGTTTAAATTGTTTTTTTTAAATTTGCTGCTCCAGGCTCTTCCAAGAAACTCAGGAGATGTTGCCTGACGAACCCTTGGGAGGAACTATTAGGGGCAGGGAAGAAACCCGTTCTGCAGCTCTGGCTGTATTACTGCAGTGAGGCAGGCTTCCCCCCTCTCCTCTCCTTGCTCATTGGAGGATGATGCAGCTCTGCTCAGCCTGCCCCAAAGCATCCTTCCATGGGCTGCCAGGGGGATGTGCCTGTGCTGGGGGAAGGGGGCTGCCAGCCCCACCGTGCCAGACACAGATGTGCCTGGGGGCCTGGGAGCAGCAGCAGCAGCATTGCCCTGGCTCCTCGTGGCTGCTGCAGCTACGTCACAGCTGCTTGAGTGAGGAGAGCCTCAGTTGAGAGCAGCAGGGCCAGGATTGCACTGCCCATACTCTCCTCCTCTCCCAGCCTGTTGTGCTGCTTCCTTCCCTCTGCAGCATGGTGGCAGCCCTGGGGTAGGGGGCCCTGCCTGGCTCCATCCCCGGGGAGGAGACAGCTGGCTGATGGGTGGGCTTCAGGCCGGGGCCTCAGTGGGCCACGCTGTGGCCTGGGGGCCAGATCCCCGGGGAAGCATAGGGGATCCAGCGGGCCCAGGGCATCATTGGGCTGGTCTTTGTCCAGCGGACCAGCAGCCCGCCCCCCTGCACGTGTGTGTGTGCATGTTTGGTTGTATGTGTGCATCTGTGTGTGTATCTGTGGTTGTGTCTATCTGCGTGCATGTGCGTCTGTGTGTCTGGTTGTGTGTGTGTGTGTGTGTGTGTGTGTGCGTGCACATGTGTATACATGTGCCTGGTTCTGGGGGTGTGTGTGCGTGTGTCTGTTCTGTGTGTGTGTCTGGTCTTCTGTCTGTTTGCTCATGTGTGTCTGGTTCTCTCTCTCTCTCTTCTCTCCTTTTTTCTCTCCTCTCTCTTTTTCTCTTTTCTCTTTCTCTTTTTTTCTCTTTTTCTTTCTCTTTCCCTCTTTTTTCTCTCTCTTTTGGCTCTCTCCTCTTTTTCTGCTCTCTCTCTCAGTTTTTGTCTTTGTCATCACAAAAAAAGAATATACAACAACAAATGTAGTATATGAAGTTTTATTTATTGTCACCTTACTGATAAAAAATCCATAAATTATTTTGGTCTGCACATTCAAAATCATGTTGTACTCTTTACCACTTCCTTACAGTAGGTCTTTTTATTTGGCTTGTGAGTTACAACTTTCAGAACTGTTCATGAAAAAGGGCAAACATAGAAGATAAGCCTGTTGAAAGCCTCTGGGTGAAAGTCAGAGGGGAGAGCAGCAGGGTAGATGTCATGGTGAGCATCTGCTACAGACCCTCAAACCAGAAAGGGGAGGTGGATGTGGCCTTTTTAAAATAAGTGATGGAAGTTTCCAAATCATGCGACTTGGTTCTCATGAGAAACCTTAATTACTTGGACACCTGCTGCAAGGGAAGCCCAGTAGTGCAAAAGCATACCAGCAAATTGTTGAAGTGTGTTGGGGATAACTTTTTGAATGCAGAAATCAATCTAGTTATGGATAATTCAGAGAAAGCTGAAGTATTTAATGACTTTTTAATATCAGTCTTCATGAATAGGGGCAGCTACCAGATAGCAAGTGCGGTTGGCAGCAAAGATAGGGAAGGAGACAGCCTAAGTAATGGCAGAACAGCCTGGGGATTCCTTACAGAAGCTAGATGTTTCCAAGCCAGCAGGGCCAGATGGGATGCTCCCTAGGATAATGAGGAAATCGGCTGAAGTCATTTCAGAGCTACTAGCTATCCTCTTTGAGAACTCATAGAGGTTGGGTGAGGTCCTGAATGATTGAAAAAAGGTAAATATAGTGCCCATCTTTAAGAAAGAGAAGAGAGTATGCAAAACTACAGACCTGCTAGCTGGACCTCAAAGATCACGAAGCAGTCTAATCTATCTAATTATGCCCATAATTATTCCCATGTGAATTTAATAGCTGCAAATACTTGTCTGGACTGCCTAGGACTGGGGAGAGCCATGCCTCACTATTTAGGGACCTGTTTCAGAGCCCTGAAAGAAAGAATGGCCTCCAACCCCTTCAAGGAAGTTGCTGTGGAGCACCTGGAGAAGGACGAGATGATTGAGAACAGCCGGCAAGTCATGACTGACCAACCAGACTCCTTCTATGATATGATGAAAGGGTCTGTGAATGGGGGGACAGCAATTAACGTAATATACTTTGACTTTTGCAAGGCATTTGACACTGTCCCCACAGCGTTTTTATTAACAAGCTAAGGCATGCAGACAATGAAAATACTGTAAATGGATACATGGATCATTGTGTTGAATGACTGGTCCTCAATGGCTCAATGTGAAGTTGGCAAGAGGTATCAGGTGGGGTTTCTCAGGGGCCTGTCCTGGGTACAGTACTGTTCAACATCTTTATTAAGGATTTGGATGCTGGAATTGAGTACCCGTGTAGCATATTTGCAAATGACACCAAGCTGGGTAGAATTTCAGATACATTGGAGTGTAGGGCTCGGATTCAGAATGACTGGATAGACTGGAGAAATGTTTCATAATCAGTGAAGTGAGGTTCAACAAAGTCAAGTGCAAGGTCCTGCATTTGGGACAAAAATATTGCATACACAAATACAGGCTGGGGAATTATTTGCTTGGCTGTAGTACTGAGAACAGGACCTGAGACTTCATAGTTTCATAGTTTCATAGTTTCTAGGGTCAGAAGGGACCTGAGAAGATCATCTAGTCCGACCCCCCGCCATGGCAGGAAAGAGTACTGGGGTCAAATGATCCCAGCAAGGTGTTCATCTAACCTCTTCTTAAAAACCCCCAGGGTAGGAGCCTGCACCACCTCCCTTGGAAGTTGGTTCCAGACCCTAGCCGCCCTGACCGTGAAATAGCGTCTTCTGATGTCTAACCTAAATCTACCCTCTGCTAGCTTGTGACCGTTGTTCCTGGTCATTCCTGGCTGTGCTCGGGGGAACAGTGACTCCCCAAATGCCTTCTGATCCCCCCTGACCAGTTTGTAACAGGCCACAAGATCCCCCCTCAGCCTTCTCTTGTGGAGGCTGAACAGGTTCAGGTCC
>NW_017729004.1:28750585-28753110 GCF_001723915.1 Gavialis gangeticus | reverse complement strand
GAGGCAAAGAAATTGTTAAACATGTTAGCTTTGTCATCTGGTGTGACAACCAAGTTTCCCAACGTGTCCTGCAAGGGCCCCACATTACCCAGGACCTTCTTTTTACCCCCTATGTATTTAAAAAAAGACTTCTTATTGTCCTTAATCTGGGAAGCTAGTCCCAGTTCCATCTCTGCCTTGGCCTTCCTAACTACCCCCTACATCCCCGAGCAACTGCAGAATAGCCCTCCTTGGTGATGACCCTTTCTTTCCATTGGGTGTAAGCCACCTTTTTAGCAAGGAGACATTCCCGGATGCTTTTGGTGAGCCAAGGGGGCTTATGCGCCCTTCTGCTCCCTTTGATCCTCATTGGGATTACCTTCCTTATAGTAGACCATAAGCCAACAGAGTGCTCTTGCAAAAAAACCCAAAAGCACACTAGGTTGTATTAACAGGAATGTCATTTGCAAAGCAAAGAAAGTGTTGCTTCTGTTCTACTCAGCATTGGTCAGGCCTCAAATGGAGTACCACATCCAGTTTTGAGCCCCACACTTCAAGAAGGATGTGGACAACTTGGAAAGAGTCCAGAACAGACCCCCCGGATTTAAGGGCCTGGGCAACATGACTTGTGAGGAAAGGCTGAAAGGACTGGAGGTGTTTAGTGTGGAGAAGAGAAGACTGTGGGGGGATTTGATAACAGTTTTCAAATACCTGAGGGTGGAGATAGGCTATTTTATGTATGGCTATAAGTGTCAAGACTAGCAATAATGGCCTCAAGCTTCAGCAGGGAAAATTTAGGTTGGAGATTTGGAGGAGGTAACTATGAGGGTGATGATCAAGCATTAGAACAGGCTACCTAGAGAAACTATGGAATCTCCATCTTTGGAAATGGTCAAGAGCAGGTATTAGACAGACTCTTGGATGACATGGTTTAGTCAGGGGCAATCCTGCTAGGTGTCTGGATGAGAAGACCTCATAGGATCCCTTCCATGTCTACTTTCCTATGATTTAAAATCTTTAATCAAAATCCTGTCCTTAATGCCAGCCTAGAGTACTAGACTGAAAACAACGTTCCTGTCACACATATACAAAAAATAATTTGTATTTATTTATTTTTATTTGTGGTTGCATTAATCCCATTATGAAGTTTAGCTAAAAATGATGTGCTACAAATTGGCCAGGGCCCCATCCCACCACAGACACCCAGCCTCAGCCTCTCTCTGGATTTCTTGTGGATATAGTTTTTTCAGTCCATTTAATGTAGATTCTTTTTTATCCTTTCAGCCTTCCTTCTGGAGTTTTTTGTGTAACAGTTTAGAGTCTTTCTCTTTAGTTCCTAAGTTCCTAAGTCTCCTTCTAGGGTCTGTGTCTTTCCTCTTTAGCCCTGTCCTCCTCAGCCCAGAAATTCCCTCAAACATAATCTTTTCACAAGTTGTCTCTGATACTCTATACAATATAACTCATCCAGTTTCTTATTTCTAACCAATGCACCTTTCACCTGTCTGAACCGCACAAATATGTTGACTTCTTTTTAGTTGTGCCAAGCTATCTAATTATGCCCATAATCATTCTTATGTGAATTTAATAGCTGTAAATACTTGTCTGGACTGACTAGGACTGAGGAGAGCCATGCCTCACTATTTAGGGACCTGTTTCAGAGTCCTGAAAGAATGAATGGCCTTGGTTCCCAACTCCTTCTTTGCTTACACGTTAACTGTTCCATTGGACAATCCTCCTCCCTCCGCCCCCAATTGCTTTTTTCTAATATTGTAAATAATCCAGCTTGCATGGGTATGCAGAGTGAGGTGGCCTTACAAACCATATCACCTGACCTTAAATGGGGAAAATCACCATACATGCTGCAGTCCACAATATTATGATGTAATACTCAAAAACTCAAAGTGAATATCTATGAAAAGAGTGTAAGGGAACATGGACATTTTGAGAATGTACAAATCTACAATTTTAGAATAACTGGCTTTTTTTTAATTATTAAAAGAATAAGGTAAGTAAATTATAAGGTGGCTAAGTATTGTTAAGAAGTGAAAATAGAAATAGGTGTCAAAAGACTGGTGGAAAAAAAATTAATTGATTCCAATTTACAGATGACCACAGCCATGGCAACAGCAATAGGAACAATAACAGTGCTCAGTCTGGCCATGACTGAGTTGACAGCTGACTGCTCAGTGTAAAGCACCTATCACAGGCTACCAGCCTGTATTGGAAGATGGCCAGTTTCCTAATTAGTTCCAAACTTTGTAGATTTCCATCTCTTCTAGCCAAATTCCTCAATGCTGCCAGTTTATTAGCAGTGAGGAGAGATACTCACCTCAGGTCTAATTTGGTCTCCAAAAAAGCCACCATGTCCGCGTCCAGATCATAGAATCATAGAATCATAGAAGCTGGGTCGGAAGGGACCTTGTAGATCTTCAAGTCCGACCCCCCGCCTGGGCAGGAGAAAAACTGGACTCAAATGACTCCAGCCAGGTAGGCATCAAGCCTCTTCTTAAAGACCCCGAGGGTAGGAGCCAGCACCACTTCCCTTG
>NW_017729004.1:28749300-28750309 GCF_001723915.1 Gavialis gangeticus | reverse complement strand
GGGAAACAACGTCTCTCCCAAACCCTTCTGGTCCCCCCTAGTGAGTTTATAGACAGTCACCAGGTCCCCCCTCAGCCTTCTCTTGTGAAGGCTGAACAGATTTAGGTCCCGCAGTCTTTCATTGTAGGGTCTCATTGTAGATGTGTGTGACTGTGTGGTATGTGACACCACAGACCTGTTTGCGGCACCACATACCTCATTCAGGCATTTCCCACACTGCTACCTTGCAGCACAGGGTGGGATGGTGGGGGGGTTGATCCTGGGGTAAAAAAAAAAACTATGCAGAAAAAAAGTGGGGAGGGACATATGGAGGCAGTGTGCGCTGCCCAAAACTGGAGCCTGGCTGGCCAGAGCAAAGCTCTGGCTTCCAGTCAGGTTCCCAGCTTCAGGAGCAACACAGCTGCAGCTTCCCTGGTCCCCATGATCCCAGGTAAGGTTGGTGGGGTCAGCCCAGTTGCTGGCCCCACCCTCCACTACCCCACCTGGGGTAACCTGCCATATGCCGGAGGGCATGTGGCACAGGTGTTCTCCAGGGATAACTAGCAGTGGCAAAAGGTGTGCCGCTGCTATGTGTCCCCAGGGAAGGATGCAACCCCTAAGGAGATGTGGGGGATTCTAGCATTCTTTTACTGATAACATGCATAGCCAGAATGGGCCCATTTTTTTCTGTTGAATCTTTGCCATAAATAAAAATACATCTACTATTTAGTCCAACACTATAGATAGGATGTTTCTTGGCTAATTAACTCTGCTAAAATGTACAGTTTGGAGTGTTGTGCTAATGTGGCTGTACTGCTTCCAGTTATCAAGCTAGCTTTAGATATGCCTTTACTGCATAGCATAGACATCCTTTATTTCTGACCATGATTATGAGCATATCTGGGCTTTGCATGTTAAAATGACTTGAACCTCAGTAATTGAAGAGTTGCTTAATCATCAAAATCAGAGTAATCTAACTTCTGGGTGGCACAGGCCTCCCAGCTCACATGCCTCCATCCCCCCCCCCCCC
>NW_017729004.1:28739347-28744300 GCF_001723915.1 Gavialis gangeticus | reverse complement strand
CCCCTCTGCCATCAAACAGACCATGGGTTCACTATCCAGCACAGAGTTTACTATCTGGCACAGGATGGTGAAAGCAAGCAGTAAGGCAAAAGTCCTTGACTTCAGGAGGACCGACTTCAATGAGTTAAGGAGATTAGTAAGAGAGGTATTGGGGACTTGGAGCCTCAGTGAGATGGGAGTCCAGGACAGGTGGTTGTTGCTTAAGGAGATGATCTCCTGAGCTCAGAGGGGGTCAGTCTCAACATGAACCAAAGGGGGTAAGAGTGCTAAAAAGCCCCCTTGGCTCAGTAAAGGCATCCAGGAGGGTCTAAGGGTAAAAAAGGTGGCATACAATCAGTAGCAGCAAGGGGCTATCACTAAGGAGAATTACACCTCCATTGCTCATGATTGCAGGGAGGAGGTTAGGAAGGCCAAGGCAGGGATGGAACTAGGGCTGGTGACCAGAATTAAGGATACCAAAAAGTCCTTTTTCAAATACATAAGGAGTAAGAAGAAGGCACCAGGTAATGTGGGCCCCCTACAGGACAGGCTTGCCAATCTGGTGATTGCAGCAAAGGAAAATGCTGATCTCTTTAACGAGTTCTTTGCCTCCATATTTCTGAGCAGGGACTGGGACAACTCCCCCACTAGTATTATGGACAGGCCCAGGGGACACGATGCCATGCCTAGGGTCAGGGCAATCTAGTTAGGGAACTCTCAGAGGGGCTGGAGGTATTTAAATCAGCAGGTCTGGATGCTTTTCATCTGAGTGTACTGAGGGAATTGGTGGAGGTCATAGCAGGGCCCCTGGCATGGCTATATGAGCACTCGTGGTACTCGGGCCAGGTCCCAGAGGACTGGAAAAGGGGCAATGTGGTCCCCATTTACAAGAAGGGGAGAAAGGAGGACCCAGGTAACTATAGGCCAGTTAGTCTCATCTTGGTCCTTGGGAAGACATTTGAGAAAATTATGAAGGAGCACATCTGCGGGGGCCCAGCATGGGAGGTAATGCTCAGGGGCAACCAACATTGGTTCATTGTGGGCAGATCCTGCCTGACTAACCTTGTTTCCTTTTATGACCAGGTCACAAAGTCCTTGGATGCCGGAGGTGGATGTCATCTACCTGGACTTCAAGAATGCCTTTGATGCTGTTTCTTATCCCATTCTTACAAAAAAACTAGGCAACTGTGGCATTGATGCCTACGCAGTCAGATGGGTGGCAAATTGGCTTTATGGTCGCACCCAGAGAGTGGTGGTGGATGGGTCATTTTCGACCTGGATGGATGTGGGCAGTGGAGTGCCCCAGGGCTCTGTCTTTGGGCCTGTGCTATTCAACATTTTTATCAGTGACTTGGAGGTGGACGTGGAAAGCATGCTACCCAAATTCACTGATGACACAAAGATGTAGGGAGAAGTGGGCACACTGGAGGGGAGGGACAGAATCTGACTAGATCTAGACAGGTTACAGAGGTGGGTGGATGAGAATAGGATGGAATTCAGTGCAGACAAGTGCAGGGTGCTGCATCTATGGAGAAGAAACCAGCAACACACCTATAGACTAGGGAACACCCTTCTTAGCAACACAGTGGCTGAAAGGGATCTGGGAGTCATTGTTGACTCCAGGATGGACATGAGCTGCCAATGCGAGGAAATGGTCAGTAAGGCTAACCACACCTTGTTGTGCATCACAAGCAGGTCCGGGGAGGTGATCCTTCCCTTCTATGTGGCTCTGGTAAGGCCACAGTTGGAGTACTGCATCCAGTTCTGGGCGCTGTGCTTCAAGACGGATGTGGCTAACCTTGAGAGGGTTCAGAGGGGGGTCACTCACATGATCAGGGGGCAGCAGGCCAGACCCTACAAAGATAGACTAAAGGGCCTGAATCTATTCAGCCTCCACAAGAGAAGACTGAAAGGGAATCTGGTGGCTGTTTATAAACTTATCAGGGGGGACGAGCAGAAAATAGGTGAGGCTCTGTTCCCCCAGGCATCGCCTGGGGTAACAAGGAATAACAGCCACAAATTGATTGAGAGTAGGTTCAGGATTGATATCAGGAGTCATTACTTTATGGTTAGGGCTGCCAGGCTCTGGAATGGGCTCCCAAGGGAGGTTGTACCCTCCCCTACCTTGAGGGTCTTCAAGAGGAGGTTGGATAGATATCTGTCTGGGGTGTTATGATACAGCACTCATTTCTGCCCAGGGCAGGGGGTCGGACTTGATGATCTGTTCAGGTCCCTTCCAACCCTAGAAACTATTAAACTATCATCACCCTACATTCAGGAGCAGGAAGTACAACCTGGAGAAGGGAGCCTGGAGATGCTGGTAGTGGCAGCAGCTGCCACCATAGGAACAATGTGGGGTGCAGAACCTAGACAAGAGTCTGTATTCTGCAAGTTAATCCCTGGCTGATGTAGCTCATGGGCCACCAGTTGGACGGTTCTGATCGAAAGCATTAAAAACAGATGTTAGGGACATGTATATGAAAACCAACCTGGAGAGATGTTAGCCTAACCTGTTTTTTAAAACCCCTGATGACAGAGACCCCAGTATAATCTAGGTAGCCTTTCCAGTTCTTCATTATCTTTATAAGGATTAGAAGGGTTATTGGAATTTAGGGGTGTTCTTGCTAATATCTAATATACATAATCTCTGTTGAAAATTAAACTGATTTCTTCTTGTTTTCTCCCCTATGCTCAGGAAGAACAGTGAATCACTTCCTAATCTTCCCCCTCTGTGCATTTACAACAAGGCAAAAGAAAAATAAAGGAGTTCTTTTGCATTTTTCATTTCTGTATGAAGGCAGTGAATGAAGTGATGGTCCCCATACACCATGTGGATTATACTACAAAAGAGCTGCAAATTCACTATTCTATTCCTTTCCATGCTTAAGGGTGTGGGGTGATAGTTGGGAAGTGCACAGCACAGCCAGGAAAACAAGAAAGATACCACCTTTTAAGAAGAAAAATCTGGGATCCAGACCAAGATCTCCAATTCCAGTGGGTGTGGCTCCCTTAATGAGGTGCTGTAAGTGTGCTAATTAACTCTGGTGTTACCCGGAGTATTGCATTATGCAGCACTCTGACTGGGCCGATTATCTGTGCATTTCAGCAGAACTAACAAGTACAGCTGCATTCAAGCCTGAATACTTGATTTGGGGGCCTTTGGGAAACCTAACATTGGGGTTCAGCTTCTCAGGTTTGCACTTGTTCCTGGATCCTCTGCTGCTCCATTTGGTGGCAATATAGCTTAGAGTGCCTTTCACCAACTCTATTTGCAAGCACCCAAATTCATTTATGCTTTGCTAACTCAAGGCTAGACTCCTATAATACACAAGGAGCTACCCTTCATGCATTTGGTGCAGAACACAGTGGTGCAGCTGATGGGGTGGGCTGCCAGGAGTACACAACTCCAGTATTCCAGAGACTAGCTACCCAGAGACTGACTCTAGCTTCCAGTAGCTTTCTGGCCACAATTCAAAGTGCTGAATTTGACCTATCAAGTCTTATGTGATCTTACGTGTTCCCTTATATGTTCCCATTTTCTCACTTATGTTCCATCGCAATGACTAAGGTCAGTTGAGAGCAACCTCTTGCATGTGCCATCAATGTGCCAAGTTTGTCTAGTGAAAATACATGGAAGGTTGTTCTTAGTAGCTGTTCCTCAGCTGTGGAACTCCATCCCTCTTGAGACCCACCAGAGCCTGAGCCTGGGCATCTTTCAAAAGTATTAGAAAACTTTCCTATTTGGACAGACTTGTAGCAAGTAAAACTAAGATGAGATTTTTTAGGGACATTCAGTTTTATAGTAATTGCTAATATTCTATTCACCTCTATAAATAATTCTCTCTCTCTCTCTCTCTCTCTCACTGTGAGCTGGTCTGAGATTTTGTTGACAAATAATGTAAGGAATAAGTGAATAAATAACTAAACATTGATGCACACCCTAGAACAGTGGTTTTCAGCCTGTGGTCCATGGGCTCCTGGAGGTCTGCCTACTATGTCTAAGGGGTCCATGAAAGGTTACTATGATCAATAAAAGTATGTGAATACCCACACTTACAATTCTAAGGAGTCTGCACCTCCATTCAGAATTTCCGAAGGGGTCTGTACTGCCATTCAACATTTTGTAGGGGCTCACAAATGAAAAAAAAGTTGAACACCACTGGCTTAGAACTTAAGCTTTGCTGGGGGTAGCTTACTGCAATTGTGCTGCTTCCAGTTTAGGAGGTAGCCCACAATATGGTACCGTAGAGCACCTTCATGTGGTGGTACAGCACCATCATACTAAATTGTCTCAGCAGAGGCTGTAGAATGCTTCTTTCAATAGATCAGGCCTGGGAATGATTAGAGGCCTGGGAAGCATGCCTTACAGGGAAAGGCTGAAAGAGCTAGAGTTATTTAGTCAGGAGAAGAGCAGACTTAAGGGGGATTTGACAAGAATCTTCAGGTACCTGAAGGATAATTACTGTGAGGGTGGAGAGAAACTATTTTGTGCATGGCCATAGGGGACAGGACTAGGAGCAATGAATGCAAACCTCAGAAGGGGAAATTTTGGTTGGAAAACTGGAAGAACTTTGACAATGAGGGTAATCAAGCATTAGAACAAGCTACCTAGAGAAACTGTGGAATTCCCTTCCCTAGAAATTTTCAGGAGCATGTTATCTGGGATGGTTAGTCAGGGATGATCATGCTTTTAGTAGGAGGCTGGACTAGATGAATTGGTGAGGTCTTTTTCAGTCCTGCTTTCCTGTCAAGGACCACGTTTTTGGAAATTAAGACAAAATTCCTGTATCAGGGAGTCGTCAGGGGCCCATCTTTGTAATTTAGGACTCTTGGTCATTTTAGCTATCAGCCACTCTGCCCTACCATTCCTAGTTCCATTCTTACCAATGGGCTGCTTCCAGGTGGGAATCTCTGCCCTCATTGTCGTCCTTCCCTGCTTCTCTCTGTCACCCTTGAAAGGAAAGTTCTCTGGTT
>NW_017729004.1:28720658-28734347 GCF_001723915.1 Gavialis gangeticus | reverse complement strand
GCCTGCTTCTCTCTGTCACCCTTGAAAGGAAAGTTCTCTGGTTCCTCTTCATCTAGCACTGCTACCACTAATGCTTTTCACTAATGTCTAGTGTTCTGCATTTTCACTTTTTATTTTCAAAAACAAATCTGGAAATTTTTCAGGGTTTATTTTTCAAACATAAAAACCGGGTTGAAATAGGGATAAAAGGAAAAAAAGAAGAAAAAATCAGTTTAAATCAGGAAAAATAATAATACGTTCCCATGGCAGTGAGGGAGGGAGGGAGTAAGGCTGGGACTAGGGAAGGGGTGGGGAGAGGGGCGTGGCACAGCCCGGGGCTGCAGCAGGGTGCAAAGTGGAGGGAAATGTCAGTGGGTGTAGGGCATGGGGGCACAGCTCTTGCTGCTATGTGTACCCTGGGATGGCTGCCCTGGGCTATTCCTGGGGGCTGCATGCCCCCAGATCTGCGTGCAGGATGAGAGCAGGTGGGCACTGCAGGCTGGGGCCAGCAGTGGCACTGGGCTCTTCCCAGTGTTTGGGACAGGCAGCAGTCTGCTCTCATCCAGTGCACAGATCTGGGGGCATGTGCCTCCTGGAAAGAGCTTGGTGCAGCCCCCTAGCCTGCAGCCCTCCCAGGGTGCACATAGCAGCAAAAGCCATGCCCCCCCATGCCCCACACCCACTGACTTATGGTTCCCTCCGCAGCTGGTGTCAGCCATTCCTGGGGCCACTGCAGCAGAGGCTGGGGTGAATGGAGACAAGCTGTGCTTCACCCTGTGCCCCCCGGGGCTCTACTTGTTCCCAGTCACCGCAGTCTCTGCTTCCAGTGGAGGCCCCAGGGGTGCAGGGCATGGTGCAGCTTATTCCCACTTACCCCAGCCCCTGCTGCAGTGGGCCTGGGAGAGGCTGATGCCAGCTGCCTGAAGCTGCTGAGCTGCACCATGACCTGAACCCCCTGAGGCTCCACTTGTCACTAGTCACCCCAGCCCCTGGGCTGCTCCATGCCATGTTGCAGGCAGCTGGTGTTGGCTGCTTCTGGGACCACTGCAGCAGGGGCTGTGGTGAGTGGGAACAAGCAGAGCCCCGGGGGGCACAGGGCATGGCGCAGCTTGTCCCCACTCACCCCAGCCCCTGCTGCAGCGGTTCCAGGAGTGGTGGCTGCTAGCTGCCTACAGCTGCTGGGCAGTGCTGCACCCTGAGCCTCCTGGGGCTCCACTTGTCCCCACTCACCCCAACCCCTGCTGCAGCGGCCCCAGGAGCAGTCAACACCACCTGCCTGCATCATGGCATGGCACAGCCCATGGGCTGGGGGGAGTGGTATGCAGATGGATGTGCGGGGGGGACCCAATCCCAACCCTTGAACCAGCACTGGCACCAGAACCAGCCCCTCCTGCCCTGCCCTTGGTGAGATCCAGGAGCCTTGCATGCCCAGGCAGCAGCTCCAGCCACCCTCCCCTGGCCCCCACATAGCCACCACCTCTGTCTCCATGTGTGGCCACTGTCACCCCCCACTATAGCCCCCACCCTGCATCCCTCTGGAAACCTTGCCTCAGGTAACCAGCACTTTTAGCTTACCAGCACCCCCCACCCATTTCCCACTCATGTCAAGTAACAGGAATTTTACTGTACCTGGTAAAATTGAGTGAACTGAAAAAATGGGTGTAAATTAGTAAAACCAGGTGTAAATCAGTAAAAACCAAATAACTTCAATTAAAAAATTTATTGGTGAAAATTGGTAAAAACTGAAAATGTGGAACACTACTAATGTCTCAACTGCCTCTGTTGTGATCCAGAACTTGTTGCAACCTACCCCCAATGGCAATCCTTCTGGTAACCCTCATGGTCCTGGGAATACTCAATCCACTGTAGGCCATGGAGAATATGATCACATGTAACCATACCAGGTTCGTTTTTTGCCTGTCTTTTTATCAACGCCCCCCTCAACACCCACCCTACCAATTCCCAGTTGAGTATAGCACCTCCAGAAGGATGGATGGCTTACTAATGCTACCCCTTGAAAGTGTTGGACCCAATAGCCAACATAGCACCATTCTGTCCAAACAGTCAGCCAAAGGTCTGTGTTACTCCACACAAGTCAACAAAGTTTGGAGAGGATGCAGTCTTTAAAGAGACAAAGGATTTTCTTTCTCTTCCTGGCTTAGGAAAAGTTTGCTTCCCTCTTGACAGAGAAGGGTATATTGGCAATATTATCCTGTCTCCTTGAAGAAATCTTGAAAAAGCTTCTTCTTTTCAATATTGACAATATTGAGGTTAACAGATTCTGAGGCAGACTGGGACAGCTGAGACACTTAATATGGAAATATGTAGCCTACATTAAATTTCTAGGGAAAAAATTCTGTGTTTGCTTAGTCTCGTGGTGTTCCCAACATATTAGTATCTATAGCAGAGTCTCTCTGGGAAGCCATCTGGTCTGCTGTAGCACAGTACATAGTATCCTCCCCTGTTGCCAAATACATGCATTCAATTAATGGTAAACATCTGTTACTTGCATGCATTAATATATACAGGGTTTTTTTTTCTTTTTTGGTACAGTTTTAAACAGTCTTTGCATAGTCACCTTAGGAAACCTTGGTGCTGAAAACTTGATTTCCTTCTCAGACAGCAGCATACCATTGGGGGCTGACACAACCATTGCTTGTTGATAAGGAGGAAGTGGAAAAATAACAGTTTGCTTTTTCTCACACATACAGCTGGGTTTCCAGACTCAGTCAGCAAGAAAATGTATATCGCCTGCAGAAATGTTAGCAGGGCTTGAAAGGTGCTGATCTGTTAGTAACAATACCTCTAAGAACAGCTGTTGTCATCCATGGAGACTTTGCAGTTCCACTGGAAAAATGTGTTAGCCTATTTTCCCCACTAGTATTGATAGCATGAAAATCGTATTTCAGATGTGGTTGTAAGAGAAACCAGAAGTGGCCCTTCCAGTGCAGAGCCATTCTGCAGATAATGATGATGTAATCCTGTTGATATTCAACACATGAACTGACATAGCTCTGCCCTGACAATCCAAAATTTAAAATATTGTATTTTGAGAAAAGGGAGAAGAGAACATCATAGTAAAATGCAACACAAAATGTTCAAGAATAATAGGTAGTTGCACCAACTGTGTTACTAGCATTGTTTTCTTTTTCAGCTTATCTCCCTGACATGGAATGGAGGACTAGGTTATTCAGAGAAATTGGGGAAAAGTATGTAGTACAAAATAGTAGGCCCCCATTGCTCTGAAAGGAGATTTTCATTCAAAGATGAACTTGAACTAATAAAACATGAATCTGAATTCCTTCAAATATGTGAAAGCTAAGGTGATGATATTTCTATTTCTATTTGGTATTTGTATCCTGGCAACTAGTGAAATATGGTGTGATGTTCTGGAACGCACTTTTTAGAAAGGAGTTTGATATTTATAGAATTACAAATGATACAAAAATTGTAAGAATTTCAGAAAACACGCCAGAGACAAAGAAGGGAGACTTAAGGAATTTAATCTATTTGGTTTATCAAAGGGAAGGTTATATTGGCCAAGTTTGCAGATGACACCAAGTTATGGGAGAGCATGGTCATGCTTGAAGATAGGCTACAGATACAGGTGGATCTAGACAGGCTGGCAAGTTGGGCGAATCGGAACCTGATGAAGTTCAGTGTCGAGAAATGTAAAGTGCGCCATCTCGGGACGAGCAACCCCCAGCACACCTACAGGCTTGGTGGCACCAAACTGACTAGCACCACGAATGAAAGGGTCCTGGGGATAATAATAGATCACAGCATGAATATGAGCCGTCAGTGTGATACTGTAGCCAGTAGGGCAAATAATACTCTGGCATGCATCAATCAATGCATCTCCAGCAAAGCCAAGGAGGTGACTCTTCCGCTTTACTCAGCACTGGTGAGACCACACCTGGAGTACTGCATTCAGTTCTGGGCACCGCACTTTAACAAGGATGTGGACAAGCTTGATAGAGTCCAAAGAAGAGCTACCTGTATGATCAGTCTTACATGGCAAGTCATATGAGCAAAGGCTGAGGGGTCTGGGACTCTTCAGCCTGATGGAAAGAAGGCTGAGAGGGGACCTGGTAGCAGCTTACTGCTACACTAGGGGAGTACATCAAGGGCTTGGTGAACAACTGTTCACCAGCGAATCCGAGGGGAAAACCAGTAGTAGTGGCCACAAACTCCTGGAAGATTGATTCAGGCTTAACATTGGGAAAAACGTCTTCACAGTCAGAGTGTCCAGATTATGGAATAAACTGCCTGCAGAGGTGGTGCAATCACTTAGCCTGGAAATCTTCAAGAGGAGACTAAACAGTCACCTTGCTGGAGTCACCTGACCCCCAGTTATCTTTCCTGCTTGGTGCAGGGGGCTGGACCCGATGATCTTCCGAGGTCCCTTCTGGCCTTACAGCCTATGAATCTATGACTGTATTGACTTAATCCCACTTTTTATGCACCTGTATAGGAAGAAAAAGGCTGGTTCTATAGAAATCTGTCATCTAACAAATAATATGCTCCAATGGATGGAAATCACAATGCGAAACATTCAGATTGGAAGCATAATGTAACTTTTGAACAGTGGAAGTAACCACTGTAACATTAAATAGCTGATGTCAAATCAAGATTATGTCTCAGATCCTATTTCATTGCTAAGAAATCATCAACGTTTTCCAACCACATATGTGAGAGAGAGTGCTGCCAAACCAACCAGCCAGAACATGTGTACCAGGTTCTGCTAAGGCTCTGAGTGAATCGTTTATATGTTAAATTAGAAAAATGTGAATTTGATAAAATGTCAGTTGAATTTTTAGGTTATATAATTTCCCCCGAGGGCCTGACCATAGACTCACATAAAGTAATTGCCATTGCTGAATGGGCTGCTCTGTAGGATATAAAGGGAGTCCATCGGTACTTGGGCTTTACCAATTTTTATTTGAGGATTCTTATACCTGGTAGTCCCCTGACCACCCTGCTCAAGAAAGGAGTACTATTTAAGTGGTCTCAAGAGGCCCAAATGGCCTTTGAGACCCTTTTACCTCTGCCCCCATTTTGGTGTACTCTGGCCTCTTGAGACCTTTCATAATGGAGGCTGATTCTTTGAGTAGCTCTATAGGAGCTATTCTATCCCGGGCTTCAGCTTCACTGACCAAGTTGCACCCTTGAACCTTTTATTCCCAGGCCTTCTCTGCCCCCAAAAGGAAATTATGATATTTGGGATTAGGAACTTCTTGCAATCAAAGTGGCCTTGGAGGAGTGCCAACACTTTCTGGAAGGGGCTCACTGCCCTGTCCAGGTAATCACAGACCATAAGAACCTGGAATACTTCCCAATGAGCCAGAAACTGAACCTATGACTAGTCCACTGGTCACTTTTCTTTTTCCATTTGCAGCGAGAAATTTTTGATTCATTATGTAAATAGTTAAAGTTGATATCACTGAGCCTGCACAGGAATTGTTGCCATCTGAAGGTTGCAGAAGAAACTGCCTTTTTGCACTGCTGCCCTAGTTAACAGGGTTGGGCCTGCATGGTTGATACAGAGCACTTGGCGGGAATGTGAAATGTATGTTGTGAGGGAAAGGAGCGAGACTACTGTGACTGACAGATGAATGTATCTAGTGAAAGAGTGAGTCGAGTGAGATGATTGGCTGCTGTCTGACATTGAGTGACAGGCCCTTTATGTCAGGTGATTGACTGGTGAGAGTGGAGTGGTTGAGACCCCACAACTTGGAGCTGTTGTGTGTGTGGTGAGTGTGCTCGTTGCAGTTGTGTGTGTTTGTGTGCGGGAGTTGGTTTGTTGAGATCTGTTCAGATTGGGCGTATTTGTTCGTTGGTGTGTGAGATTTGTGCTTGGCTGTGTTGGAGTCTCAGTTAGACTGTGGCTCAGAAGCCCAGTTCCTGGAGTAACTTTCCTACCATCTACATTGAATTGCATTGACTTTCCTACCAGCTACATCGGAGTGCCTATTGGATTTGTCATCTGCTAACCTGTTTGCCACCATTGCTGTTCACTAATTGCATTGCTGTTACTGGATTGCTGTTTCTGCTGCCATCTGTTCTGTATATTGCTTGTTGTTAGTGTTTGTTCTCACCTTGGTTTCATTAATATTCCCCTCTTCTTTGTTACTCATCCCCCCTAGCACCATTCAGCCCTTCTGAGCACACCCGCAGCCTCAGGCTGCAGGCACAACATGACAGCAGCCTCAGTCTGCTCAAGCAAGCCCCACGTTTATTGCTGTCTCAGACTCCTCCAGTTCCTGGCCCTGCTCTTGGACCTTCCCTGGGACTCAGTTCCCAACTCTCTGATTCTTTTTGCTTCTGACCTTAGCTTGCACCCTGGGCTATGTCTCTTGGATCTCTGCTCTGCTGATCCAGACTGTGACCAGATGCCCTGGTAACCTGCACTACAACCCAGTTGACCTCTTGGTTCCCTTTCGGGGGCCTAGTCACAGGCCTGGCCATCTACATCCTCACCGAGCCCACACAGACACAGTGAATGCAGCCTGAAAGGCCATCCTGCAAAGCTCTGTGGTAGATGGAGATCTCTTAGTTAAATTATAATTATATTGACCTTAATTAATATGAATTCAACACCAGTGGACAAAGGAAATAGGCACAGTTGTATATGGACTAACTGGACACGTTTGAACTCATTGTACGTGACCCCTGTTGTGACAAACATAGGTGCTTGTCCGTATTATAGCAAGGGTCTACTCTGGCAGCAGACAGAATAATGTACTGAGGTGAGGACATAAGAAAATGAAAACAGTGACATTTAAGGAAAGAATGGCAGTTTTGTCTGCACAAGGCTTCCAACGCGTGAATCAATGTATTTAATTGGTATATTTTTTCGTTTTGTTTCTCTACCTCTTTCTTATTTTGTGTTATTCTTTTATTAACATATGTACTTCAACAAATGTGTATATTCAAGCTGAATCTAATACGCTGTATCCAAGATGGTCCTGTAATCTGATGTATCAATGCTCATTTTTAGTTCTTTACTAAATATCTAGGGTTCTCTTTTAATTTATATAAAAGGCAAGAATTTGTGTGGATGACATCTTTTATTGGACCAACTGTATGATTGATATAATTATAGGTAAACTTTCAGATATCACAGTACCCTTCCTTAGAGAGCTCAATCTATCTATCTAACTATCTATCTATAAATGCTTATAAGCCACATACTGGAAATATTTTGGTTAGTGTCTGCTGCAGTCTTCAGTGTTTACTCTTGGATCAGTAAGTTCTTTGTTCTCTTTTGCTTCTTTAAGGTTTTGTATAGATGGAAAATCTATTGCACAGTTCAGAAGGGTATGAATTTATAACACATTTACCTGGGGCTAAGATTGTCTACTGGACAGCTAATGTGGTGTCACAAATGTACTATAAATTCATGCTCTAATTTACTGTGCAGTAATATAGACAAGCCCTAGGTTTGTTTAGAGAAGAACCGTTATACTTTCAAAATATAGTTGGTTGGCCCTGAAGCCTTTAGCAAAAAGTTGTTGCAGATACCAGTTGTTGTACTAAGCTGAAGAAAGAAAATAGATGGCAGAAAAAATTACTAATCAATGAAGCCAGACCTCTTATGTCCCATGAACTCCATGGATAAAAGATTCTTTATTTTACATGTACATTTACAGTCCTTGGAATCGATTCTGCAAACCCATATTTGTCAGTTATAGCTACTCACACAAATAGGATTTTGCTCACAGAAGAGTTTGCCGGATGAGCTAAATACAGAATTCTCAGGGTAGCGTTTCACTCCCCCTTGTGGCTTCGTGGTATCTGTTAGGGTTTCATTTTGCATGTATGCAATTGATAATGCCATAGCAATACTGGCAAAAGCCCTAGAAATGCAGTAAAAATAATGGAAGTTCATGGTGTAAGATAATAAATATATCCTTAAGACACACTCATGTATCTATTTTAAATTTAAATAAACAGTAACTTTAAAGTAGTTCAACAAGACAATATAACAAACATTAAGAATAGACTTTATGAGTCAATATCGTTAGAATCAATACCCACCTGATAATGCGCAATATCATTTTGTTCTGTGTGAAAATGAAAACCTGTAATAGTCTTGATTATTCTGTTAAAAGTGATAAGTAGTTTGTCCAGGAAGAAAACATCCCATTTGAAGTTATGTTCTGGCAATTGTCCATAGAGCACTTATAAACAGAAATTGAATTTTCTCTTTTTGCATCTCATTGATATATGCTTACTTGGAGAATGGCAAAAAGAACATGACTGTATAATGTTCCTAGAAGGGAAGTGATAGAATTTGTTATCTGAGTGACAGACCAGTTGTCAGACTCCTCACAATAGGCTCATTGAGCACACCTTTCCCACTGGCTTGGAGCACTTATAGAAAACATTGTTCAGCACTTTTTTTTTCCCTTTTACATACACATTCTCACTAGGTCAAAGTCTAGCAAACTTGCTCCCTCCTCCTACTCCCCAAGCTAGTCCCAGTGCTGCCCTCATTTGGTCTTTCATATAATTTAGGCATGCTAATTTAGTTTCTTCTTCAAGAGTCGAAACATTTCAAAACAAGTAGGTGTCTTTCTTCCTGAGCCTCAAAACAAATTCTCTGATTCCAGACCTTGCGATCAGATTTCTAGCTCTAGAGCCCCAAATCTGATAGCAACCTCCAGTACACCTGCCCTTCAGTACCATGTCATTAGATTTAACTTTTTTTTAATTGGAACCAGAAGAAACTGTAGTTTTTGTTAATTACATTTCATTTAGATTTGGGTTTGTTTGAAGGACAGTAACAGTGATATTTCTGTGTCCTTATTATTGGTCTTTCAGTGTCATCTTATGTCTGAGCAAAAGAGCATGGAGAAAGGAAGGCCTTCCTGGTAGAAATCTATGTGACTGATAACAGTGCAAGTGTGAAACTCTTCCTCTACTCTGATTAGTTTGAAGACATTTCCTTGAATCCAGCATTGGAAAATGGGCTTGTTTACGAAGTCTGAGTCCACCATGTAATATATAAAGCTTGGCCATTATTAAAATGACCAGTCTGTGAAGCTTCCAGGTCCTGAGAGATAAAATAAAATTGCTGCTGAGTTCCAGCTATGGAAAAGGCACTAAGGAATAAGAATCAGAAATCCATGAGCTGGTTCTTATCTTATCTGCCACCGGAAGTGGTTCAAGCACCTACTTTGAATGCCTTCAAGAGAAATTTGGATGTTTATCTTGCTGGGATCCTATGACCCCTGCTGACTTCCTGCCCCTGGGGCAGGGGGCTGGATGCGATGATCTTCTGAAGTCCCTTTCAGCCCAAATGTCTATGAAATCTTGATGATATCAGCCACATAGTAAACAAAGGATGGGGATTAGATAAATATATGAAAATGCACTCAGAATCTAAAGAAACAGAGTAATACCCACTAATCTGTATCAAAGTGGTTCAAGCTTTGAAGAGGAAACTAAATAAGTATTACAAGAATGTGGGAATGAGAACAGAATTTCTTCATTTTTATAAGTATGGCTTGACACTCATTCTCCAATCTGTAATGGAGGATTTTAAGTTTATTTTAGAAGTTCACTGTAGCGAACTGACTTTAATATAGTAAAACACTTAGCATGTAGCCAATGCTTCAGTTCTGTTTCATTGATACATTTCTCAGCTTATCATAGAGAACTTTAGAGTAGCCATGTTGCTAGCATGGAAGATTGCAGGGTCCTTAGGTTATTAACAGAAGAAGAGCCATACTGAGGGACAGATAACTGTACTTGTATAACAAGATGCTGAAATATTCAGCAGATTTTTGTATAAGGAATTTCTAGACATACTTTGACTGCCAGGGCAAGCACACATCCACTAAGTTATTTATTAGCCTGCACAAGTATGGGAAACTGGAGTCAAGATTTGTCTTTATTCTTGAAAATTTCTTTAGTAGCAACAATTCTATAGGGAGAGAACAAAGCATTTGTACTACCTCAGCAAGAGAAAATTAGCAGGTAATGTATATAGAGAACTTTATAACAACTTGAAAGGCAGTAGGAAACTCAGTGGCATTGAAGACATTAAACTGAAGTTTAGCTAGAATTAATGGAAAAGAAGATGAAGTAAGAGTGATTCTTTAATTAATTTGCATGGTTTGCACCAGACTTTTTGCCCCTGCCAAAGTGACGTTTGAAGGAAGTAGAGCAAAATGCACATTACATACATATGTGTTGCAAACATGCATCCTTTCTAGGAAACTGATCAATGTATATCATTGTTTAAGATGAAAATTTTAAAAAGATAAATATTTATTTATCTATCATTAACTAAAAAGGACAGTTAAAGGAATTGTGTAAACTGAAGTCGTATCATCTGTTCCACATAAATATAATTGTTGAATGCCTGCTTCATTCTATCTTTATGGCTAAGTACAGGCAGTCAAAAGGCCCCAGGTTGAATCGATTCAATTTTTACAGGTTATTCAAACTGCATAGATTGAACAGATAAGCAATCCATTCACTTTTGATTCTAGAAATGTAGCCACATGCTTGCAATGGCTCAGGCCAGAAACTGGGGGTTGCTAGAGCATGCTTCCTCACTCAGCTAAAACAGACAGCTTGGGCCACCAACCCACTCTGCCAGGGGGGTATTGCATGGGAGGTGCAAAGCATCCTGGAATGCTGGAGGACTGTGAATTAACAGAGGGGATCTGGCACAGAAGTTCAATAAACTGATTTAACTTAAATCAGTTAAGTCTGATACTACATCCGTCCAGGTTTATCTTAAACCAGCTTCGGCCATTTTGAAAGTGGTTTATGTGCACTGAACTTCTGTTACGTTACAGCTTTGAGCTGGTTTCTGATCACTTATACTGGTTTATGTGCAATTTCTGTATGACAGCGTGAGATTCAGATAGTAAAACAGGAGTCCAAGTACTGTGGTGTTTGAGTGTAGCTTATTCCTTTTCTAATGTATGTAATCACTGTTGCATAGGAAAGTACCATTTGAGTGGAAGGAAAAGGCGAAGTAGAAGTGATAGTGTTTCAATAACAGGTAAAAAGGTACGAGATCTACATAAAAGTGCAGGAACAATTCTATAATCCTGTATCAATATGTAAATAATCCTAGTAGCCTAGAAGCAAAAACCTGAGGGATTTGTAGAATAACAGACCTATTAACAAGCACAATGCTATGTTTTTACAGATTCAGTGTTTTTGGTTTTAAATTTTGTAGGGGTAGCCTGTGGCTCCTTGGCTTTTGGAGAGAAACTGGAAGGCACACACAAATTATCTTTTGATCTGGCTACTCAGCCAGACACACATTGGGCCTGATCCTCAGTCCAGAGTGTATATTAGAGACATCACAAATGTTCCACCCCTGTATTCCAATCACAGTCTGATCCAGGCAAGTTACAGTTCCCAAGATAATGGAATATGCAAAGCTGGATGGTTTACAAAATTTGTGGAATCCAGCTAACTTCTAGGACTCCCTCAAAAGCAAACTGCATTTGCAAAACCAAAGTGTGAAACAGCAGTGGATAGGATAAGTCTCTGCTAACCACTGCCTCTATGAACACATAGGCCTGAAACTATTTTCTTACCTACAAAGATATTCTTGTTTCAGTGATGAAATACAGGGGGAAAAAAGCTCATAATGTTACTGGTGCAACCTCTACCTATATTATCTAAAAAGTGTTTACTGTCGGAGTATGCTTCCATGGTTTTGGAAGGAGAAAGGAACTGCTATTCTACTATAATAGCTACAAAATCATGGCCAGCAGAATTATTCTGCATGGAGAATAATACTCCATAACCTTTCATTCAGTAACTCTCCCTGATCCTAGTGCTAATTTCATGGTCCTGGGCATTTCTATATGTTCTTAACAATATTGAAACCAGAGCAGTTATTCACTTTTATAGACTAACCAAATAAGAGTAATAGAGAGAGCATAAGCTTTCATGGGCTGAAGTTCACTTCATCAGATGCTGTGAAAAGACGTGCAGAAATCAGAGCATGAGGAGGAGAGAGAAATGAGAAAACAACAGAGAAGAGGGGGGAGACAATAGATAGTATGGTGTTTGTTAGAAACTAATCAATGGAACCTAGTTTCTTAAACAAATCCGTGGTGTCTTTCAAATGGCTGGGAGCTCCAGTTGCATATATGGAAATCAGATAGAGTCAATATAGCCAGAAACTCCTTCCATGAAGGAGACAATAGGGCATCTTGGGTTGTCAGGTTTGTGGATGTTGGGTAAAAAATGAAAGTTGCTTGGCCTAGGTTCTTGGGAGGTAGAAGCAGTAATCTTCTCCTGTGTTTCCAGAGGTTACTTCTTTAAGAGTTTTAGATCCTTCTGGTATTGTGCCATAAGGCCCTCTGTCAGCAATTGGTAAAACTTTTTGTTGGAACATTGTCTCTCTCTGTTTTGTCCATGACAACAGTGGCACCCCCTTTATTAGCTACCATGGATGTCACATCTCTGTATATAGAGCCAGACTGCTTCTTAAAAAAAGCAGCAAGTACATACACTCATGTACAAACATGCTTGCACATGTGCACATGCACACAGAATATACAAACTAATTTGTTAAATTATTTTTTTCAGGGGGTAACAAAGACGTTGCTTAGATACTGAGAGAAGACTACGGGCTGATTTTAGCTACTTCTACATTTGGCTAAAACCAATATGCTGTTCAGACTGCAAAAATATATTTTTCTCCAAAAAGAATAGTCCCTTCAGATTAAGTGTGTTTCTTGTTTTGAAATACTCACATAAAGCCCAACTAAAGTATATAAACTGTCTGACTTGGCCTCCAGTCCATTGTATATTTCATAATTCCAAGTTATGGAAGTAATTGTTTTGTTTGTTCATCCTTTGGATTTGTGAATGAAAACCAAGGCACATTTTGCATGGAATCATATGAGTGAAAGGATTAAGACTTCTTTATTCAGAACGTGTTCTTCAAAGTGAAGTAGCTTTGACATATTTTGAATGATTTTATCTTACACAGATATAAACCTGTAAATCCTATTTGTGTTTGAAGTAGTACTTCTAGAAGATAAAGATATATTTTATTACACAATGCTCCAATGCAAGTGTCAAAACATTAAACTAGGTAATTCTAAACAGTATAGTTTTACGCATAAGTCTGCCTTACCCTCAGCATGCTGCGGAGGGGTTGGCGAGGGCACAAGGGTGCTTTAGTGTGGGGATAGCCAGCAGTCAGCCCCCACACTGTAGCACCCTCATGCCCAACCAGCCCCATCACCATCTACACATGAATTGTGGCAGAGTAAATAACTCTGCTGTAGAATAGTACTTGTGTCAGGCAGTACTATCCTATGGTGGGGTTAATTAGTTTACTCCAGCCTAACAGTGCTGCAGTTATAGATGGTGACGTTTTACTGCGGAGCTAATTAGACAACTCCTCAGTAAGCTTCTCATGTAAGTGCCCCCACACATGCTTATTCTGTATGCATACCTGCATCTAAGTCCACACTTAATTATTGAACCACCACACCACAGGCTAATTCATAGATTCATAGATTCATAGATTCATAGATTAAGGGTCGGAAGGGACCTAGTAGATCTTCTAGCCCGACCCCCCGCCAGGGCGGGAGAACAACAAAAAACCCCAAAAAGAGAAATGGGACTCAAACGAGTCCAGCCAGGTAGGCATCCAGCCTCTTCTTAAAGACCCCCAGGGTAGGGGCCAGCACCACTTCCCTTGGAAGTTGGTTC
>NW_017729004.1:28719046-28720363 GCF_001723915.1 Gavialis gangeticus | reverse complement strand
TCACAAATGTGCTCCTTGATGATCTTCTCAAAGAGTTTCCCCAGGATTGAGGTAAGACTGACGGGCCTATAGTTACCCGGGTCCTCCCTCTTCCCCTTCTTGAAGATGGGGACCACATTTGCTACCTTCCAATCTTTATACAGCCACCCATTTACTTGGCCAATATATAGCCTACTGTGCATACTCAGTCTATGCATGTGTTTTTATGTGTTCATACTTCATAGGAAATCAAAATTGAATTCCATCTTAATTTTACATTTATTAAACCATCCAAGAACTCATGGATTATCCCACAGAAGAACAAAAGCCTAACAAAACAGTTTCCATGACATGTTCTAATGGTACCGTGCTTACATTTTTAACTTGTATTAACTTATACAATTTGAACATCATTGAAGGAAGGTATCTATCACAATCTTTGTAGAATGGACTGGAAGTGTTTTGGGATTCCCAGTGCAAGGACTTTCCTTTGTTGCTCTCTCAAAGCTCCTCATACTTTAAGCTTAAGTACAGAACACCAAAGAACTTTACAACCTGACAAGCCCCATCATTATTCATAAGAAATGATTCATACATATTTTATATAGTGTCTTTTATCTTATGAAGAACAACTGTTTGAGTTATTGTTCTTCTCCATCATTCCAACATGAGGATGTTTCTACTTCCAGACATTCAGAAAATCCATATTATGCGTGCAAATTTTAGCTCTTTGATAGAATAATTTAGTGATACTTCAGTAAACACTATCAAGACCTCTTTTTGTATATTTTCTGAGTGCAACGCTTATGGGCAGGTAAAGTATAAATTGAAGTGCTGTGGAAAATCAGTCTGCTTCTGCCAATGATTATTATTCCCAAATAACTGGGTTTTTTTGTATTCTTTTCTAAAGTATGTTGAATTCAGTAATATATTGTCACTAACTTCAGTAAGAATGGCATAGAATCATTTGAATAGCTTAGTTGATTGCACTTAAATGTGTGAATCAGATGCAGCACAAGGAGGCCTTGGTGGGATAAAGAATTTGATTTGCACTGATTTGTTTTGATAAGGAAGTGTTGCCCTGAGGGGTCAGACCAATGCTCAGAATCTCAATATTGCGCTGTTAGATGGGAGGGCATGATGTACAATTGCACAGGCACACATAAAAATCAATTAAGCACACACTCACTAAGTGCATACACCCCTATTAGGCATACACACCCACACTACGAGCTCAGGCACATACTCTGTAGACTCCAAAAGTTAGACACAGATCACTAATTTGTATATCATGCACACAATGCCATATATATATATATATATATATATATATATATA
>NW_017729004.1:28713962-28718667 GCF_001723915.1 Gavialis gangeticus | reverse complement strand
AAAGTAGAAGTGTAGGGAGTTAAAGTTACAAAGACCAGGATTAGAACCGGTAGACTACAGAGACCTGAGCTGAAGAACTGAGGCTGGGGGGTACCTTCAGGTTAATTGATCTTAATTGATTAAAAGACAATGCCCAAAGCCTGCAGAACAGGGAAGCAATGCCAGCACACCTATGAGGAAGTTGAAAAGGTAGGTAGGGAAAGGGAAAAATGGGACTAAGAGAAAGTGTGGGTGTTAAAGAGGGGCTCTGGATGTGGGGAGGCAGAGGATGGCTCCAGGGCAGCAAGAGAAGTTGCAGAGAGTGGCAGTAGGTGCTGAAAGCTGGAGAGAACTGCAGGACAGCTAATAGGAGCTGGGAAGCTGCTGGGTGGTGGTGGGGAGACTGAAAACAGAGAGATGGGCAGCAGAAAATCACAGGAAAAGCAGCAGGGACAGCAGGAAATCAAGGAGAGGCTGAGAGGTGGTAGAAAAGTGGAGATGGAATTGGGAGGAGATCAGGAAAGTAGCAGAGAGGGTGGGAGTGAATGCAATAAATAAAGAAAGAAAGAAAAACTGGGGGTTTTGCTACAGAAGAAGGTGAACATTTCATGGGATCATGATCCTTCATAGGAATTCAAATAGCTTTCTTTTAATCTGCTTCTCTTTTATATTTCTGGTAACCACAAGAGTTCTGTTACAGTGAGCTGAAATACCTTTGCCAGGCTGCTGCTGAAAAAATGGTATCATTAATGAATAAAGTCTGTTATAAATCCTAAGATTAGCTCGACAACAGGACATTTAAAATACATAATTGTTATTTGGCAGATCTAGGACTTTTTTAAGTTGGCAAATTAAGCAGTGGCTGACAAAGCAGGACAGAACTTTATTTAAAATGTTTGGTGAGCAAGAACTGCTTAATTAGTTCTTGTGCCTCATGGATTTCTCATTCAAATTGTATGAGGTTGGTATTTTTCTTCTTAAAACATAGGATTTGGCATGAATCTCAGCCAACTTCAAAAGCTATGGACTTGGAATAGTGATAGAGAAGGAAAGTGGATAAGAGGGTAAAGAAGGGTGTTACAGAAAGGAACTTGCTCTGTATTTCATTTAGTTACTATTGCTAACTGCAAACCAAAAGCTTAGTGACAGGGAAATGAGCTGAACTGATGCCATTTAGCACAAGTGCATCATGAGTAGCACTTTACATCCCATCCAGGAGCATAAGCATTTGAAATTTCTCCCGCACTGTTAATCATAGGCTGGGGGAATAAGCTTTAATGTTGAGAAAATAGCTCATTCTTTATGCTGATCTAACCTAATAACTTTCTGTTGAGGCTATTAATAATCAGGTCAAATGTTTCCTGGTGTGAGGGTGTAGCTATATGATCGAATTTTTAATTAGGCAACTGTCGATCAGGGTCATTTTTCACCCTGCGGGGAAATGGAGTGGGGCTTAATCAAGTGTCATTTTCTTTGGAGTAGCTAGTTGTTTGCATGCTTTTACCTCTTAACAAATGGAAATGGAACTGCATTACATTCCCGCCCTCATTGCAAGCTAAGCTACCAAAGTTTATCTTGCAATTATTATTCAGTAAGAGCATGCGCTTAAGTAGTTACCACTGAGCAGCTGAAACATGGTAGAGCTCCATGCCTGTTTTTCCTGTATTAAGATTTTTGGAAATCCACACTTTGCCAGCTAGAAATAGGAGTGCAATAGGCTACTGAAGAACCACCAAATAGCAGGATTTCTTCACAGTTTGACTGACCTCATACTAGTCCCTCAAGATGAAAATTTCCATGTTACATTCCAATGCCTGGGGCTCTTTTTTAAAAAAAGTATCACTAAAGCATAAGCATTGATGCTGCCGTTCAGCAAAGCATTTAAGCATATGTCTAAATCCTGTAGCCTGAACTTTGTTAACAGTCTCCTCAGAAATGTTAACTATATTGACTTCAGTGGGACTTAAACTTGGGCTTAAGGTGTTCGCTGAATAAGGATGTTGCCCTGAATCCATGTTTTTTAGTGAAGGAGAAAAGATACACATATGTGCTTGAATGATTTCCCTAATTAGGGCCAAATCATATTTTCATTCCATTCTGGAGCATTCGGTTTCATTAAGCAGAAGTGAAACTTGAACAGATATTTTAGTGGCCATTAGAAAACTGTCATTATCAAGCTGCTAAGAAAAGGAACACAAAGTTTAGAAATGTGCGTGTCTGTTATTCAGGGAGTTAATTCTGGAACTTGAAAGAGAGTCAAAATGAATATAGGGGAGCAGATTATCAGGAAAAAAACATTATACAGATAGAGCACAGACCCAATAAATAAAGACAGATATCATTAAAATATATTATATGGGCAGAATTTTTTTTAGCGTTCTTTAAAGGGAAATTTGTATCAAACATATTACAATTGCATTAGGAAACAAAATCTGAAGTCCTTATCAAGGCAAAGCTCCTTTTGACCTGAGTAAAGATTAAGTAGAACTTGCACTGGTAATAATTTTTGCCTCATACTTTCTACATAAGAAAGAGTTCCAAGTCTATAAATATTACAATGTAAACTACCCTTTCTATGAACTGAGCAGCTTTGAAAGAATATTTATATAACCATGTCAGTTTCCTAATATAGACAAGTTATCCCAGTTACATCATCTTTCCATATCATACCCATGTGCCTTCACTGCTATCATATACACCTGTCAATATATATAGAAATCCTGACACTTTAATTTAGTTTCCTCCTTTATTTATGTATTTTCTATTGTCTGACTTCTCTCTACAAGCAATTCCTCTCTGAGTTTTCATTACTGAGTATATCCCTATCCAGCTCAAACACTAGATAAATGAAAAAACATTTTTATTAGATTTATGATTATATACCAGCGTTCCTACTCCCCTCACCCCATTCTTGGCACAGTTCATATTTGCCTGGATATTATAGCTTTCTTCCAAATGCCCATGTAGAGCCATGTAGATGCCAATTCATTTCCTACTGAAACCTTTTCTCATTGTCTTCTAGTACTATGTTCCAGAATACACAATCTATCTAAGCCTATCTGTTTACTAATACTAATACTGCCTACTAATACTTTCCTCTGGGTCCAAAAAGAACTTCAGTATATCTTTATAAACTCAGAAATGGTTTTTGTGATTATTTGCACTTACATACATATTTGTAACTATCAAGCTGAGTTACACAAAACAACTCTATCCATCTTCTACTTAACAGTCTTTTCAGATAAGATAATTATAGCAATTTGGAGGTAGGATCTTCAATATCACCTGTTACAACTGTAGATCATGGAGGCAATTTAGCCAAAGATTTTTTGTGACAGTGAGGGCAATCTAATAATATCATCTCAATTTTAGGAAATACTTTACAAAGATTAGGTAATAGTCCACCAAAGCCACCGACTAAAAACACAGACACAAGAAAACACAAGTTGTTATTGTCCTCCTACAAAGGATACCACATTTACTTAAATATAGAAAGTCCCCCCCCCGCCCAATCCGCAAGTGGGAAAAGGCCACTTATCTTACAGCTGCATACAAGGAAACCTCATTAAATACATTGCCTATCATAAAACTACTGCCAAAAGCAGCATGTGCTCAGTAATGGCAATCAACTAAAATTGATTAAATGCAACCAACACTTATCCTGACTATAAAATATATGGGCAAACATGCTGATGAGAACCTACCACAAGGATAGATTAGTGAAGCCCATCTGAATAAGATATATGGCAGTGCCCATTGCATGCAGTCCCATTCAGTGCCAACTCTTTTTAAAAGTTACGGTAAGCTACTACATTGTATACATTTCTACTTCCTTTTCACTTTCACAGCTGAGCTGTGTCTCTCTTTCCCATTTCCGATGATTCCTGTTTCTTCACCATTCTTAAATGTCTGCAAAACACCACCAAACAGGGGCAAACCATCACCAAACCAGTTCACGGAGAAACCCTATCACCCCTGCTCTCTGTCTGGAATATATGATTAACGGGGCCTCACCCTCACTTTTTGGAGGATCCCAGGATTCATAACAAGAACGCTAGGTTCCAGTCATGAGTGCGGTGTTAATTAGCTGTTGACTGCTGGGGCCTAGCCCAATGAACTATATGGTAAATAAGTACAAAGGTGCTACTTAGAAGTGTGTTTATAGAGTACCTGTGCTGAAGCTTGCAACACTTTCCAAAAAAGATATGATATATAATTTCTGCATAAATTAAATGTATAGGTACTACATGCAAATTACTACAGGTATGTTTATTTTGAGTTTAGTGTTTTTATATTTACCTCTCACCTCCATGTGCTCAGAGAGATCAGGGTCTGACAGTCAGGAGGGGGAAAGGGGCTGCAGGGGAAAGAGGTCAGTGGGGGGCAGAGGGCAAAGACCCCCAAATTTATTTTCCCTGCAGTAGCAGTAGACAGGAGACATATTCAAGGCAAACCTCTAATAATTAGATTGTATACATTGAAAATTATAGCAAATTTATACATTTTCCATATATAGAATTTAATTATGGGAAATTGTCTTATAACTAGGGTTGCTTTAAATTCAAGTAAATAGGGCATATGAAGACTGAAAACTGATCTTTGTTTAATAAATGCTGCATTCTAAAAACAGAAACTGCTAAACACTAGCATGATGTTCCTAAAGGCGATCTAATTTCAGTAGCCTACTTTCTAGGGAGTCCAAATAAAAGAAAGCATAGAAAAAACA
>NW_017729004.1:28693676-28708962 GCF_001723915.1 Gavialis gangeticus | reverse complement strand
ATTCTATGGGCATATGAAGACTGAAAACTGATCTTTGTTTAATAAATGCTGCATTCTAAAAACAGAAACTGCTAAACACTAGCATGATGTTCCTAAAGGCGATCTAATTTCAGTAGCCTACTTTCTAGGGAGTCCAAATAAAAGAAAGCATAGAAAAAACATGAGCGGTAATATTAAAAAGTAAACTAACAGACATCATCACAATCAAAGAGCGATGCAAGCAGTGTTGAATAGTAAGGCCTATAGGACATAGCATCCCAACACAGCAGATGCAGAACTGTACCTCTTACATAGCTTAGAAAATGTTACTATGAAATTCAGTACTTGAACTTGAATGCTGTAGGTTATCTGGTACCTAGAATGTATATAGGCTTCTTTAAGAGGGAGACTAATCTACTGCATGTTGATCTTCAATGCTGTTACCAGAAACCTAGGATATTTTAGGCTTCTTTACCTTGTCTTACCATAGCCAAAGCTTTTCATTAACTTACTCTATGCCAAAATTATCAATAGAATGCTCAAGATAGCATAAGTATCACAAGTAAACATTTTCTGGAAAAAGAGTTTCATCTTTGTCTTTAAGTGGCATGCATACTATAAACAGCAATTCCCAGTTTTAAATTGACTTAAATTAAATGGGTTTCAAAGGTTTTATATATATATATAAAATACAAAGATAGAATTCTAAAAGGTCAGATTCAGAATCCTTTAATCACCTTGAAGATGTAATATACACCTTGGGGTGTTATGTAGAGTGTCTCCTTATGGTACACTCTGGGTAACACAAAAGAATGTACAACATGATAATGCCAAACTGTCCTTTGGACCTCATAGCCAATGATCATGAAGAGAAATGAACATCAACAGATCTCTGCAGAGCTTCCAGACCTGTAACAATAGAACCTCACTGTGCATCTGCCAACTCAATATTGAGGGGATAAACAGAACCAAAATTAAATGTTTGTCCAAAACGTTGGCAGAAAATGTTGTCAGTGTCCTTGCCCTTCAAGAAACTCACACTTTCAATGGTCATCAGCTACAGAATAGGGGGAGAATCTCTGGATTCAGGCTGGCTGCATCCATTAATCGTATGGTGTGACAATTTACCTTAAAAACAACATTGCCAATTATAAAGTCATATCAACAGGCGGCACTGAATACATTTATATTCAGTTCAAATTTCTGACATGACAACAATTAACATGTACAAACCACCTGCCATTGCATGGCCAACCCCTGCCTTGCTTCCTTTATATCACCCAAGCATCATCCTAGGTGACTTCAACAATCAACACAGGGTGCATGTACATGAGATGTTTACAGCAAAGTAACATCTACACATGCACATGCTTACTGCCCAGTAAACCTCTGCCCTCACAGAGCTGAACATGGAGCAAGCTCCCTAGCTTATTCCCCACCCAGGTCTACGATCATAGAGCTGAGCAGGGAAGAGGTTCTCCAGCCCCTCCCCCGTGATCATGGAATGGGGGCTGGGAACTGTCCTGGTCAGGGACAGGTCCCAGCTCCTTGCCCCGATTGGGTGATTGAGGGATGGGACTTGGAAAGAGCTACAGGGGAGGGGCAGGTCCCAGGCCCCTTCCCTGATCTTCCACTGGGACAGCTAGAATTAGCAGCAGGCAGGCACCTGGGGGGCAGGGAGCAATGTCCCAACACTGACCAGGAGACAGCTGCCTCCTGGCCTGGTGTTCCCTGCAAGCCCCTGGGCTAGCACCCAAGGGGAGTCTAGAGCTCCCTCTGGTTGCAGTAGGGGCCTACTGCAGGGACCCTGGAAGTGAGAGCAGTTTGCTGCTATTAGCAGCAAATCTGCTTCCAGTTCCTTACACATGTAGATGCTTGTCCAGGAGCATTTACTTGCGAGTAAAGTGCTCCTGGATCTAATGCATGTGTAGACACACACCCACAGTCTATGGAGATACTGCCAGAATGACCAAAATGGGATTAATCTTCTATATTGGATGGAGGGAGAGGACATTGCATTAGTTTACAATGCAAAAGATAGAGATACTATCAACAAGACTGTACACCTGAGTTTTGTTTCACAATGCAGAACTCCCAACAACACAATTCTCCTAGACACCTCAAGATTCTTGACAACTTCCCATACAGTCAATATAGGTCAATTTTATATGCAGCTGGAATTCAAATTCCAATGATAAAATCAACTCTAAAGCCTAGCTGGAACTTCACTGCATCTCCTTTGCTAAACAAACGGATTTTAATATAAAATAAATAAAACTCACAAATGAAAATTATGTGAAATTTGAGGGTGTAATAAAAGAGAAACTAAGAGATGTATCCCAAAAGAATTTAGAAAAGAATACATACCATGGTGGCATGACAGTGAGTGTCCTTATAAGGCATTTAAAGAAAGTGGCAATTCCACAACTGCCACCAAGAACTTACAATCTCTGGACAAGGCTTAAAGGGAAAAATGGATACATACAATGGAAAATTTTCATTTCAGCCATTCAAATGAATGGGTGGGAAGTTACACTTACATAACTTCCTCTTAAATAACTTTCTTTCAAATAGGAAGGGCTAGGCTATATTACGTTAATTGGGCTCAAGTACTGAAGCTTCAAGACCCAAAACCTACATTAGATTGGAAGCAGTATCCAATCATGTTATTGCCCTGTCTAAGGCTCCTGCTGACCAAATTTTTACAAGACAAGTGATATCATATTTAAAGGCAAAGAAAAACTCCATTGCGCCATCCTCTTTATTCTCCCAGTCATTTACTGGGCACGGGATGCAAAAAGTCCTTACAGCCATAAAGGAAGGTAAAACCGCAGGCATGGATGTGATATTTCCAGAATTCTTAAAAGTCTATGGCCCAAAACTATTCAATGTCTAGCAAAGATTTTTACCAATATCTTGGAAACTGGAAAATTACAATTCCTATTTAACAGACAAATGATAGCAATAGTAAAGCCTGGTAAGGGTCCCAGTAAAGCTGAGAACTAGTGCCAAATAGCTTTATTAAGTGTAACTTACAAATTAGTAGCAGAATAATAACATTTTTTTGGACCATAAACACATTCCCCCTGAACAAGCAGGGTTTAGACAAAACACAGGATGTTGCAATCAAATCATGGCCCTGACCATCAATATAGAAAACGGCTTTGAAAAGTCACCAAAAACTGTGGCTGTCTTCCTTGATCTCTTAGCTCTATATAATACAGTCTGGAATCAGAGACTTATCTTAAAGTTCTTGGACATCATATCTGGTCTTAAAATTGCTAATTTACTAGACAACATGATTAGCAATAGATGGGTCCTTTTTTTTCTGATAACATTAAGAGTACACCACATAAATTGAACAATGGACTCCTGTGGGGACTGGTCCTTGCACCTCTGGTGTTTAATCTTTACATTCATGACCTCCCAGGAAACTCCTCAAGAAAATTCATACACATTGATGACATAGCCCTGGTTACACAACAATCTTGTTTCTCCAGAGCAGAAATAATACTCACATCTACTCACATCTGACCTAAATACTTTAGATATCTACTTTAAACAAAGGCCAAAACCCTGGGGAAATGGAAGTGTCTACATTTCATTTGAACAATAGACAAGCTAATTACCAGTCCATTATTTTTTTTTTTAGAATCAGCTCCTATGTTATAACAATACTCCTAACTATTTAGGAATCATCCTACATATAACACTGTCATATAAAAATCACTTATCTATGACAGCCTCTGAGTTAAAAATTCACAAGAATTTACTTCATAAACTCCCTGGGACTTCTTGGGGAGCTTATGTCAATGCACTGAGAACAACAGAGAAGTTAGATTAGCAATGGAGAATCGAGGACAACAAGAGGTCCTTCTTTAGGTACATAGGGAACAGGAGGAAAACAAAAGGGAGTGTGGGGCCGTTGCTCAGCAACTCAGGGGATCTGGTTACTGGTACCCAGGAGAAAGCTGAACTTCTGAATGACTACTTTGCCTCGGTTTTTCACCATACCAAGAGGAAAATCACGTAAGGTAAAGTAGAGGATGAGCACAGTAGTAATAATAGCCATCCTACTATTGCCGTAGAATTGATGTATGACCAATTAAAAAAAATTAGATGTATACAAGTCAGCGGGACCGGATGATCTTCATCTGAAAGTGCTGAAGGAGCTGGCCAAAGTCATTGTGAAATGCTGGCAAGACTCTTCCACAACTCATGGTACTCTGGAGAGGGCCAGTGTTGTGCCCATCCACAAGAAGGGCAGGAAGGAGGACCCCGGTAACTATAGGTCAATCAGCCTAACTTCCATTCTTGGGAAAATCCTATAAAAGTTCATCAAGGAGTCTATTTGCGGGAAGCTTGCAGAAGGTAAGATTCTGAATGACAGCCAGCATATGGCTTCATCGTGGGCAATTCTTGCCTTATCAACTTCATCTCCTATGACCAAGTAACTTGCACCCCTGGATATCAGAGAGCAGGTTGACATTGTATACCTTGACTTCCAAAAGGCCTTTGATCTAGTGTCCCACAAAGTCTTTGCAAGAAAATTGGAGGATTGTGGGCTTAACTCCAAGACAGTCAGGTGGGTGAGAAACTGGCTGCAGGATAGAACCCAGAGAGTCATAGTGAACAGATCTGTGTCATCCTGGTGAGAAGTGGGCAGTAGTGTCCTGCAGAGGTCGGTGCTTGGTCCAGTACTTTTCAACATCTTTATTAACGATTTGGATGTGGTGGTAAAGAGCTTGCTGGCCAAGTTCACAGATGACACCAAGTTATGGGGGAGCGTGGTCATGCTTGAAGATAGGCTATAGATACAGGTAAACTTAGGCTAGCAAGTTGGGCAGATTGGAATCTGATGAAATTCAATGTCGAGAAATGTAAAGCGCTCCACCTCAGGACGAGCAACCCTCAACATACCTACAAGCTTGGTGGCACCAAACTGACTAGCACCATGAATGGAGAAGACCTGGGAGTAATAATAGACCACAGTATAAATATGACCTAGCAGTGCAATACTGTAATCTGTAGGACAAATAATACTCTGGCATGCATCAATTGCTGCATGCATTTCCAGCAAAACCAAAGACTTCATTCTTCTGCTCTACTCGGCAGTTAACTTTCCTGTCTGGTGCAGGGGGATGGCCCTGTCCGATGATCTTCTGAGGTCCCTTCTGGCCTTACAATCTATGAATCTACAATTCTATGAATCTATGTTATCACTGGTCTCCTCTTCAGCAGAATACTGTGCCCCAATCTGGCTAAATAATGCTTGTATTGTTATGGTTGATATACAACTCAACCAAGTAATGTGAATCATTACAAGAACAATGTTATCTACCCCTCTTCAATGGCTTCTTATACTTAGTAACATACATCCTCCTCACTGAGAAGAAAAAATGCCTTAACTAAATTATGGACTAAAATGAAAAATAACCCGCAGCTGCCTATACATGAAGAACTCTTAAACCATGTCCAAATCTAGACATCCTGCTAGGAGAACAGCGATTCAACTTGAGCAAGACTCATTTAACATCATGATGCCTGGACACAAAGTGGTTTAACTCACCCCCTAATACAAAAATTATTATTACAAATCCCACCATTAGATCAGCTGTCTTTGATTTCCGTAGACATCTTTGGCCTTCTCTAAATTGAATCAGGACAGGAAAAGGACCCGGAGAAAAGGAATCTACAGAAAAGGACCGGGGGGTTACAGTGGACAATAAGATGGATATGAGTCAGCAGTATGGCCTTGTTGCCAAGCAGGCTTCCACATTATGGGCTGCATTAGTAGGAACGTTGTCAGTGTTGACACTTGATTTATGATCCAAATAACTTGTTCTAGGCAGACCCAAACCCTCAGACTGACCACAACCTCTCCATTCAGTAATAGGCAGATTTTATTGATACACAGTGATAACTGATATGAATAATGTAAACAATTCTATATCTACCAGTCCCAGGGTTCATAGAGTCAAGGTATGTCTGGCCAGTATGTGAGCTTCACTCTGAGGTTCTCTCTTGCATGTCAGATGTCATCAGCTTGGAGGTTGGAGGCCAAGCTCCACCCTCCACCCAGTGGGGTAAGTAAGACTGGCTGGTGGTGTGCCCTCTGCCCATGGTGGCCTAAGTGTTCCCCTCTCAGGGACTCTTTGCTGCTCTGAAATTCCTCTATTTGTATTCTTTGTCCCCCTGTCATGACTCTTCATTTTTGGGCATTGTTGACTGGTCTCTCTGTGGTCATCATCCTGTCCACATTCTGTCCTGTCAGCATACTCCTTTACTTCACAAACCCATCACACATGCACATCCTAATATGGTTTTTTCTGGTGTCCTCTTAATTTGGTCTGCTCCCCAAAACCAAAAATCCCACAGGCTCTGCAACTGCACTGTGACCTAGGCAACATGCCAGTCCCTTATCTCTGTTATGGAACACTGTGGTACATACCTTCAGTTTCCCAGCTTGTGTTTCTGCTTGTTAATTGCCTGTGTCAGATACAGTGGGTTTTGAAGAAACATTGTCACAAAAGCAGGCTTTTAGAAATCAGTTAACCCTTGCTATTCCTCTGGACCATATTTCTAATGCAATATTTACTTTACCTACAATCCAATTCCTAAAAACAAACCTCTAAATACCATTTTATAGCCATAATCCAGTAGATCAAAGGAAGTGATTCTTTCCCTCTATTCAGCACTGATGAGGCCACATCTGGAATACTGTGTAGTTTTGGGGTCCCCACTATAGAAAGGATGTGGACAAATTGGAGAGAGTCTAGAAGAGGGCAAGGGAAATGGTAGGGGCACTTGCCTTATGAGGGCACTGGTCTTATTTAGTCTGGAGAAGAGAAGATTGAGAGGGGATTTAATAGCAGCCTTCAACTACCTGAAAGGGGGTTCCAAAGAGGATGGAGCTGGACTGTTGCCAGTGGTGGAAGATGACAGAACAAGGAGCAATGGTCTCAAGTTGCAACAAGGGAAGTTTAGGTTACATGTTAGGAAGAACTTTCTCACTAGGAGGGTAGTAAAACAGTGGAACATGTTACCCAAAGAGTTGGTGGAATCTCCATCCTTGGAGGTTTTTAAGACCCAGTTAGCCAAAGCCTTGTGTGGTATGAGATAGTTGGGGACTGTCCTGCTTTTAGAAGGGGGTTGGAATAGATAACTTCCTGAGGCCCTTTCCAACCCTAATTTTCTATGATTCCATGATTCTATGAAACAGTGTAAAGGAAAAATTTTGTTTCCTGGCCTTGAACAATTTGGAACACAGAAGTCACAAAATGAACCACGTAAGTCACCACATCATAAATCTCCAGTTACCCAGAAACATAATAGTAAACAATAGCAAATTCTTGGTAATGTTTGCTTCTGGAAATGCATTATTTCCTGACAACTATAGAATAAATTCAAAGTGTTAGCACAATTGCTATTTGTCTAAATTCTTCCTATTTTTCCTGTGGTCAGCTCCTACTGGCAAGGAAAAAATAATATTGGGAAAAAAAACATACACCATTTGGTGACACTGTGTATGTGGTTAGCAAGTTAACATTTCTTATTGTTTTTATTTAGGACCCTTCAAGAAAATGTATTTTGCAATTTGTACTCCATGTTCCAAACCTTGATATACATTTTTGTTGGAGGAGGGAGGAAAAGCCAAAGTGTGAAAGGAGAAGTGTCAGGATGTTGTTAGCATTTTAAAAGAAGAAAAAATCCCCCACCTCTTTATCCATCTGAAGCTGTATTATGCCAGCTGGAACAGAATAGTTGTTCATAATCCATGACTTTTTGGTAACACATTTCCACTGTAGATTTGAGAATGTTTTACAAGGGAGGTAGAATATGTAATTACTCCCAGTTTACAGATGCCAAAATTTAACACAATGAATGATTTACCTGAATTTTAAAAAGGATTTTGACACAGTGTCACACCCAATTCTTATGAGCAAACTGAGTAGCTGTGATGTGGATTTTTTCATAGTAAGGTGGGTGAAAAACTGGCTTATGGAATATCCCCAGAGAGTGGTGGTGGATGGGTCAGTTTCTCCCTGGAGGGATGTGAGCAGCGGTGTCCCTGAAGGCTCTGTCCTGGGACCAGTACTGTTTAATATCTTTATCAGGGATTTGGATGAAGGTGTTGAAAGCACCTTGTCCAAATTCATTGATGACACTGAACTATGTGATATAATAAACACACTGGAGGGCAGGGGGCAAATTCAGGCAGATTTTGATAGACTGGGAAAGTGGGTGGATCACAATAGGATGCAGTTTAACAAGAATAAATGTAAGGTGCTGCACCTGGGGAGAAAGAACCTCCAACACACCTAGACTGGGGGGTACCATTCTGAGTACCACAACAGTGGAAAGAGATCTCAGGTCCTGGCTGATGCAGAAATGAACATGAGTTGCCAGTGTGGTGAGGTAATAAGCTAGGCTAACCGCACTCTTTCTTGCATAAGCAGGTGCATCACAAGCAGATTTAGGGAAGTGATAATTCCCCTCTATGCAACATTGGTGAGACTGCAGATGGAGTATTGCATCCAGTTTTGGGCACCACATTTCAAGAGGGATGTCGATAACCTTGAGAGGGTCCAGAGGAGGGCTACTCGTATGGTTGAGGGCCTGCAGCTAAGACCGTATGAAGACAGACTGAGGGACCTGAATCTTTTCAGCCTCCACAAGAGAAGGCTGAGAGGTGATCTTGCCCTACAAACTCATCGGCGGGGGGGGGGAAAGCAGGGAATAGGGGCCACTCTGTTTACTAGGGCACCCCTCAGAGTTACCAGAAATAATGTCCACAAACTGAAGAAGAGTACATTTAGACTGGACATAAGGAAGAAATTATTTATGGTAAGGGTTGACAAAATATGGAATGGGCTTCCGTGGGGGGTGGTACTTTCCCCTACCTTGGAGGTGTTCAAGAAGAGATTAGATAGGCATCTCGCTAGGGTTACTTAACCACAGCACTCTTTTTTGCCTGGACCAGGGGGCTGGACCTGATGATCTACCAGGTCCCTTCCAACTCTAGAAATCTATGAAGTAAGGCCACCCAGCAAGTCAGCAAACAGGAATAGTAGGTAAGATAGCTAACAGGAAACTGTGCCTCACCACTGCTTCAGCTTAATAAGTTGAAGTAACTTTCAGTCCTGTTATTCATGCTACAATTTAAAATGTTCCAGGGTAGACTGTGTAATTTTTTTTATTCTGAGTAGTTCCATGAAAATACACTGAAATAGTCAAAGAACAAAGCACAACTGGGCATGTATACATGAGATGCTTTACTGCGCAACAGGGTAGTTTACTGCACAATAAGTGCATAAGTCTACAAGTGTGAATGCTTACTGCACAGTAAATGACACTAAGTACAAGTAACTTTGCTACCTGCAAATTTACTCATAATTAGATACTGTGCCATAACGCAAATGTAGACCCCAACCAGGAGCAATTTTGCTACTGATCAGCCCTGTCACTAGGGGGCTGACCTGAGGCTAGCCCTAGGACTCTGAGCTGGGAGCCTCTCCTACCCCAGGGCTGGGCTGCCTCAGGCCCTTTAAAGAGGTTGCAGACATTTGAGCTCTGGGGTGTACTAGCAGGGAGCCCGAGGGCACTCCAGGTTCCTGTGTTCCTCTAGGCAGGCCACAGCCTAGCTGTGCCAGCCTGCTTGTACCCTGGGCTGCCAGGCCCATACTGTCCAGGCCTGCAGGGTGCTGTAGGCTCCAGTCAGGCCTGCCAACACCCAAGCCCAGCTGTAGGTGAGGCAATGAATTGCAGGGGGCAGGGCTATGCAGTTGGCTCTGCCAAGTGGTGTTGAGGAGTGAAGGGCATCCCACAGCTGGGCAGAGTGCAGATCAGGAGCCCAGGGCTGGGGCAACTGGCTTTGTTCCCCTGACTCCCCCCAGCAGCCCCACTGGGCTGGCAAGCAGAAGCAGGATGCAGGGCTGGGGGGCAGAGGATTTGCTGCCTCAGCTCTGTGACAGCCTGGAGGCAGGGCCAGCCTGGCTGGGCTGGAGCAGAGCAACATTTGCAGAAGCTAACCCATCTATCCTAGGAAGGAGGGTTAACAGAGATCTGCAAAGCATCCTGAGATGCTACGGGACTGTGACCTAATTTGAGTCCGGAGGGGATCACGCATCCAGGTCTATCTCAAACTGGGTTCTACCATTTTGAAATGGGTCTATATGCAACAAACTTCTGTTCTGTTATGGATTTAGGCCAATTTCTGGTTACTTATACTGTTTTATGTGTAATTTGTGTCTATAGCCTATTTTTGTTCTGCTAAGGCCCAAATATCCTGAATACAAAAATGACAAAAATAGATGCAGTTTCCCTTTAAGAACCCTGTCTTGTAATGGTGAGTCATCATTTCTGAGGAAACTCACATTACCACATAATAATATAAAACTCTTAAAAAAGAATTAAACAGAATGATTCTTTGGACTAATGTTGATTTGAAGTAACATTTCTCTTTTGGAGATCCTTAAACCCTTAGATTGAAAATACTGACCTTCTGTTTCTAGTTAAGATATTCCTGTAAGCTCTCTCTTACGTGAAAAGGAAGTGAAGCCATTCTCACTAACATTTTAAAATATATTTTATATAATGATGATACTATTTCTGATGAAAATGTAATTGAATTATTTACCACAAAAAATCTGCCAAGCGTTCTTGTTTTGGAGTGCTTATACAAATGAGAAAGAGGTATTGGAATGCCAGATACTGTTGGAAGCTTTCATCTTCAACCATTTTTCCATCAACCTCATTGTAATATAGTCCATAAATATCACTTGTGGAAAATTGCTTATTGCAATTAAAATACTATAAAAACAGCTAAAGTAAAGTGATTACATTTATGAAGCCCCTGTTTAGATACTGGTAAATGTGTTTCTCTCTAATGGCTTTGATTTAATGTGTAGATTAACTGAATTCCCAAATTCCTGAATTGCAAAATACGCCCCCGTCCTGACAATTTTGAAATCCCAATGTAAGTTGGATCTAAACCCATTTAATTTCATAAAAAAATTCCTGTGAATGTCAATAAACTCTTGAATAAAGCATATTACAATGTTCACCAGAGTTAAGAGTTATTTTGATATTTAATTCAGTGGCACCAGAAATGTGCCCCTGACAAAAAAATAAAAAAAAAATTGTATTGTGTATGAAGAGCTTATTAATGTTTACAATTTGATAAAACATCCAAGAATAAATAATTGTATAAAATATTGTATAAAAGATTTGGAGCTCCCAACTCAAGTTTTGAATAAATAAACACAAATATTGTATAGGATGAAAGAAAAATATTGTATCTATATCTGGTGGTGGCATGACCAGTATTGAAGAACTATGCCCATTTCTGGACTGAAGGAAGGACATTGGACAAGGACTTTGATAAGTTAGAGAGAATTCAGAGCCATTAGAATCATAAAAGACTCAAATACCTTAATCAATCCAGGTTATCAAAAAGAATGTAAAGGAAAGATACAAAATCTATTAGAAAAATATTCAGTCTTCCTTTTGAAGCTGGCCTCTTCCCCAAAACATGGAGATAGGTGAGGTCAAGAGGAAGCAATCAAGCATGTGGCTCAGTGAGGTAGATGTTGTTCAGAACGGCAGGACTATTGGGTTAAACATAAGAGGACCCATCTTCTCCAGCACATAACACCTACTAGGTGTGTTTTATCATTGGCTAGAATTCTAGGACTTGCCCAGCCTTAGAAGTGTACTTAAGGGCTGGGTTTTTTTTTCACCATGTACCTGTCAGGCCTGAGTGCATTCATATTGAACATACTCAATAGATAAGTAATGTTTGACTAACACCTGACCTATTACACGATGGTTTAAGCACCAGGTTTGGTAGTCATTAGGGCATTTGTACAGGCCACGTTTTTTGCCCTTTGTTGTGCTGCAGTGGTGTGACTGTTTGCATGAATGGGTTTTCCAGATGCCTTAAAAGTCTTTCTAATGCATTAAGCTGAAACTCATCAGATGTAGTTTAGTTTGGTTAGTTGCGAATTAAAGTGTTGTGTCCATGGATTTATTGTGTGCAAACACAAAGGCACTCAGAAAAGTGTAATGAGCCTCTTTGTCCACCAGATGAATCTGCAACTTTTTTGTAGTTCACCCTTTAGAATTGCTGCTCCTTTCAAATTGCTTTTGCTTTTTTTTTTCTTGTGCCATGTGCCATCTCCCTGCTCCCAGAGGGGCAGCAGTGCAGGGTTGTTCTGCTCTCGTGTGGTGCTGACCGGAGACCAGGCATAATTCATTGGAAAACCTGGCGCATGCAAACCCTGCTGCAATGCTCCAAAGCTTAATTAGTTCAAAAACCTAGTGGAAACACTGATACGATGCTCCAAAATAAACATGTTTAAATTTTATAAATATATTTAATTTAATGAGGATTAAACCCCATGACATGTACAGGTGCCCATGGAGATGCAGGTTCAAATGCTTGCTGTTGCACGGGGAACCCTGGAGCTCAGATTATCCATCAAATCACAAAGCCATGGGGACTATAACAGTCTTCCTCTATCATCTAATACCTGTTAGTCATGGTTCTCTGGCTTGCTATATCTTTCTGAATAACATGCACTTAGGCATCCAGAATGGGCTCTCATACACATTTCATGGCTAATGTGCATACTTATGTGTTCATAGTTCAGGGATAATATAATTACAACTGTGAATAAGCACTAAAATGCCACTAGAAAACTGCCTTTTAGGCACATAAAGAGAAACAGAATTCTGCCCTGAGTGCACAGAGATACTGAGAGTGAAACAGAGAAGCACCCTTAGCCACAGTCCAAGGAGATTTTGAGATCCAGATTCTGACAAGTATAGTTACCTCCAGTTTTATGTAACAGCTGACCAGAGGGTTTTTTTAATCACAATGGTTAATTTATCTTAATTCTGTCTAAATCTCAATTTAAATATCTAGAGCCCTGAGTTGGATACAACTAAATACTCACATGAGGAAAAATATATAGTAAGACAGGCAAAAATTATTTTGGTGGTATCTCTTAATGGACCAACTGTATAGCTGGGAGGCACATTTGACAAGCTTTCAGGATAAATTGCCCTTTCTCAGGTCTGGAAAAAATTGTTGCCACTTGTGTATTTCCTGGACCATCAACACACCAACTCTGCAACAGGGGCTGCACTCGATGATCTCATGAGGTCCCTTCCAGCCCCTAATGTCTATGAAATCTATGATAAGTTAGAAGTCTTCAGTCTATTAGTTAAAGGTATAAGAAAACTCGCTGTGTAGAGACAAACAAATTCAGACTTAGAAATAAGGGGCACATTTTTAACATGAGGGTAATGAATCATTGGAACAATTTATCTTGAGTTGTGGTGGATTTTCCATCATTAGAATTTTTAATGCACTTTTTCCCCTCTATCCCAATGCCACATTCTAGTTCTAATAAAAATTGATTTAGGCAAGTCCTCTTGCACATATTTTGTAGCAGGTCCCACAAGATGATCACAAAGGTCCCTTTAAGCTTTATAATTTTTGCCTATATGAATAACACTGAAGCAACAAAATACTGAGCCAGACCCATCTTCTTTAAATGGATTTTCTGATTTTTAAATGTTCTTTTTGTTTTTGTTTTTTTATTTACATGCTCTGTTGAAGGTTCTATTATATTAGGGATGGGGACAGAAAGAGAGAGAAATTCCATATATTATCAATCTGAATGATAAAGTTGGGATTTGTCAAGCTATTTTAGGATCAACTGTAACTTAGATGAAACCAGGCACATTTAGTTTAGCTGTGCCATTTTGTTTTTTGTGGAATTAGTTTGTTATCCATTACTGTATAACTTTCATTTAATTCTTCTACTTGAAGAAGTATAAATACAACAATTATCATGTTGGTTATTTAAATGCAACTAGCAAATTAATTTCATTTATTTTAATTGAGTATTTTTATTTTACTTGAACTTCTTTCAATCGCCTTCACTATCTGTTGTCTCCAGGCTGTTATTATTGTCATATGGTTATGTCTGTGAATGTTAAAGGATCAGCGTTTTACTTAATTATGTTGCTTTACCCAGCCAGCAACTTTCAATATTTGTATTCTCCACAAACTCTGTTTCTAAATCAGTCTGTTATTTTGTATGCCAGAGCTCTAAAATATATATGCAGCTGCAATGCAAACCATTACAAAATTGGTTTCAGATGAAATATGACTGATGAGGTTTTTGTACTTCTGGATACATTTCCTGCTGATACTGTTTGCATCTCTAAGTTCCAATCACCTGGTTCTGTTTCTCCTTTCATACTGTATTTGCAGCACCTCTCAATTTGTGGTTATCAAGAAGTATATGTAACATGCTAATATTGTTTAGTTGTTAGACTCCAAGTGATTCATAACAGTGGTGACTGTTCACTTGACTTCTTAATAAAAACTAGGCCCAACATCAGTCTGTAGAGAATCTTCCAAGTCAAAACACTCCTCCTTACATAATAGTTTCATAGTTTCATAGGTGTTAGGGTCAGAAGGGACCTATTAGATTATCGAGTCCAAACCCCTGCCTTGGGCAGGAATGAGTGCTGGGGTCAGATGTCTCCAGCCAGATGTCTGTCCAATCTCCTTTTAAACACCTCCAAGGAAGGAGACAGCACGACCTCCCTTGGAAGTGTATTCCATATTTTGGCAACCCTCACTGTAAACAATTTTTTCCTGATGTCCAATCTGCTGTCTTCCAGTTTGTGGCTATTATTTCTAGTTACCCCAACAGGCACCCTGGTAAACATTGTATCCCTTATTTCTTGTTGCCCCCCCCGGCCGATAAGTTTGTAGGTGGCCACAAGATCACCTCTCAGCCTCCTCTTGCAGAGGCTGAAGAGGTTCAGGTCTCCCAATCAGTCCACATAGGGTTTTTTTCTGTAGGCCTTTAACCAGATCAGTGGCCCTCCTCTGAACCCTCTCCAGGTCATCCACCCCCCCCCCCAAAATACAGCGCTCAAAACTGGACGCAGTACACCAGCATGCAGCCAGCAGGAGAGGCTCCCCAGCTCCAGCAAGGATCTGAGCAGCGACCTGAGAGGTTCCCAGCTTTGCTTCCAGTTCCTCCAACCAGAGGCCAGGTAGCGCGACGTGAGGCTGGGGCTCCAGGAAAGTCAAGACTCCTAGCAGCCTGGAGAAGTGCCACCAGTAGTGGCTGTGTGGTAGTGTTCCTGCCTGCCATGTGGGAGAGTTGGGTTTAAGTCCCAGCTGTGGTGACTTGGGGTGAGTGAGTAATAAGAAGCTAACCTTTTTGTAATGGAAGGGGGCCATTGTGTTCCCCCCCTTTCTCCCCCTCCAGGTACC
>NW_017729004.1:28692250-28693348 GCF_001723915.1 Gavialis gangeticus | reverse complement strand
AACTGGAGAGGGGGTACCTCTTGGAGTACTGCCCAGATTACAACATTAAAAAGTTGGCAAACTCAGTGTGATCTTCAGTGCACAGAAGACAAAAACATTTCATTCAGAAACAAGAAAGACTCAGGTCCTCTATTTGTGCTTCAAATTCCTTATGAATACTAATATCCACAGCCACAGATTAATTTAATCTCAGCTGCCTCAGTCACACTTGGTAAATGAATCATAAAATAGTTTCATCTTGATATGGTAAGTTGTCCTTGACAGCAAATTAAAATTTTAATAAGTGTCCTATTCAAGAAACTCTCTCTCTCTCTCTTCATTCATAGAAATCATGGATAAAATGCAGATCTCTTGTTTTTTGTTTCCAGCAACTGAGGCATAATTATGCATTAGTTCTTCAAGGCTGTGCTTTATTATATCAGGAATTTCCAACCTTATAGAAAGAAGTTTCTGGCTCTGCTTGAGTATTTTATTCCTCTTTATAGGAAAAGTCTCAAAAACATGTTGACAGCAAAAAAAAAAATCAAAAACAAATCATAACGTTAGATGTTATTCAAGAAAATGACGTATCAACCTTCTGCTAAATAAACTGTCAGCATAAAAATTTTTCAAAACACATCTTTTTTTTAGATGCTGCTCTTATCTGGAACTGAAAATACTCTTCAAAAGCCTTTGAACATAAAATGGACACATGTTCCTGCATTAACAAGCAGGTAGAACAGTTCCCATCATTCAAATCTAATTAGCTCAAGTGATGCAGGGAAAATTAAGAGAAAGTAGAATATTTCATTGTATTTGGATAGGTGGCATAAATAAATATAATGTTCTGAGCTTCGATGTAACTGAGTATAACTTCAGTGAATCCATGCCAATTGACCCCAGATGAAGATCTAGTTCTACATTGTTATGACATATATTACATTTAAAAAAAAAAAGCTTACACCTTCAGTGTCATCTTCAAAATACCAAATGTAAAGCTAAGGCTGAAAGATTAACCTTAAATCTTCCTCTTTGAATCTTAAAATATTATTTCTTTTCATATCTTTATAGATGATTTATTTGCTTAAAACCTTAGTTCAAAATAACTTTCAATCACCT
>NW_017729004.1:28690611-28692239 GCF_001723915.1 Gavialis gangeticus | reverse complement strand
TTGCTTAAAACCTTAGTTCAAAATAACTTTCAATCACCTGCTTCAGTCCTATTCTGTAAAGAATTTAAGCATGTGTCCTTCCCTTCCTGAACTATCCTTCCTTTCCTGAATACTCATGTTTTCATCAAATGGAATATAATAAAATATATTATTCAATAAAAATCAGCTGACTATTAATTCAGTTGACTATGTTTAAATGTTATGGTCATCTTTTAATACTCATGATTCCCCCAAATAAGCCTTAGGTAGACACTCTTCAAAATGATTTGCAGGGATGTTCTAAGGCAAGGAAAGCATAAAAGGATGTTGAAGATTCATATTACTAACTCTACTAGTGAGGTTTCTGGGTGATTTTCAGAAAATGATACAGGTTGCAAAAGGACAGGGTAGGGGTAGTTTTCTGAACATCCTCAGAACTTGATAAGAGGTTCTGATTGAGATAACAGCAGATGTTTGAGTGGTTTCACATTCTTTTAGGAATTTTTTAATGTGGTATTAGATACACTACATTGCATCTGTTTATTTAGGCTATATAATACCAGTGCATGTACAATGTTATTTATGAATTCTTTAATTACACAGTCTAAATCTGGAAACACAGTTTATACCCCTTTGCAATAAAAAGTAACTACTGGCAATGCAGATTCTACTTTTCTAAGTGAAAAAAAAGGACTTTTAAATTTATTTTTCAAACAAGTAGCTCATATTATGCACTAATGATCTGTAAAATTTCACTCATAGTGTAAAATAACTCTCTGGATGAGCTCTTTTAAAACCCTTGCAGAAGAGTTATATATTTCTTATACGGTACGTAAGCTTTACAGTGGAGACAGAGACAGCCCTTTTCAGTGACAAAGGTAGCAGCAGAACAAAGAGAGCAGCTGAGCAGACAAGGGCAAGGAAAGGAAAATGAAATGCCAGAAAATATGCCAGCACTGCATCTACATTCAAACTCAGCAGCAGTTCTTTACTTTTTCAGTAGTACTTAACATGATCTGTAATGTAGAATAACAATATTTTGTTAAGGTAAATGGGAAACCCACCAGTCTAATTTCCTTGTGTGAAACTATGGCAAATAGTTAATTATTTGCAGCTACATTATACTTTTGGCTGTTTTAGTAACACAATTAGTATGTTTTTAGGAACTTTTTACCATGTTACAAATGACACATCTTATGGTTACAGTCTCTAGTAGTCTATTTTATATATGATGTTCTCTATGGGTACCTATATACATGTGGCAAGCCTGTTCCAATGTGTTGTAATTACAGGGCATTGGAGCAGTTGCGATGCATAGGGGGTAAAAGGGGGTGCATGTGCATCCCCTGAGAGTGCTGGTGCACCCCCTGACAGGAGTGTTCCCTGCTTAGGTGATGAGAAGGGGGGCAGGCAAAAGCACTGGTGCCCCCCCGAGATCACCAGCTCGGGAGGGGGGCTCCAGGAAAAGCAATCCCAGTGATCCTCCTGTGGCTGGTCATGCCAACCTGGGTGTGGGGGTGTTCCCCTGTGGCCGATCGTGCAGGCCCGGAAGTGTCAGTGGGCAACTCTGCATCAGTGCGATCGACCACAGGGAGACTCCCCCTGGTCACTGACTGGCCACTGGGGGGGGGGGGGAAAGGGCCCCCCCT
>NW_017729004.1:28689522-28690521 GCF_001723915.1 Gavialis gangeticus | reverse complement strand
GGGGGGGGGGGGGCAAGTGCCCCTCCTGACTCAGGAGACACCAGTTGCTCATGCATTGGAACAGACTCAATTAATCAAGAATGTTGGAGCATGGAAATTACTGCACTCCAGCAGACTCCAGCATCATAAGTATGGGTGTCCCTGCATCAAAAATGGTGGCAGGGGGTGCTTTAACTAAAGGTCATTTAACAAGCATTAGTTAAAGCACTCCCACCACCATCTTTTGGCATGGGGATGGTGATACCCATGACCCTCCAGGTGCTTTAATTATAGCAGCTCTTGGAGCCACTCTAATTAAAATGCCCCCCCCCCGAAAGCATTTCTATAAACACCCTAGTATTCTGGCCTATATGAGATTTTTTCCCCCAGTCCCTTTAAAACACCTTTTTCAAGGGGCACACTTGTGTCACAATGCAACCATTCTCAATTGGATCTCTAAGTAACACCCCAATGACTTGCTATTCTCTTAGCAGACCCTCTTGACAGTAGTAATGCTGAGTGAGATAGACAGCCTCTAGAAAACAAAATATAATTTCTTTTGCCAAAACATACAGAGTGTTTAGGGATGTGGGCTTAAAATAACACAGGCTAATTACAGATGCTCAAGAAACCCAAAGTAGAAATGCTCTAACTTTTGACCTTTACTCTCAAAGCAGGACCACACCCAACTAAATCATCCCAACCAAGGCTTTGTCTACACAGGTCTTAAAAACCTCCAAGAATGGAGATTCTACCACCTCTGTGGGTAACCTGTTTCAGTATTTTACTACCCTTCTAGTAAAAAAATTCTTCCTAATATCTAACCTGCTGGAATTCAACATCCAGCGCAAGGTGGCAAAGGTTTGCAGTAAGGCAGCCGCCCTAGATTTTAGGAGGGCAAACTTCAACAAGCTAAGGAGGATAGTTGAAGAAGCGCTGAGGTCCCGGAGGGGAGGGGAGCCAGATGTCCATGGAGAGTGGTCGCTCCTTAAGGAGACGATCTTCCAAGCCCAAAGAAAG
>NW_017729004.1:28657213-28689122 GCF_001723915.1 Gavialis gangeticus | reverse complement strand
CTCAGGCCCCTTCCAACCCTAGAAACTATGAAACTATAACCTAAATTTCCCTTGCTGCAACTTGAGACCATTGCTCCTTGTTCTGTCACCTGCCACCACTGAGAACAGCCTAGCTCTATCCTCTGTCAAACCCCTCTTCAGTTGAAGGCTGTTATTAGACCCTCTTAGTCTTCTCTTCTTCATACTAAATAAGCCCTGTTCCCTCAGTCTCTTCCCATAAATCATGTGCCCCAGCTGACTTACCATTTTTCTTTTCCTTTGCTGGTTTCTCTCCGATTTGTCCACATCCTTTCTGTAATGGGGGGCCGAAAACTGAACACAGTACTCCAGATGTGGCCTTACTGGTGCTGAATAGAGATGAATAATCACTTCCTTTGCCCTGCTGGCAACACTCCTACCAGTACAGCTCTGTATGCCATTAGCCTTCTTGGCAACAAGGGCACACCATTGGCTCATATTCAGCTTATTGGCCACTGTAGTCCCTATGGCATTTTTGCAGAGCTGCTGCCCAGCCAATCAGCCCTCAGCCTGTACTGGTGCATGGGATTCTTTTGTCTTAAGTGCAGTAATTTGCACTGAAGTCCAGGGTCCTTACTCTGCTTCCGTCTATCCTTCCTTTCCTTGCTGGTGACACCATCTGCACCATCTCCTCCAGGTGTTGATCTGCAGGTGTAAGCACGGTGTAACCTCACAGGTGTAACCTCACAGTGGAAGTGGCCCACATTCCCTCTAAGCTGTGTGGCATGCACAGCCATGCAGGCATACCTGGCAGTGTGGCATAAGCACACCTGCACAGCTGTGCACGCTGCACAGCTTAGAGGGAATTCTGGCAGTGGCTCTGGCATTGTGACATCCTCCAGCCATTTCCCTGGGTCTCTTAATCTGCCTCTTCTCTCTTATTGCTCTTCTTCCAAGCACACCTTCCCTAGTGAACTTGCCTGGAAGCTGGCCTGTCTATTGTTTATTGGACCCAAAGGGTTCCTTTTTTTCCTGATTCCCCAAGCCAAGCTGAAAGTCTTGCCCCTCAAAAAGGGTGGGGGGATGAGGGCAGCTATGAACTGATCTGCAAACTGCCTGAAAACTGCTTCATCAGTTTTCAGCCCCTGTTCATTGGCTCCCTGGTCACCGGATACCTGGTTCTTCCTTTAATTTAAGGGCGGCAGAATTATCAAAAGCTATGATCTTTACAAATTCCCACACAAGGTAGATGAAATTCACATGCTGAGCAATACTATCAGTCAGTGGCACATAGATTTGGAAGTTGTTATCTGATGCCAGATGAAAGATTAAGTGGAACCCTGGAGGTGTAGGCCAAGAAAAGCCATGCTTTTCTAGGTGCTTATGGGCTGGGTACCTGCTGGTAGTGCCCTGGTTGCAAAGGCCATGGGGTCACCTCCATGCAGGCCCAGGTCTGATCTAATGGTTCCTGACACCCTGAGCCAGCAGAGGCAAACTGCCTGCACCAGTCCTTCTGGGGGGGAGGGGGCGGGACGGGGCATGTTGGGGTCTGACTGGCAGGGTGCCTAGCCCCATGATGTGCCTGAGAGCATGTTCTGGGCACCGCATTTCAAGAGGGATGTGGACAACATGGAGAGGGTCCAGAGGAGGGCCATTCGCAAGATCAGGGGGCAGCAGGGCAGACCCTACGAGGAGAGGCTACGGGACCTGAACCTGTTCAGCCTCCACAAGAGAAAGCTGAGGGGGGGGGATCTAGTAGCCTGTTACAAACTAGTCAGAGGGGACCAGCAGGCACCGGGGAAGTCCCTGTTCCCCCGTGCACTACCAGGAGTGACCAGGAATAATGGTCACAAGCTGGCAGAGGGTAGATTTAGGCTAGATATCAGGAGGTGCTACTTCACGGTCAGGGCGGCTAGGATCTGGAACCAACTTCCAAGAGAAATGGTGCTGGCTCCTACTCTGGGGATCTTTAAGAGAAGGCTAGATGTATACCTTGCTGGAGTCGTTTGACCCCAGTACTCTATCCTGCCATGGCAGGGGGCTGGACTCAATGATCTGCTCATGTCCCATCTGACCCTACAAACTATGAAACTATGTGCCAGGGCGCAGCTTCCATAGGGCTGTACTCATGTGTAGTGGGTTATACTAGTTTCAGCATAAGGTCTGTGGGGTGTTTTGTGAGGGGGCAAGGGGGAAGGCCTGGAGACATGGGTACCTCAGTGCCAAGGCTGGTGTTGGGACACAGACTTCTTTCTACCCCTGCCTCCCCTTTTCCCCCCAAAAGCCAGAATGCTGCTCACATCTGGCTTGAGGAAACAGGGAACAAGGAGTGGAGGTGGGAATTTGGAAACTGGTATTTCACTTGATCAATGAGAACCTGGAGGTGGGGCTGACCTGGTCCGTTTCATTTCGGTTCGTTCATTGTTAAGTCGCTTGGTGTTTCGTTGTTACGTTTCAGTTTGGATTCGTTTCGCTTACGTTTGGTTCGTGTTAATTCAGTTTTGAAGTCCATTTTCTGTTTATCGTTTCTCTCACTAGGGTCGTTGCAGCCGTCGGTCGCTGGACTCACGCCGAAAGCGGTTATTCGTTTTTTGGTTTGGCGCTATATTCTTGAAAACCTAGGGTCTTGGCTAGGTCCCATTGGCCATCGTTCCCTAAGATTCATAGTTTCTCCTTTGTTAGGCCAGATTTTGCGGTTAAGAAACTAAATATGGCCCTCTCCAATGATGTCCTCTGGGGAGGTGAATAGCTCGTCCGATTCTTTGGGCGCGACTGCGGTGAATTTCGTGGTTGGTATCTTCCCATGGTCTGTGGTGAAGTCCAGGTCGGTTTTCTCTGATAAGTTTGGTTATAAGATTTCTGGTCTACACACCATGAGTGGGTGGCACGGCTGTCGATGGGGTATGCATGCTTGGTCTCATATTCTCTGTCGGAGATGGGGTACGTGTTTTTCTGGGGCTTAGTTTTCATTGCCCCCTGCAACTGATCCAGTAGTCCGAGGGTGTGCATCACCGGACCATTGATGGACGAACTTAGTAACAGTCAGGCAGTGATGCTTTGACTACCACAATAGATTTTGGTTGCTGCTTCTATAGCCTTAGCTGGGCAGGGCACATCTCCAGGTCTAGTTGCATACTGGTGCAGCCATGCTTCTTGCACCTGGGCTACCGTAAGGTTCAAAGGCTGGTGTGTTGTGTTCCATAAGGCGTAGGACGCCCCGATGACTGCATGAACCATCGTAGCCGCGTTAATTTGGTTTGCAGCCCCCTCATGCCAGGCATGGACTTTTCTTTGTAATGCCTCCGCAGTGAGGGCCGGAATTGGTATCAGCCAATAATTGTTGGCCATCGTCGGGATTGGGTCAACTACTTTGGCGCGGCTCCACGCTGCACTCCTTACTAATTGTAGTGCCTCTTCTTGGTCTACTGTCTCATTGCCGGCCTCTGCTACTAATCATCCTAGCCAAGCAATCGGGGTTTCGTCGCTGCGGATGCCTGTCTCTTTGTTAAGCTCTCCCATTTCTGAGCAGGTCCTTGATCTCGTGGTTACCGTAGTTTGCATTTGTCCTTGCGGTCCAGTTACGAACTTTTGTACTGCTATGGGATAAGCGGATGCCAATTCGAGTTCGTTGTTCTCAATCATATTGATTTCAGTTTTATCGTTGCTTTTGGTACATTAGTTTCAATCGTGTATTTGAACTCTTGCTTGCGGTTCCATTCATGCTAATCATGTTTTTGTTGTTTCCTACGATTGCGTGGTTGTTCGTTGTTCTGTTCGTATTAGTTCCAGTTTCCTTCGTCTCTTGTCTTATGATTGTATGGTTATTTGTTGCTCGGTCGCTTACGTGGTTGCTGTTCTCCCGTACGTCCTCCGGGTGGCATTGGCCGATGTACGGGGGCGGTGACGTATTCGCAATAGGTGGCGTTGTTGCTAGAGGCGGGCTCCAAGTGGGTGGAACCATAGGCGGTGGCTTGGCGGGAGGCGGGCTTGAGATGGGCGGAGCTATGAGTGACGTCTCCATGGGAGGACGGCTTTCGGTAGGCAGGGTGGGTGGTGACATAGGGTCAGGGATTGGCACGCTCTCAGAATGGCAAGCACCATCTTGTAATGGCCGCTCAGCCATTTTTTCTGTTACTGCTTTAACAGTGGCCTTTAGTTGTTTCCCCTGATCCACAAACTCCCGCAATAATGAGGCATATTCTTGAAACAGTACGTTTATTATGCAGCCCTTCTTCCACTTGCGGAGGCCAGTCCACTTGGTCTTTTTGCTGTCTCGCTCCAAAGCCTCATGGAGCCTTGTCAGGAGCTCGTGCCCCCTTGATCCGACTGTGAGGCTTGGACACTGGAACCGATCCAGAGGGGGTCTCTTTTCCTCCCTCTGTTATATACTTAACGCATCGAGTGAACTCCTGCGCTGGGCTGAGGCTTGCCGTGGCCGGAGATTTCGCTCGGGTCTGGGATGCGGTCCCGCTTTCCTTCCCAGGGTGGTAAACAGCCAGGGAGTCTCTTAATATACAGCCCAGGGCTCCTGGACTGAGCCGGATGGCCCTTTCCTTCTCGCTTATCCCATCTAGGGACAAATAGCCATGGATCACGGTTGAGGCCTTGTTTGCGGCCTGGTGGAACGCTACGTGGTTCCATAGGTCCTCCGGGTTGGTGTTCAGATGGACCCCACTGCACTATGGGCAGCTCTCAATCAGCTCAGACTCACTTACACCTCCCTTTAATCCTGTTTGTGACGCCATGTCCTGGGGGGATGAACCAAGCCCCAGTGTCATGGTTGGCGGCTGGGTGGTGGTGGATTGGAACGAACAGGCGGGATTTGCGGCAGCTGAGTCTGAGTGGCACGGAAGCGTAATGGTTTCAAACAAAGGTGATTTATTTGACTTACGCTTAGAATGTGTATGTAGAGCTGCTTCTTCAGTTACAGTTGGCACAGCAACAACAAGTTAACAAACAACAAAAGGGGGTCTGTTGGCCCACGAGGTTCACTAGCGAGCCCTTGCTTTCTACCCCCGGAGGGATAGGGGCGGCTGCCCGCTAGCTAGTCTCAGGGCTGCTCAACAGCTCATGTAAGGATAAATGAACAACAGAACAAAGCTGTAACACGTCGAGACAAGGAACGGAGTCGTGATGCCAGTCCTATGATGGACAAACGGATGGTCGGAGATCGAAGCCGAGGTCAGAAGCCAGGTGAGTGGAAGATGAAGCCAGAATCGAAGCAATGGGGATGATCCAGAATCGAAGTCAGAGTCCAAGCCAGAATAGTTCAGTAACCAAAGGAATCGACACGAGGAAAATGGAACGAGGAAGTAAGTTGTTGTATGAGGTATGAAGAGAACCGGGGGATCAGATCCCAACCTCTCTCTCTGCCTCACAGTCCCTGCTGTAAGCAGCCTCTGCTTGCAGATAGAGCACAGTCTCTCACAACGCTCACACCAACACCTAACTCCCACCAACTCTAAACGCCCACCACACCAAATGCCCACCCCAAGGTGGGAGCTCACTAGCCTTTTATAGCTACCCCTTGGCCAATCAGGGCGCTTAAGTGAAAGATGGTTCTAGAGTAATTACCTCACACAGTTACCCACTAGCCATGCGTCAGATCAAGCTTTGTGAGATAACAGAGCCTGCGCAGGCCTGGAAAGTAGGTGAGGGCTGATTGACAGCTCCTGAGGTCGCCCAGGGGGCACGTGCTGGGCACATTGTGGAAATTTCCATTCAGGGCCTGTCTGCGCATGTCAGCTTCAATTCTCTCTGCATTGGCAGCATAACTTAAGATTTTGTTCTCACACATCGCCATAGTGACACACTCCCTCAGTATAGTGCATCACTACAGTGACATAGTAGCTAAAAATAACCATGCGCCATGAGGATGGCACAGGATGGGCTGTTACTGCACTGTCATTTTGGAAGTACTAAATGATGGCGCAGTAACAATGACGCCATAGGGACACATGTAGACACATCCTGTGTGCCATTACCATCTGTTTAGTTACAACTGTAGAGTGCTTTGTGTGTGCTTGCCACGCAATAAGTGTAATATATGTACACGGCCAAAGACAGCTACACACACATTGTCTTGTAATGTTTGGCATGATTCTCAAATTCCTTCTCAGATTTGCTTTGGTCTTGGTGACCCTCAGTGCCCTCTATTGCCAACTGCTTCCTACAGAGTCCTGACTCTGTCAATTGTTGTGTGTCAGCCTCATGTCATGCTAACCTTACACCTCTTTGCTTTCTTCCAGGGGCACTTTTTTAATAGGTCTCTTAATCTCCTTGGTCTGCAGCCTTGGCAACACAAAGCCTGTTAACCTTATGGTGTCTGTATGTTTCCGTCACAGTCCTATTTCTCTTGTACAGTTTGAGTCTGAAGCTGTTTTATCTCTTATTCTTTGGTTCATTTCCTGCTTAGGCCAACTTCCTAGTCCAGTCCAGTCTGAAACAATGTGAGTTCAAGAGGGTAGCAGTACAAAATTGAAAGGGGAAACCAGGTCACACATAATATTTATAATACAAATAGTGTTCTAGTTTGTTACATCAGTTTGTTTTAGAGCTGCTTAGAAGACATTTCACCGAGGTTTTCAAGGTTTTGAAATTTGCTTTTGTTCCAGAAATTTAACGAATATATTTAAAAAAACATGGAAGAGACAACGAGAGAGAAAGAACCAGGCCTGAAAAACTAATAGTGTCATGGATCCCCAGGCTATTTTCATCAGGCTGTTTTCTCTAAGGTTTTAACTGAAAAATCCATCCTAGAGCTAAGAAACCTTTTGGAGCTACAAAAATGTTTTTGTGACATTTTTTATTACAAAAGAATGACATTTTTTCAATGGAAACATTACTATTTTTTTTTTAACATCTCTAGTTACCACACAAGAATTTTCAGTGTTCAAATGACTGGCTTCTGTGCCACAAGTTATCACAGGAATGCTACAATGATCAGCAATTGTCCCAGCCGCCTGCGGAGGGTTTAGATTGAGAGTGTGGTTGAGGGTAGAAAGGTAAGAAAGATGTGAACCTCTTGCAGCCACAGCAAAGCCTGCCAAGCTGCTAGCTCCTGCATGCAACACAGGCTCAACTGTAGCTACTGCCACCGCTCTCCCTAAGACAAAATGCAAAGTGTTTGTAGTGGGAGACTCCATCGTGAGGGGGAATGAGGGGGCAATCTGCCACCCAGACCCCTTAGCCTGGGAAGTCTGCTGCTTCCCTGGAGCCTGAATCCGAGGCATTGTGGAGAAGATCCCTGAGCTCCTCTGGCACACTGACCACTACCCTATACTCCTTATTCATGTAGGCATGAATGACATGGCTTGGAGCAATCCCAGATGGGTCATGAAGCACTACAAGGATCTAGGAACGGGGCTTATGGGGTTGGGGGTGCAGGTGGTATTTTCATTGATCCTCCCAGTCTTGGGCTACGGGCTGAGGAGAGACAGAAGGATCAAGGTAGCGAACCAAAGACTGTGGTGCTGGTGTTATTGGGAAGGTTTTGGCTTCCATGACCACTGTCTGCTCTTTGGTGAGAGAGGCAACAAGCTGCTGGGAAGGGATGGCCTCCACCTCTCTCCACTGAGAAGGATGGTCTTCTCATCCAGATTGGCTGGCCTGTTCCACCAGGCTTTAAACTAAGCCTGCCAGGGGATGGGGGACTACTGCCACTGCTGGCCCACTGAGCAACCCTTGCAAAGCCAGCAGGCAAAGCACTTAAGGGAGCCCACCCATGCCCTAGCCCTGAACAAGCTGTAGGCAAGGCAGGGCCCCCCAAATGGATACTTGTGTGCCTGTACACAAATGCCAGGAGCCTGGGGAATAAACAGGGAGAACTTGTCCTCCTGCTTAACACACAGAATTTTGATGTCATAGGGATAACAGAGACCTCAACAGGTATAGATGGCTCTACCCTGTACAGGAGGGATTGAGTGGACAAAAGGGGTGGCAGTGTAGCTCTCTATGTCAAGGAAAGCTATTCATCCCTGCAAGCTGCCATTGGTGCCCAGGATGGATGACTGGAGACCCTCTTAATTAAAATCCATGGGGAACACGGCACAGGGGACACAATGGTGGGAGTCTAATACACACCTCCTAGCTAGGATCAAGAGCTTGACCAGGAGTTCACCAGAGAATTGACTGAAGCTGCATGCTTCCAGTTCATGGTTGTCATGGAAGATTTTAACTACCCAGACATCTTATGGGAAGAGCGCTTGGCCAAATCAGAGCAGTCGCAAAGCTTCCTGTCCTGCACAGATGAGCTCTATTTGATGCAAGAAGTCTATGGGCCGATGAGAGGTAAAGCGCTGCTTGCCCTGGTTCTGGCAATGGGGGCTGACCTAATCAGTGGCCTAATGATTCAAGGGAAGCTGGGTGATAGTGACCATGAGCTGATTACCATCACCATCCACTGTAAAGCTGGCAAGTTAGTCAGCAAGACAGAAGTCCTTTAGAAAAACTGACTTTGACAAGCTCAGGAGGCTTGTCAGTGGGGACCTAAAGGTCCACAACCCAAAGGGGAGGGGAGTTCAGGATAAGTAGTTGCTCCTCAAAGGAGTGATCCTGGATGCACAAGCTAAGTCTATTCCATCTTAGAGGAAAGGCAGCAAAAGGGCACAGCAGCCCCCTTGGCTCTGCAGGGAACCATCAGACCTCCTGTATCTAAAAAGACAGACCTACAAAGGATGGAGGACTGGATCCATCTCCAAGGAGGAATATTCTGCACTGGTCTGGACCTGCAGGTAGTAAACCAGGAAAGCCAAGGCTGCGACAGAACTCCAATTAGCTACAAGTATCAAGGACAATAAAAAGTCCTTTTTTAGATATGTGGGGAGCTGGAGGAAAAGCAAGGGCAACATTGGACCCTGCTAAACCAGATGGGACAACTGTCAACTGACACTAAGGGAAAAGCCAACTGCTAAATGGGTACTTTGCATCAGTCTTTCACCAGTCCCACGGGATGCCCCTGCCCATTATGAGACAGGAAGGCCCAGGCGAGGGAGATTCCTTAGCCTCCATCAATGCTGACCTCGTGAAGGAACACCTTGAGAGGCTGGATACCTTCAAGTCAGCCAGCCCTGACAGTTTACACCTCAGGGTACTCAAGGAGCTGGCGAGCACGAAGTCAGCCCCTGGCATGGATCTTTGAGAACTCTTTGTGTTCTGGTGAAGTGCCTGAAGCTTGGAAGAAGGCCAATGTGGTGCCTGTCTTCAAGAAAGGGAGGAAAGTGGAACCGGCAAACTACAGGCCCATCAGCCTGATCTCTATCCCGGAGAAGACCTTGGTGAGGCCGCAGCTGGAGTACAGCGTCCAGTTTTGGGCTTCACAATTCAAAAAGGATGTGGAGAATCTTGAGAGAGTCCAGAGAAGAGCCACATGCATGATCAGAGGTCAGGAAAACAGACTCCATAGGACTCTTCAGCCTGGAAAAGCGCAGGCTCAGGGGTGATTTCATGGCCACCTATGAGTTTATCAGGGTGCTCACCAGGATCTGGGGGAACGTTTGTACACCAGAGCGCCCCAAGGGATGACAAGTTTGAATAGTCACAAACTACTCTAGGACCGTTTCAGGATGGACATAAAGAAGAACTTCTTTACTGTCCCAGCCCCCAAGGTTTGGAATATACTGCTGCCGGAGGTGGTTCAAGCAGCTACTTTGAATGTCTTCAAGAGATATTTGGATGTTTATCTTGCTGGGATCCTATGATCCCTGCTGACTTCCTGCCCCTTGGGCAGGGGGCTGGACTTGATGATCGTCCGCCCCCCCCTCCAGCCCTAATGTCTATGAAATCTATGAAATCTATCTATTTTATCCACTATTACAAAACAAGCAGCATGGGGAGAGGAGTCACGGCTCAACACTGAGGGAATTGTGTATCCCACTGAGATAGAGTGCTGGGCTCCCTTTTGATTGCTCTCATTGCAATGTCTATGTTGCAATCCCAGCTTCTCGGGAAAAGGTGCTTTCAAACATGTGCTGCTTAACAATTCCCATTTACATGCATCAAGCCTAGAAATATGATGGTGAATTCACTTCAAGGGCACCCCACACGCGTTCTTTAGACCTCTTTCTTGGGCATGCTTGAGAACAGCTGTGAGAAACATCGTTGGAACATGTTCACTAGGGGTGTGCAAAGCAGGCCCTATTCAATTCAGATTCAGATTCAGCCAGAATCAGAGACAGTGATTCGATTAATTAATTCAGATCACTGTCCCTGATTCGATTTGGCCAAATCCAAATCTGAAGATTCAATTCTGATTCAGAGAATCAGCAATTTGACCATAGACACAGCTTTAAATGTTTTTTTTCCTCATACCTTGAGGTACCAGCTTGACTTGTGAATGCTGAGATGCTGGGGCAGATGGAGCATCCCACAGGAGTGCCGGGGGGGTGGCCCTCCACATGCTTGGTGGCAAACCCAGAAGTGGACTGGAACTACTTCCAGTCCACTTCTGGGTCCACCAGAAAGCTCACTGGGGGGCCCTCCTGTGCCCCCGCCTTGGTGATTGGCCATTGGGGGATGATTTGGAGAGATTAAAGGGTCCTCTGATTCGATTAGGATTTGGAGATTTGGCCACCGAATCAGGCCAAATCTCTGCCAAATTAAGTCAGGGACCCTTCACACAGCTCTAATGTTCACCACCATATTTCTGGGTTTGGTGCATGTAAGTAGGAGCAAGTGGGAAGGGGATCTAGGGAACATCATTCCTTAGACACACCAAGGATGCAGTGTAGGTTTACCCAGAACAAAGCACTAGAGTCTATCTCCAAGACTTCCTGGTTATTATGTTTGCTCTTCATCTGTCCCCAGAGCTATCAATCTTCAATATGAAGGGAATGAAGGATATTCACTACCCCTGGCCACAGCTCAGCTACGGGGTACAAGAATTATATCAAAGGTGATCTTGAGGAGTGCAGGGGCAGATAAGTACCTGAATTAGAGGCAGATCCAGACCAGAGGCCAGGGTCAGAGAGTCCAAGTCAAAGTCCAAGTCAATAAGCAAGATCCAAGTCCATAATCCAGACAGTGTCAGACGTCAGGAACCAGGGAATCCAGGTCATTCAAACAGTGTAAACAGGAGCAAGGAATCAAGCAGGATCCAGGTTGAAGGAGAACAGATTCAGGTGCTGAAAGGTGTGAAGCACTGAGCAGCCAAAGCTCAAATGAAAGGTCTGGACTGCTAACTATGAAACTATGGCTTATATACCAGACATAGCTTATTCTACAGTCATTGAGCTCAACCCTTGGAGATGGGGCTACTCTAAAACCAGGCAGGCTCCTTACAGAAGTGCAGATTTTCTTATTAGCATCCTCTGGTAGGACATAGGAGTTGTGGGTTCAAACCCATTGAAACTTAGAAGGATCTAGAAAACTAGCATCTTTGCTGAGTGTCAACCATTAGGTTATATATAGAAGACAAGGATTTACTTTGCCCCAAAGTGGGTGCTACTCTCTGGATATGTCTAGTAGGGCTGTAGGAAATTTTGCCAGCTGTTTCGTTTCAACACTGTTTTGACTCATTTTGAGCTCAGCTGATTTCCCTTCCCCAGCCCAGTTGCAGCACTGTGGAGGGGAACTGATCCGGGCTGAGTTCCCTTCCCCAGCCCGATTGAAACGCCAAAACAGTGTCAAAACAGCAAAACCCTTTCAATGAAATGGAATGGAGCAGTGTTTTTTAAATGAAACAAAACTAGAAATGAAACACTGTTCCGTCAAAATGTCGAAATGGATGTTGAAGCAGAACGCTGCTGTTTTGCACAGTCCTAGTGTCTACACAAGATGCTTACTGCGTGGTACCCTAATAACACTGCATAGCAGTGTAGCATGCCAGTCAAAAACCATGCTAATATGCTACTGTGCAGTGTTACTAGGCTTCTGAACAGTAAGCATCACAAAAAAACTGCACTGGCACTACTGCGCAGTAAATATAGCTATTGTGAATTGAGTTAGTACTTCATTAAGGAAGTACAAAACTAAATACACAGTAACTATAGAGCATTAATGAATGTGTCGACACCCGCTGTTAGATAGATAAGATTTTTCAGGTAGACATCTCCAGGCTCAGATCCTAAGTCACCCTAGATGTTTCAGTTGCATGGTCTAAGGAGGAAATAGAGGGACTTACACCAGATAATGTTCCAGGGACTTAAACAGATTTATATACTTTCCCAGGTGAAAAAGACCATGACAAGAATGTAAGTGGTTGTAGCTGATTCCTTCTGAAGATGTACAGAAGAACAAGTCTAGTTGTGTAGGTGGGAGTTTCATCTACAATCCAGGTAAATACCACTTTATGCAAAATTTTAGTAATCTTCACATTAAATCAGAATCTTGGAAAGAGTCAGAATCTAAGGTTTATTGTCACAAGCTATAATATTGCATCAGGAAGAAAATGGAATTGTGCTAGATTGCTGATTTGGAAAATTTGCAATTCACAACTAGGAGTAGTCACTAAAATTTGCAAGTATCCGTGCCAGTTCGAGCACTGTTCTATTGTTCACTTTCCATTAGCAGAAATATTTATAAAATTCATGTCTATGTTGATATGAAATACTTCTTAATTTTAGGGAAAAAAATTCTAAGTTAGAATAAAATTGTTGTCACTATGAATTGTATGCAAACCTGCTCTGCAGTTCTTTCTCTTTTTTCCTCATCTACAACATTAGTTGGAACATGTTTTGACCTACTTTCTATTCAGTAGAAAGACAAAGCTGTTAGCTTGATGCCTAGTTCACTCTCAGGCTTTATTTATGTGGGATGGCAGCCATTAGGAAAGAATAAATCCCTTCCCTGCCTGTACCAAGAAAATAAAAGGTATTGCCATCTAATGTTGTGATTGTGAAATGTCAAGGCATATGCACCATACATTTCCAGCAACAGACAGGTCTCTTTCTTCATGGTTTAATCTCAGTCTTTTCCAAAGGGGCTAACAGCTCTGTCTTGACTGAAATATAGCAGACTGGAAACAGACTGCTATTTCTAAAAGAATGTTTTATTAATGCTTTCTTCCTTTAGATGGAGCTAAACCCCTAAGGTACACAGAAGGTATATATATATTTATGTGTTTCTGAATTGGTGGAATGGGCAACTGTGAAAACAGATTCCCCAATTACTGTGTGTGTATGTGTGTGTGTGTGTGTGTGTGTGTGTGTGTGTGTGTATATATATATACATATATATATATATATATAATATTTCATATTACATGAGCTACTGCTGAAATGTGCAGCAGCTTGTGCCTGAGGAAAAAAATAACCTTTCTCTGAATTGAGTCGGCAATCATTACATATATCTGCATGTATTTCTACAGCTGGAAATCTGATCCTAATGGAAAATGCTAGCAGACTTACTCTGTTTTACTGTTAACCCACTGTCTGTCTTCCCTTGGCAAGACATCCTAAATTCTGTTAACTGAGAGTTATCCATTGGCCATGCTGACTAATATTTCCTGTGCTCTGGTTCTGCAGCTTGTTCTCTATGATTTAGTGACCACATATAACCATATTTGTTAATGAGTTCGTAGTATTTTCCTTAGTCAGTTAGCTAAAGAAATGTTCCATAACTTTGGAAGCAGGGATACACTTTATTGCTTCCACATATGGCTCTAAAGGGATGTGATACAAAGGAACACAATGTGCCTAAGCCCACAGGAAGCTGAAAAAAGAAACAAGTAGAAAAGGCTCTAAGAAATTTGTTTTTCTTCCTACTGAGTCTCTTGTATTATTTGCTCCAGAAATCAGGCCAGGGATTTAAATATTGGAGAAAAGAAGAAAAAAAATGTAGAAATAGCAAAGGAAAATTCTGTGGCTTTAAAGTCCTATGTTGTCTTTGGATATTTAGATGGTATAGATGAAACTTTGCCAAGCTGTGAGCTCCCATCTAAGTAAAACAGAGCTACTCCTGTCTCCTACAGTGATAAATCTGGCCTTTTAAGAAGATAGTGAAGTCTTTCATAGCTTAGATAGCAAGCTAAGCATTGGAAAGCGCTGACTCCCTTGATTAAAAAAGGGCAAATCTGGTGTTTTACTCAATCCTTAAAATCAAAATTCATAAAAAAGCTCAGGTAAAACTCTAATCCTTTAAATAGGAATGCTTATTCGGTGCTGGGTTATCCCCTACAAATATGTATGTGAAAACGAGCCCTCTTTGCACGGGTCCCAATTCCAGATCTGATGTAAAGAAGAATCAGGGTCCTCCATGGCATTTGAGGTCCTAATGCCTGCAGAGAGACATCCTTGTCCAGATCAATCAAGTCTGCTGGCGTGTGGTAAGACTCCAGCGTCACAGCGTCTCTGCACTAAAAAAGGGTGGTGGGAGCCATTTAGTTAAACCTCATTCGTTGAGCTTTAGTTAAAGCAACCCTGCCACCATTTTTTAGCATGGGGACACTGATACATGTGACACTCTGTGCATTTTAATTAGAGGGGCTCTTGCAGCTGCTCTAATTAAAGCGCTCCCCCTGCCGAAGCATGTGTATAAATGCCCTGAGTGTTTCTCTGTGCTTTTTCTTCAGGGTTTAGTTCCATGCCCTCGTGGAGTGACTGGCAAAAGCCAAAACCCTGGATAAATGCTCAAAGAATAGATTCACCTATTTGTGTCCCGGTTGGGACAATAGATTCCATTTCTGCCCTTCAAGTTCTTTTCATGGATTTTCCTACCTTCCACCTAGGAAACTGTAGCTTGGTGTGATGCCTCATATACCAGTTGTCTTTACATACTGCCTTTCCAGCTGCCTACTTTGTTCTTGCTTGAACACAATTATACATCTGCTATTTTATTGAATAATATACATTCATTTATAAATGTGTTAGGAGGTGAAAAGGTGACCCAGTAATAAGCCTCGCTGTTCCTCGACAATGTTGCCAAAAAAATTCTTTTCTTGGCTTTCTGAATCACTGCCCACTGATTCAGCTGAAAGGCCCTGCCACACTTAATTTAACTTTTTATAACATACAGAGCATTTGTGCCTTCTCCAAATCCATGATACTGGGCTCTTGAGCAGCTCCCCATGGCACACTGGACCCAAGGAGCAGCTCATAGGACTCTCTGGTGTGGGCCCACTCTCTATCCCACTGTTCAAGGGCAGCTGTAGGGGTGAAGACCCCAGAACTACCCTTTGGGGAGCCCCAAGTCCCAGGCTGTCTGAGCATGGGAGAAGCTTTCCCAGGAGGGTGCTACCTATAGACTTTGCTGTGTAATTAACAGTGTTTAAAATTCATGTTGTATGTTTTCTTGTAGTTTTTTGGTTTTATTTTCTGTAATAAATTGGGGGGTTTGTGTTTACACTGCATGTGAGGAGACATTGTTGTTTATTTTGGGTGCCCCAGAAAATTAGGTGTTCCCAGATTTCTGGATGGGGGCTTGAGCCACTGGTATAATTTATGGGGTACCCTTTTGTGCTCTGACTGGTGGCCAGCAGAAGGGTTACATCTATATGGGGAAAAGGTTAAGAATTTTCTTCATTGGAGTGGGGATAAATTAGTGTCTGTCTGCAGCAATGATTTTCAGCTAGGGTGCCCTGAAATCTTTTGAGAGTTGCCTCAAGCTGTGAGAAGATCAGCAGATGGAAGGAGATACCATATCTACTCAAACAGAAGATTACCCAAAATTTAAGATGACCCCCCAAAATTAGCTTATATATGGAAAATTAATAAATTTGCTATAATTTTCTAGGTATAGAATCTAATTACTGGAGGTTTGCCTTGAATTTTCTCCCTCCCACTGCTACAGAGAAAATAAATCTGGGAGAACAAGTAGCCCTTTGCTTTCTATTTCCCTCCCAACTTTTTCATCTGGCAATCCCTTCCTCCTCTCCTTGCTGTGAGACCATATGCTATGAGGAGAACATTTGAAAATAGTAATCTTGACATTAAATATAGTTGAAGCAATTTGCATATAGTATCTATATACTTAATTAGTCCAGAATTAATGCATGCTACCTTTTTCTTGAAACTGCTGCAAGTTTTAGCACAGGTACTCCAGCAACACTCTTTTGACCAGCACTTTGGCACCTACCTATATGTAGTACAAACATTTTTTGGGAAAAAATATATATCTATATCTATATCTATGTCTATATCTATATTAAGGGTGCACTGATAAATTTTGGGGGCTGATACCGATAGCTGATATTTAAGGAGGCATATTGGCCGATACCAATCCGATATCCAATACAGCTGCCTCCAGGTGGTAAGTCCAGTGTGGTGGAAGGGGAGTGGGGAGGAAAGGGGCATGGCAGGGACAGATCAACGCCCCAGCTGAACACCCGGCTGAACACCCTGCCTCCACCCAAGAGCCAGGAAAATCCATGGCTGCACTGGGAGGTGGGAGGTGGTGTGGGGCTAGGAGCGGAGCTGTGGCAAAATTTGGGGTGGCCACCAGAGCCTGCTTCAAGCTCATCCCTCAGCACAAAGAACCTCACACAGCACCAACCCCGGCTCCACCCTGCATGCTATGCAGGTCTGGGGACACCCCCCCCCGTGCAAACAGCAGTGTGAACCACCCCCACCCCATGAGCCGTGCCTCCATTCCATGCTCCCCTGCATCTGCTCCCTCCCTCACTGCGGGGAGTGTTGATCTTCACCCCCACACCCCTTCCCTCCCCCATCCCCTTCCAACTTACCAGTTGGAGGCAGATATTTACGCTGCCAGCTCTGCTACGTGCTGCCCCACGGCTGCACTCAGCACAGGCATTTATTGGCCAAATTATCAGCCCCATTGGGCTGATATCCAACAGCCTATTTTCTTCATATCAGTACCCATTTGATATTGGACAATGTATCAGTGCACCTCTAATATATATATAAATGAATATAAATATATATAAAACTAAATATATATATATATACCCACATCATCTAGCAAAAGCTTTTCTTCATACACCTTAAACCACATTTAAAGCTCCTGCACCCATTACAATAAATGTACCCATGAACCCGCACTCCTACACACCCGTCCACAGTCCTTTCCCTAACTCAATCAAAGTCTCTTAGTCCTAGCCCCAATTTTGGGGTTTACTTTGTCAGTTCATTCACTGGCACTGTTGCTATCACTGTTGTCCCACTGCTGCTGACACTGCTGTTGTCATCATTGCTGTCTCCAGGTCTGGTTGTTTCACTGTACTCTTGCTTATATCTGTCCACTGCCACTTTAGGGGGGTCTTTGACAGCCTGTGCCAAGTGTCCCTTTGCCAGGTGGAGTTTGCTGCATCTTCTCTGTCCTCTCCCACTGATTTCTAGTAGTAGGACTGGAGATCACACAGATACATTTTAACACAGTCTGTATCATCAAGTTTCATGAGTCTGCACACCAAGAGGTTCCTGGACTTCCACAGGACATGAACTGGTCAAAGTGGGTTGTCAGGGACACCTGATGTTTAGTCAGGTGTCTGTACAGTGCTGCTTGCCTTATCATCAGCCTGACCCCTGTCATCTCTTTGCAGAGCTGGTTTACTTTTTTCCACACCCCGTTGGCATATGGACAGAGCCATAGAAGGTGGTCAATGGTCTCTACTATGTATGATATTAGCCCAAAGCCAAAAGCTTTTGATTTAGCACATAGCCCCAGAGTCAACAGCATTTCCAGCAATGGTAGTCCTACAGCTCAGCACTGCTCAATATGTGTGTGTACTTCAGATACCCACCACAAAGGATCCATGTGCTAATTAGCCTCCACTCATGACTGGAATTAGGTATTCTTGTGACAAGTCTTGGGATACTACAAAAATGTATATGCAGGTGAGGCACAGGGCAACCTGGTCCAGCTTCACCTCATGGAGAATTGGGTCATACTAATTATATGCACCAGGCAGAGAGAGGGGGCAACAGGGGTGAACTGTTTGGTGATGTTTGCCAGACATTTAAGGCAAAGAAACAGGAATCATTGGAAATGGGAAAGACACAGCTCAACTGTGGGAGTGAGGAGGAAGTGGAAATAAATGCAGTGTAGTCGTTCACCAAGACTTGAAAAAGATTCAGCAATGATTGGTAGCTGCCTTTGATGGACATTATAATATATATTATTTAGATGGGCTTCACTAATCTATCCTTGTGATAGGTTCACATCAGCATATTTGTCCATATATTTTACAGTTATACCCAGCCACTCTGCAAAGAGGTAAACTCTGTAATAAATACATTTGTGCTTGAAAGATCTGCTTCTCAATCACAAAAGTTTTGGAGGGCTCCCACAAGGCAAATGAGGGGTGCCTTGAGTCCTAAAGTTTTAGAACCACTGATCCAGAGAGATGTGTCTTGGCCTTAGGACTGGCAGTGATGTTTTCTAAAGTGTTCCATACAGCCTCTTTTCACATCATTATGATAGAGCAAGGACTTTCATTAAAGACTACATATATTGCATTAAAGTAAGATAGTATAATTCCTCATTATCAATGGCATCAACTCAGCATCCCTTGTCACATCATCTCAGAAGGTATAGTTATGCATTTTTTAGGTCCCCAAAAGTGATCCACACTTGTAAAATGATTATTAATTAAAGAGAAGCTGTAATCATATAAAGACCCTAGATTGAATTATATTTTTCAGCAGATATCCTGAGGTCTCAGTAATAAAACAAAGCGAAACAAAACAAAATTGACTCTGATTCTGGTTCTTGTGACATTGTGGTCAAAAAGGAACACCAAATCCAATGTAATCATATTCAGATAAGATGATTAAATGTAAAATTAGGATCTGGCCAGCTTTTCCTGAATAGAGGTATTTTTTATTGCAGATTTCAATCTTCTGTATTTTTATTGGTCACATCCCATACAGATCTATCTGTAGAGTGGAAAATTCTGTTTCAAGTTTTTGAAATGTGTTTTAATTCTGATTTGGAATAGAACCCAAACAGTTCAAAGGAAGGAAATGAAAGAAAAAATAGTTGTGGTGTGATCAAATTAATCATACATTTCCTTTTGACAAAATGTCAGCATTTTAATTTTTTATATCCTTATAAAAAAAAATTAAATACTTTTAACAAAGATGTTTAAAAAAAACTGAAAAAAAGTCAAAACAGGGTGTTTGGAAATTTCCTTCTCTTTTGTTTTTTCCTCCTGAAATGCAGATAAGGCCAAATCAATTTGATTTCATAAACTATTCTGATTTTGAGAGAACTTCATTTTCCAATAGGTTCATTATTCCACTGAAGTTTTTCCTGACCATTCAATATAGATCATAAATATCTCCAAAAAATATCTGGGGAGAATTTTATTCTCATACAGCAGGAACAAAGCAAGACCTGTGGACTATTTCAGTTGCTTTACCATATAGTGACTCATACTAGCCCTGAGCACAGAAGGAGTCTCACTTCATGTAAACTCTTTATATATCAAGATATTTGTAATGTCCACCAGCAGATGGTGCTTTAGTTAAGGCAACATTAAATGGAAGTACAAATAGGAGCATTTTTTAGAAACACGTTGAAGCCAATCCCCATAATATAGTTACTAATCTTTGCTCATTAATATCCCAGATGATCATTAGTCAACTGGGAAGAATTTTGTAATTTATTACGAGAAATTAATGTAAACATTGGATAATGGGAACCATGAGCAGGAAATGGCATGAGTTCATAAAGCATAAGTCACACCAAAAGAGTCTGAGTTCATTAGACAGAATGAGACAATCAGATGGATGAAGTAGATATGTATGCAGTAGATGCATATGACCTTTTGAAAGGTTTTCCCCTCTGTAAATGGGGATAATGATAGCAAGATTTCTAAAATGCTTTGAGATCATTGATAAAATATTTTAACTAATACCAAGGGTGTTGTCTACATGAGGTACTACGGTGCAACAACAATAAGTTACTGCACCATAGCTCATTGCTATGGTGCCGTAGCGTCACCAGGCACAAACCGTGATGGCAATGCTACTGCACAGGAGCAATGAGCTACTGCACAGTTGCATCTAAATATAACTCTGTGGTGATGGGACTGTGAGGTAACACCAGTTAAGCAAGTACTACACAGCTGCACAGTAACAACTGCACAATCGGCCACTCATGTAGATGCAGCCACTGTTTTTTTAATAATAAAGTATTTCACAGCATGTCTTAAGGAATCTTTCTTGAATTTTTTTTTGACTGAACATGAACAGAGATTCAGGGACAAAAACACAAACCAGGATAACGGGGAATGACAATGATGTCCAAACAGGTGCTATTAACTTCGGGAATGGACTCAAAATTGTACATTCTCTTCAAGAGTCACTGGGCTCTTTGTCTGGTCTAAGTCTAGGAGGCTATCTTCATGGATCTAATCGCAGGACAGGAACCTATAAATATTATGTCATTATTTGGAGGTGACATTATTGTTCCTTGTCACAGTTTACCATGCACATTGCTGATAAAAAGAATATTTCTGAGAAAGTGTCATATTTTGTGCACAATCCTATCTAATTAAACTCAGTCAAATTAGAGACTTGGTGGTATCAGATTGATATTTAAAATTTTTGGAATATATATATATATATATTTTTTTTTTAAATCAAGAAAAATAATCAGTAAGGATTGAGGGAAATTTCACTATGTTTTATGATTCTGTTGGAGAACAAACACAGCTTTCAGCTACATCAGTTGAAATCTGGAATAGCCACTTTAAACCTCATTAAGAAATCTTTCTTAAAACTTGGAGGATGATGTTAGATCTAAATGTGTTTTGTATATCCCTCTTTTAAATTGAACACCTGATTGGACCCGCACAAGACCCTAAACCACGTAAAATTATACAGATTATTGAAAGCAAATGATCGCTCTTTCTTCCAACTATTTTTACTCATGTTAAAGTTCACATTTAAGTTGTTGCAGTTCTTATGCTGACATTTGATTTTAATTAACAGTGGATGTGTTTGCATCAGTGGAAGCTAAATCTTAAATAAAGTCAAGCTATGTTACAGAGATATTTCATTGTATAGCCTTCTGTAAAACAAATGCTGTATTTACTGTGAGGATGGCTGTATTTTAGTTGTGGAGAAAATGATCCTTATATACCTTACCCAGCTTAAATGAGTATTGCAAGATTTAATTAACATTTTTATACAGTTCCAGAAGATGAGTGTTGTAATAAGAGGAGCACAAATTTAAATATTCATTTCTGTTCTTTTCAACCTATGCTACTTGGAAGCAAACCATTTATCCAGTCAATCAAGATTGTGCAGCAGATCCAAACAAACCTTTGTAGTTGCCAGTGGTATCTAAGATTTTAGTATGTAATAGGGAGGCTCTACAATAAATGGTCTTGTTTTGTGACACGTAAACACTGTTTATTTTTAATATACTATACCTCCCTTTTTGGGACTAGCTGAAAAAGCTTCTTAGTTTAGACATTTATTTGATGCAGTAGCTTTTAGACTTTAAGCTAGCAAGACAAAATATAGGCAGCTGTAAAGAAAAGCATGTTATTTATGAAGTGGAAGCAACAGTTCAATAATTAAGGTCCATTAGTCATTTACTCATATCAACTTAAAGTCCATTCAGGGCAGATTTATGCACATAGTTCATAAAACAAAAGAAAAAAAAAGAGTAGTCACTTTTCATTTCCTAGCTCCATTTAACATTTCTAGAAGTTTGAAAACAATTCAAATATATTTACTCTTGGTTTCTGAGGGCTTTGGTATCTTTGTGTCCTTTATGTAAATGTCAGAACAATTAATACGCTTTGTAAGAGAAAAGACCTGAAACAAACAACAAATGCTTTATTTTAACAAATTTGAGAAGTTGAAGGACAGAGGCAGTTAAATAATAGCTCTCACCTACGTTTCTAAGATGCTGTAAGAGCAACTAAGTATTCAGATCTAGAAATATTATAAGAAACAGTTGTACAGCTTCCCAATGCATACATTTTGATTTGTCTCTTGCACTGTCGTTGGGGTAGCATGAAACCATTACCTTCCGTGAAGGTACTTGCCATTTATACTGAAGAAAGAATCAAGTCTTAATAGGATGGACTATATCATTTGTTTCTAACTCTGTTCAAAATTCTTGGAAGGTTCGGCAGCACATCCATATAATTAGCTGGACACTAAAGGGAAAAGACAAATTCTTGTTAATTGGAAAATGAAAGTGAGAACCGTGCTTCCATTTTGATCATTGTGCTTTGTTATCAGATGCAGAATAATGAAAAATTTTGGAACGAAAATGTAACAATGAAAACATAATGTAGTCAGAACATATTGCTAATGCAGACATAATGTTTCTTACAGGGAAATATGTTGAACACCAAAGCCAGGTAGAGACATTACACATAAATGGGTAAAAGTGACCGAAAACTGGTCTAAAACTTGTAAGTTTGGCACAAACAGACCTGTTTAAAAATGGCAGAACCCAGTCTAAGATAGGCCTGGATTGATGTAATACCTGATGGTGACAGAGCACCTTTGGGTGCCTGTCACTTTACAGGCCAGGGCAGGCATCAGGGCAGCCCGCAGGTGTGAGTCAGAGTAATGAGCCAGTCACATGGCCGCAGGAGGGCCCTGGGATTGTAGGAGGGGGCGGAGCAGCCTCCATTTAAGATCCAGACTCTCAGGGCTGAGGTAGCAGTCGGCAAAGACACCACCTGACTGAGTGGCTGCTCAGGAACATTTCAGAGGTTGTTAAAAAAAGTAAAAATAAAAAAGGAAACATCTCAGGGGTAAGGGCAGGAGCTACGGGGGTGGCAGGAGGCTCCTGGTCCTGGGTATGACTGAAAACTAAACCATCCTGGGGAAGGATGTCCTGGTGGGACTGCCTGTGGCGGGGTAGCTCCCCAGAAGTGCCAGGCCAGTTGCCTCCCCAGTGAAAGGCAGGTAGGGATGCCTTATAAACCCAGTCCTGAGAACTTAGTGGGTAGTAGAGTAGGCAGTGGGGCCCGGCACACCTAGAGAGAGGCACCTGAGTCTGTGCGGTGTAAGATCCTGAGGCCCCAGCGAGGGGGATAGAAGTCTGTGGCTCGGAGAGGAGCTAGTGGCTGAGTTCAGCCCAGTGTAAGGCATAAGGCCAGGGGCCGCATAGAGCAGCGTGCGTGGTGGTGCCTAAAGGGCTGCATGGGGACCAGCTGGAGAGTAAGTAGGCAAGTCTGAAGGTTGTGGAGTCATGGACTAGGGTGGGTTAAGAGTGTCCCAGTGAGGGGCAATATGAAAGAAAAATGTCCTCATCTCCAATGCATTCCTTTTCTGTGTGTCAAACAAGATTGGATCCTCAATTCAGCAAAGCTTCTGAGCTTTTTAACTTTAAGCATATAAATGGTCCTTATAACTACTCAGCTATGTAAGTTAAGCATATGTTAAGTGCTTTGCTGGATAAGGTTCCAGAGAACATCTGGGTCTGAAAGTCATGACATTGGGTCGTAGAGCCTTGGTAATGATCATTTTGGCTATTAACCAAAAAAGAAAAAGATAGAATCTCAGCTGAGGTAAATCAAAGCTGCTTCGCAACAGAACCGGGTCAATTCACATGAGCTGATGATCTGGCTTAGGTCAAAAATCCATAGCCCTCATTTAGGATCCTCAAGAAGATATGGTTATTTGGGACAGAAATCAAAACCTTCTGAGAAATCATAATCTCTTTATGGTAAATGAACATGAAATTGGACTAAATGGGTTTGGTATCGGTTCATTTATGTGCAAATTCCAGCTAAAATATTTTCCTGGAAGTTGTGTGTGGGTGGGAGGGGGAACTAAACAAAGTGAAGAAACAGGAAACATAAGCAAAAAGGCATTTCATATTCAACTTTTGAAATAAAGCCCACGCAACAACAAAACCTTATGTTTTCAATGTTTACAACCATGTTAATATAACTAGTGCCTACAAAAGAGTGCAGAATAAAGCACCTCAAGACTTCCCAGGTGTCTTGGAGCAGAGACTGCTTTTTCAAAAGCACAATTTGGAAAGAAAAAGAGAAAAGAAAAAGAGGAGACAATTCTCCTGTGCTTTTCTGGGAATCTAATTTCAAATGAAATGACACTTGAGGAGCATATATACCAGATTATTGATATAATAATCATTATATATTGTTAATGATAAATGTGTAAATAGTAATATAGTAAAAGACATATTGTCCTTGGCTAAGAAAACCATAAAGAGCATTACCATCAGCAGCAGTATTCTGTAACTACACCCTCTTAACATGTCCTGCTGGACACACACAACCTGGGAAGTAAAAAAAGAAAACCAAAAGGAAGAAAGAAAAGACTAAGCTATGACAATTTGTACTGTAAGAATCTCTCAGGTAATCCTTGCCATCCAGAGGAACATAACTTTCGAATGAATGGAATGAGTCATACATTTTCCAGCATTCAATTTGTTCTCAGACATGTTTAATATAATGCCAATTACTGACAGCAAGGCTGGTACCACACTAACCTTTTTTGATGCACCTTATCACATTCAGTGCTTTGACCAAGTCATGGTATTTTTTTTAGTTTTTCTGTAATGTTGCAATGCCTGCTCTCAGCCAACGTGACAGCAGTGTCAATGAGTAGTGCTGTCTTGGCCTTGATGTCTACTCCATTGTGTGACTAAATATAATTTATTATGACAATTGTATTTCCAAAATTTTGAGTTTCTTTATCTTCCAGCAGTGGTGGAAGCTTGAATTTATATTCAAAGGTGATTATACTAATAATCTGGTTTAAACCAATTCCTCATACATCACTGGTCATGCTGTCATGCCATTTGATATACTCTAGAGATGACCTGGTGTTCACCTGGGATATACTGGATCATATTCCCTTGAGGTGACAGGATGGAATCCTGTTTCTTCTTGTGAATTAAGATGGCAGTTTCTAGCCATCTATTTGCTGTTGTTGGCCCTCACTTTATGATTTGACCACATAAGCCCATGCACTGTGCATAAGCTAGTCTGCTCATATGTACTAGGACTACATAGCTGAACACAAGTGTTGGACATACTAAATGGGGGGAAGGGAGAGGGTCTTTTCATGTTTTATCTCCAATGATTGAGTTGCTAAGGCTTACTCAGCTATCTAGAGACCTAGGGCATACCTACAGTGTAGGGTTGAAATACTGTGCTTGGAAATTAAAGAAAGGCAGGTTTGAATCAGCTTTGGGTGAGGGAGACCTGGAACCCGTGCAAGTGCCCTAGCCAAGCAGCCATCCAGGCTAAAACATGAGAAGCCCTCTAACATTTGCTGCTCATGGATTTCTGCTTGGTTATATTTTTATGACTTAGACATGAACATGCTTATATAGTTGCGTAACTACATGGCCAGGGAATAGCCTATTGCTCCTTTTCACCCTATAAGCATATATGCATCCATCTATAGTCCTGGAGAAGTAGAATTGCTACCTGTATGTAACTGGCAAAAATGTCACTTTTATAGCTAGAAAACTATTATTTAGAGAGTACAAAGGGAAACAGAATGCCACTTTACTAGTAATCAGATCTTTATTTTTCTTACTAAGACCTTAAATTGCTTTTTTGCTTCCCTACTGGTGGTCTTAATGTTTTTGAAGTATGAAATTAGGGCATTGATTTTCTTCCTCTCATTCATGATCTTTGCAGTGTTAATTTTTACCTAGGGTACTTTGACTGAATTTACAGAACACCTCCTTTGTAACTTATATTGCTAGCTCTGCTAACTTATGCACTATTGTTACTGCACAGTACAAAAAATAGTATGTGAACTACACGGCGTATTATGTAAGCATGCCATTGGTGAGCTCTACTATTACTGGATACTGCCTTCGATGTAGAAGAGGTCTGTTCTTGAGATTGATTCTTTCATATGGCAGTAAGAAGGATATGAACATGTTTTCTCCTTTTTCCTGTTCCTTGTACTGTCATTCACATGTAATTTTTTGGCAATCATCTTGTCCTTCAGCAGTTGGACAGACTGCCTTTATTTGGGCAACATTACCTTTTGATGTTTCAGTAACTTTTCTTTTATTTATTATTCAATTTAGCACTGAACAACAATTTTTCCTTCCAAATTGTGTGGGCTTGGTCTGACAAATGGTGGTAAGTCATATTTGCAGCTGGTTGTAATGCCTCATGTACCTTATCTATTGCCTGCAGGTACTTGGGATTTTTTTCTCTCCATTATTTACATGATGTGTATTTAATTCCTTAGCCCAACCCACACACTGGCACTTTGTTTCAGATGCATGAGTAGGTCTCTCACTTGGAGACACGCTCTTACCTGGGACCTTGCCTGGGGATGAGTTTTGTGAGGCAGAAATTGTAGGTGCCACTCAATAGGGGTGTGCGAAGCAGGCCCTATTTGATTTGGATTTGGCCCGAACTGGGGACTGTGATTCAATTAGTTGATTCAAATCATTGTCTCTGATTTGATTTGGCTGAACCCAAATTGAAGAATCAGCGATTTGGAAATAGGCATAGCTTTAAAAGTTTTTTCTACGTGCCTTAAGGTACCAGTGTGGCTTGCAAACACTGCAATGCTGGAGCGCATGAAGCATCCCACAGAGGTGTGGGGGTGGGGAGGGGGGGCCTCCACATGCTTGGTGGCGAATCCAGAAGTGAACCAGAAGTACTTCTAGTCCACTTTGGGGTCCAACAGGGAGCATGCAAAGGGGTCCCCTACACCTCCCCAGCTTGGCGATCAGCTGTGGGGAGACCCCGCGTGCCCCTCCAGACCCAGGAGGCACCAGTTGCCGAGGGGGAGGCGTTTGAGCTCCCTGGAGGACCGAGAAGTGAATCAGACATGCTTCTGGTCCACTTCCAGGTCTGCTGCCGAGTACACTGGGGAGCCCCCCCCCACCCCTCCCACTCCTGTGGGACACTCCATCTGCGCCACCATCACAGCATTCACAAGCAGCCTGCTACCTAGAGGTATGTAGAAAAAACATTTAAAGCTGTGTCTATGTCCCAATCACCGAATCTTTCCAAATCTCTCTGAATCAATTTAGAGGTTCTGATTCGATTTGGAGAGATTAAGGTGTTCTCTGATTTGATTTGGAGATTCAGCCACCAAATTGGGCTGAATCTCTGCAAAATTGAATCAGGGGCTGAAGCTATGCACAGCCCTACCTCTCAAGGCACAGTGCCTTCTCATTTGATGGTCACAGGAATTTCTATTTCATGCCCCAGATAGGAGTCACACACTTGCCAGATAGGTTTGCCTATCCCAGATCTGAACATGATCCTTGTTAACTGGGATAATGTTATGTAATTTAAAAAATGTTTTTTTTGGTAATAACTCCTATTCAAGTTCACAGCAAGTAATATTATGATTTGGATATGTGCACTTGTCATCTCTTGAAGGCAAAATATTCTTTGTTGTTAGTGGTGATGGTAGTAGTCGTAGTAGTCATCATAACAGTAGCATAGCATTTATAGCACTCAAGTTTTGGGCCCATTGTGCTAGATGCTGTACAAGTAGTTTACACTTCTAACTGGAGGAAAGATACTAAAAAACCCAAAAAAGAATGCAAAAAAAGTATGGGGGGCAGGGGAGGAGAAGATGATGGTGGATAAAAGGGGCAGAAAGACAAAGGTACTACAGTAACAGTAAAATCATATGGTACCTAAGCTTTCCCTAGAATTTTGCCACTGATAACTGTATGTTCCATTTTGCCCATTTTGCAGTGGAAGGATCCCTAAAGATTTAAAATTATATTAAAATGTTGAATGATCTTTCAGGTTTGGTTTAATTAAGGGGAAAGATTTTCAAATGCACTCATCGGTGACCTAACTTTTCTCAGTGAACTTAATGGAGGTTTTGAGACTGAGGAATCAGTTGCATTACAGATTATTGGAAAAGGGTTTGCATCATTAAAAAAAAAAGGACAGAAGTAAAGAATAAATCTGTTGGTAGGTCCAAGGTAAGTGTTTAGGACAAAACTATAAAACTGATTGAAACACCATTTCACCCCAATAGAGACACAGCTCAGTGGCATAGGGGATGTACAGGGGTGCATGTGCACCCTGTGACAGCCAGTACTCCTAGCTTAGGTGACAGATGTGGGGGAGGCAGGAGCTCTGGTGCCCCCTCATGACATCTGGGAGTGCCACTGGCACTTGTGGGTCAGTGCAATCGGCCATGGAGAGACACGCCCCCCCAGTCCCCGACTCGGGAGGCACCAGTCACCCATGACACAACTAGTAGAGTTTCCCTATAGGCTGATCTACAACCCATACTATATGGACTTTGTGGAAAGTCACTGAAAAATGACAGCAGCAAGAAAAGGAAATTAAGACTGCATCTACAGAGTTTTGTAGCTGCTTTTGATTCAGTGCATCTACCAACAAGATATTTATTTGTTTGTTCACTTTTTTAAAATTTAATTTATCTACAGTTTTCCCTTCCCAAAAGAGGCCTGGGGAAGATTACATTAAAAATACATTATAAAGGCAGATAAAAACATTAAAATAAAATATGTAATAGAATAAGACCCCAAATCTTAACTGTCCCTGCTGAAGGTCTGCCCAAATAAAAAAAAGACTTACAATTCTGGAAGATATCCTGGCTCAGGCTCTGAAGGACCACCAGGGGAAGGAGTTCTGGAGCTGAGGAGCAACTGCCATGAATAACTTCTTCTGTGTTTTTGCAGGTTTGCTGCTATGCCAGTAAGTGAGCTTTGTTGTGCTAGTGGAGATAGTATGAAAACAAAGGATTGTATTATGGAGTGGTTTTCAGTAGAAATAAGAATATTCAAGGGATTCATTCTCTCATCAATATTATTCAATGCTCCAATTAACTGATCTGATTACAAAGTCAGTGGAGACCAAAGTAAGCAGAACACAATTTAAAGAATAACCTTTGAGGAGGATGGATTATATCTTGTTTGAAGAGAATGCCAACACCATAACTAGGAAAGCACCCAAAGATGATGCTGGAAGAGTTGCAACAAATGCAGAACCATGGGATTTAAGATCAATGGTAATAAAATCAATTTTTGCATGCCTCTAATAAGCCAGAATTGACTGACTGCTAATGCTTCATGTGACATCAAGTGGGTTAAAAGATTTATCTATCTTGGTATTCAGTTGTCAGCAATTCTGTACTCAAGAAGTGTGCAATGTATCCATCTTATATCAATGGCATGTCAACATGCTCAAAAGTCTCTGTTTGGTGGAGAGGTGTCAATGTGATGACTCAGATGTGCTTGTTCAATGTAGCAATGTGGACAGCTTAATTATATGGAGCAGAAGTAGGAACATTAAAAATATCAGATTAAAAAATAGCTTTCAATGTCAAAACACAATATATTCTTAATCTGCCCTGGCAAATTTATATTACAGATTAAAAGGTACTTAGAGTCCTTGTACACATTACAAAGGACCCTTGTACACATGTTGAATTTGCCCCTTTTAGCAGTTTAGTTGCCCTTTTTAGTGATTTAATTTTGTTAGAGTACATGTACGGTGGCATATTGCAATTGAATTTTGTAACAGTGTATACCTTGATTTTAATTTAACTGACTTTTTTATGTAGCAAAGTAGAACACATCCAATGTATTTTAGTTTACTACATAACCAATTACAGCAACTCATCTGGAGATGGTGGTGGGGCTAGTGCATGAGGTACCAGAAGCCCAGGCATGCTTGTGGAAGCCTGGGCTTGGTAGGCTTCCAGTAACCTGTGCACCATCCTTGCTGTCTTCTCTGGCTGCCAGCACACCCAGCCATCTTCCTACTGCTTTTCCACACTGCCCCAGGGGCAAGACAGCCCATTCCTGGACAGTCCCAGGCCACGGGGACAATGCATGGAGTCCTGAAATGCTGCCAATCCTGAGCTTCCCTGAGCACACGCAGGCTTCCAGTGCCCCGTGCACCATTGGATCTAGCAGGTGCTGCCTGCAAGCTGGGACAGTACCTAGTCAGCTAGGACCCCACCCAGATGGCCCCGGGGAGGGGGGGGTGCTGCTGCCTTGGAGGGAAGCACTGGGCACCCTTGCAGCTCACGGGCTGCATGACCCAACAGCAGCTCTTGTGGACTCCACTGAGACAAAAAAAGCAGCAAGGGGCCTGATTTTTTTTGTTTTTGTTTTTTCCAGCAGAGCCTGCCCACATTTCCTGTAGCCAGGGAGCAAACTGTTGGCAGGCTGAACATCCCCTGAGCTTCTGGAGGCCCGGGTGCTTCCCTACATGATGGCAGTGTCCCCCAAGCAACACCCACCCACTGGTACTCTGCCCGGGCGGTCCTGGGTGGTGCTGCCACTGCAGAGGGAAGCACTGAGGCTTCCCACAGCTCAGGGGGTGCTCAGTCTGCCAGCAGCTTGTTTCCCAGCCATGGGAGACATGGGCAGGCTCTGAGAGAAAAACAAGCAAACAAAGATCAGGCCTCTCACCACTTTTTTCTTTCTTTTTTCACAGCGGAACCTGCTCAACACACATTTTTTGCATCCTTTTTTATTTTTATATCTTTCCTCAAGTTAGCACCTAGCATAATGGGCCAAAACCTTGATTGCTACAAATGCTATACTATTGCTACAACAACTACTACTACCACTACTGCTGCTAGCAGCAAAAGATGTTTTGCCTTCAAAAGGAAGAAGACTTACAGGACTTCATCAAATATGGAATTCCATTCTGTGCATGTGAATAGCCATGTGGACATACTGCTGTTGCTATTTGTCATTAACTTCAAAAGCAACAGTATTAGGCCAATGCCAAGTGCTTTTCAAAGTTGCTTCCTTCAAGTTGTTGCGAGAGTTTTCACATATTCATCACAATTGCCTGGGAAACTTTAGTTAAAAAAAACCAAACAAATATAAACGAATGTGCTTAGTTTCACAACAACAAGGAGCTAGTAAAGTAATCCTTTCATTGGATTCTTTTGCTTAGCACTTTTGGAGGCCCATCAGGAAAATTAACATACGCTGAGAAGTCATATATTGTCAAAACAGCATCAGGTTGATTGTATTAAGAGATTATGGCAGGTGAGAGAAAGGGATATATTTTCAAGAGGCCTCTTTAAATCTGCTACAGTTTTTTTTGCAAAATCACTTAAAACTAAAAGCATTTTAAACATGAGTTCTTCCTTCCTCACAATTGCTGGCTGGCTCACAGATGTGCAATTGTTGCTACGTAGAAAGGTTTTAAGTGGCATTGTTTAAAAATGTATGCCAACATCATTTTAAAAGCCTATTTTTAAAGAACAGTCTTTCTCCCCTTCTCAACAGCAGCGTACATTCTGTGCCACCCATCTGAATGCTGACAAGTAGCTCGTGATTGCCAGGCATCTGTCACTGGCATGAATGGACAGTGAAAATGTACTATCCAGCTTTGGGTTTAAAAAAGGATGGCTCTGTATTTATAGGGAACAGCTCTACTTCAGTAAGAAATGGATCTGAAAAATTTACCTCCCCAAACCTCTTCATGTGATGACAGACTCACAGATTCTGAAAGGGAAATGTCTCAAAGAATGATATGAACATCAAAATGGCTGTAAGGGTTTGAAGGGAAGATTTATCTTTAAATAATTTGGGCCACAAATTGAGGCTAGGCTCATAGTACAGCAAATGTATGGTGGAAATATTTTGCTCTGTGACAAGGCAGACAAGAAGAAATGCTGGGACTAGGATCACAGCAAAGAGAAAAGAAGACATATTTTACCAAGACAGATAGGACCAGAATCCAACATCTTTACTCATAGTGGGTGCATCTACATGAGACATTTCATAGTTTCTAGGGTCGGAAGGGACCTGAGCAGATCATCTAGTCCGACCCCCTGCCATGGCAGGAAGAGCACGTGGTGGTCATCCAACCTCCTCTTAAAAACCCCCAGGGTGGGAGCCTGCACCACCTCACTTGGAAGCTGGTTCCAGACTCTAGCCGCCCTGACTGTGAAGTAGCGCCTCCTGATGTCCAACTTAAACCTTCCCTCCGCCAGCTTGTGACCATTGTTCCTGGTCACTCCTTGCGGCGCTCGGGGGAACAGGGACTCCCCCAGCGCCTGCTGATCCCCCCTAACCAGTTTATAACAGGCCACAAGATCCCCCCTCAGCCTTCTCTTTTGAAGGCTGAACAGGTTCAGGTCCCGCAACCTTTCCTCATAGG
>NW_017729004.1:28653702-28656611 GCF_001723915.1 Gavialis gangeticus | reverse complement strand
CCGTCTTGTCCTGCAAGGGCCCCACATTTCCTGGGGCCTTCTTTCTTCTCCCTATGTACTTAAAAAAGGACTTCTTGTTGTCCTTAATCTGGGAAGCCAGCCCCTGTTCCATCTCTGCCTTGGCCTTCCTAACCATCCCCCTACATCCCCGAGCAACTGCTGAATAGTCCTCCTTAGTGATGACCCTTCCTTTCCATTGGGAGTAAGCCTCCTTTTTGGCAAGGAGACATTCCCGGATGTTTTTAGTGAGCCATGGAGGCTTATATGCTCTCCAATGTAGAGTAGGCCAGGGCTTGTCAACCAGGGGGACGTGTACCCTGGGGGTACTTTGTAAGGTCCCATGAGTATGAGAGGGTGGGTGAGGAATGGAGTATCACTGCTTCACAGGACCAGGGCTGGGGTGGGGTGAAAGCAGCAGCGCCCACCCTTACAGGTATGCTGCCACTCCCCCCACCCTGCTTGCCATCTGTCCGCTCACCACTCCTCCCCGCCATGCTCGCCGTTTGGCTGCAGCCCCCCCCCCCCCGGGGTACATTTATTAAAAAGGTGGCCGCCGGGAGTACACTTAGTAAAAAAGTTTGAAAATCCCTGGAGTAGACTAATTAGCTCCACAGGAACCATGTCTATACAAGACGCTGACAGCAGTCATTACTGCACAGTCATTTAGTATTTGTTTATACAAGTACTAAAACAACTGCATGGTAACCAGAGTTACTGCATAATAGTGCCATCAAATGGCTTTTTCATAATGCTGACTATGGAGTAGCCTGAGACTAATATGCAGTGGCATCATGTCACGCTTTCTGCCATGAGACGCTACTACACAGTAGTCATGGGCTACTGTGCAGTCAGCATCTTGTGTATACATGGCCAGTAAATGCCTTGCATCTACATGTGCAGGACTATTAGGGTGGAGTAAACTAATAAAATTGCATTTACAAGTACTACCCTGCTGTGGAGTTTTTTACTCCACAGCACTGCATGTCTAGATACTGATGGGGCTGGCTGGGGCACAAGGGTGCTTCAGTGTGGGAGCTGCCTGCCAGCTAGACCCACACTGGAGCACCCTTATGCCCCAGACAGCTCCTCAGCAGCACACTGAGCCAAGTCAGAGGAGCCCTGGGCTAGCAGGTTGATGACCCAGGCCCCTTGCCAACTGGGGCTGTTCTGACCTGGCTCAACATGCTGCAGTCCCAGGCGCACGTTCAAAAGGCATGCCCGGAAGCAATAAACTCTAGCAATAAGCACTGGAGTTGATTTCTTCAAATTAATTGCATGTGTAGATGTGCCCAATGAGTAGTCTCACTAAAAACCCTTTAATTTGTCAGATCTAATAAGGGCGGTAGAATCTGAATTTCAGCATCTCTGTATAGGCACACAACCATGTGTGCAGAAACCTAAATATACACACCTTGTATCATGGTTTCTAACCCTGAAGTGGCTGTACAGTGCTAAAAGATAACAAAAGGAATCACTCTTCCATTTGCACCTACTGTCACCAATAGACTCACTACAGCATGATCTCTGCCATTAGCCTCTATGCGAATAAAACTTCCTTGCAGACACACCAGTTTTTTTGGCCCAGTACAAATTCCTTTAAACAGTTTTTTGACTCTACACCAGAATTAAGACAACATGATGCATATCATCTGATACCATTTATTACTTGTGTATGTACAGGTGTTAGGGCCCATATGAATAAAAATGGTTGATTCTTCCCTGTCCTATTTGCATTTCTTCATAAAAGTTCATTAGTGTTTTACATTGCAACAAAATTAACCTAAATTTCTTGAGTCTGCTAAGTGTGCTTCTATTTCTAAGGAAATTCCCAAAGCAATCTTCAAATAACTATTTGGATAACTGCTACTGTCTTTTACAACATATCTGCAAGCCTTCAGGCAAGTTCTGCTGTTTCCATTTTCCATAAAAGTGGTCTCTGAGTCATAAACAGAAAACAGTGGCGGTGCTTTATACAATCTTTGCCAGCTTGTGGAACAAGTAATAGTAGTGTTGGCAATTGTAAGTGGAAGGACTGGTAATGGTCCCACAATGAAGTCTACAAGACCCCATGGTCTGTTTGGGACATCAGGTGATATTAAAAAGGGATGGACAGAATAATGCTTTTTTTTCTACATTGTTACAATATTCTGACTGATGTTTATGTAAATAAGCTTGATGCCACAAAGCTAATTATGTCAGTGCTAAGAACTGGGTCTTTTCTGGGAAAAATGTGAAAAACTTTTTTTGTTTTTTCTTTTGGTCTACAAACAGCTAATATAGCAACATCCTATTAGAGACAGAGGGATCAGTCATTGAATTATATGAACTGGCTTCAACAGATCCATGGCTATTTGCACAAATGGACTATCTACTTGTCTTTCTCAAAGTGAGAGACAGACAATGCTATGTATTTTGATTTCATTTAGTAACCCTTTCCCTACAGTTGGAGTTTCCACAACTGGAATCACTGGGCAGGCAGGGCTTCAAGGTGGCAAAATATAATTTGTGACATTTGCTATAATGCCACATTTTAGATGTATGGAGCCCACATCCCAGACAAAAGCATGTTTTAATGTTGCCATTAGCAAAAAAAAATAAAAAAAAAATCAAAAGTTCTAGGGTGGCCTAGAATGAACTGGTCAGATAAGTCAAGTAAATAAAAAACAACACATTGGCAAGTCAAAGGAAGTATTACCAGAAGGTGGCAGTAATGCTATATTACAGCAGTACTTACTATGTGATTTACTAGAATAACCTAATTGCTCTAGCTTTGTAACATATGCTAGAATTAAGAGAGGAACATATACATTGTATTTGACATTAGAGTACATTTTACTGATTCAAGAATAATGAAGTCACTCCATAATAGTGTAATTAAAGCATGTGCATCAAATAAAAGGGTCCATCTC
>NW_017729004.1:28643355-28648702 GCF_001723915.1 Gavialis gangeticus | reverse complement strand
AATTGCTCTATAGTTAGAACAGCGTACAGAGAGGACACTGAGGTAGTCAAACCAATTACCACCGATGTATCCTACCTAATCTGGTATAACTTTTCAGGAATCTTCAGCTCAGTTATCTTTCTTTGACTCTTAGACTCTAGTTTTGGTAATTTGCCAGGCCCTAACCTTTGAATAATACTCTAGTTGCAGCAGTAATATATATCCTGATGTTTTTGGGTTTGAGGGTATGTAAATTAGTAAAAATTATTTAGACACCATTTTTCTCTTACTTGTTAAATCGGGGTTCTAAATTCTTCTTTTTAAATAGTTATGAGGCTTTTATAATATAATACTACAAAATATAATGAGTGGGAATTCTATATCTACAAGAACTTTATTTTATTATATTGTATATGTTTGATATTTTTATATCACAACTTTTTACATATACATCGAATTTTGCTGACTATCCTCCCCTAAGCATTTCATTAGACGGGAATTCCCTGATTTCAGCAGAATGATGTTATGCCAACAAAATGAATTGAACTTGATGTAACTATGAAAAACTGACAGTTTTCAGCACAGCTGATGCAAGGAACATTACAGTGAAAACTGAGGTTTCTGCTTTTAATTTTTACAGGCCATAGATCTGTCCCATCCAGTGCAAGGTAAATGATTCATTTGTTCAGCATATCATCTCATGAAGCCTTTTATTATACACAGTCACCCTGACACACTTCATTGTCTCAGCAGGAATGACTCTTGTCTCCTGCTCCTAATGTTGGGTTAAACCAAAACCTTTTTAGATCAAAGGTGCAACTGCTGTCAACTGTGTGGTCATAATAGTATTGTCCCTGGGTCTTTTTTTTCCTTAGAAAAATAGGGATTTTAACTGAGCCATACAAATAGATTTTGCTTTTATACAGATCAGAAAAACAAAAGATGCAATAGGGACCTACAAGTTAGATGCTGCAACACTGAGTTTTAGGTACTTGTTTCTGGAAATGGAATCCAAACCTAAAGTTAGATACCTATACTCTCCAAATATATATTGTGGGGAAGGGAGAGAGGTAATTAGATATCCAGAGTGGTGTGTGGAGACCTAGCTTGTGCTACCCAAAAGGAAATGCTAAGCAGAAGGATGTGTCTTAACTCCCCACCTCCACTCCATAGCTTAGGCACCTGACTCAAGGCTGTATTAGAGCATCTGCATCTATTGAGCATCCAGAGTTGAGAGTACTTTGAGTAGATACTTGTAACTGTTCTTTTAAAATAACAAAGCAGGGCTCGCTGTTTCTTTTTTAAAGACAGCTGCTGGAGGAGGTAGCAGCTAAAATTGAAATAATGGCTTAGTACAGTTTCATCTTCCAGACTGGAGACAAACCATGGGGCTCCTCAAGGTCCAGGTCTGGGCACACCTCTTGCAGTGGGGCAAGTAGGAGCAGCAGCATTAGGGCAAATGGCATGGGTGTCAGTGGGGCAAGCAGCATGAGGAAGCCACAGAAACTATCATTTGTCCCTTCCCACTTGCCAGCACACATCTCCACTATGGCTTTGTAGCCTGACTTGAGCAGGAGGCCCTACCCCATTTGAATTCCCAGTGTGTCTGTAGATCAGATAACTTGTGGCATATATTATTCAGCTGCAGCCTAAAACCTGAGCCCCTGGCCTGACAACATATGCTCATCTCAGTCTGCCTCCCCTGGCTAGACACCCAAGGGCCTAACCCTCCACCCACTCACTATCAGCTGGGTCAACTGACCCTCCACTTCCTGCACATGAACCCCTGAATAGGAAGTGTCATGGCAACAGGGAAACCTGACCCAAGACTGCTTTGCTGCTCTCTCTGGCTTGTTTCTTGACTTTGCCCTCTGTTTGATTCCCTGGCTTCTTCAATGGGCTTATCCCTGGCCTTTGCTTTCTGTTTGACTCTTGACCAGGTTCAAATAGATTCTGCTTACCCATCCCAGCCCTACTTAGTGCCTTCATCCCCAAGTGGCCCCAGACACAGTCACCTATGTCCCAGCATGACAGACATTCCTGGTTTAGCAGATACTGTATTCCCGTAGAGGAGATAGTTTGGGTATCCAGTCCAATACTCCTGTCGTCACAAATAAGTGCCCTAACCACTAAAGAGTGACTGAGCAAGCCAGTCATTTGTGCTCTCTCTTCCTGGCCCCATGAATATGCTCTGCTAGCCCAACTTCAATACCATGCAGAGAGAGTGCCTCCTTCCCATTCTGTCCTACAGCCTATAGCAAAGTATATAATGGATAATCCACTTTGGGAGGTGAGGGATGCGAGTTTGAAGATGGCCTGGAAACAAAGTCTTATGTAGCTTCTTATCACCCAGCTATTACATAACAGTTGGGTGGGGAGAACCTCCTTTTCTCCTGTGGCAGCTGCATTTTAAAAATAAAGCAACTAAAACACCATTTTTGAAGAGCCCAATACCAACAGTCTATGTTAAATTAACATTTACAGAATCTGGCCCCTTAAGAGACCTAGTTTTTCGTCCACCTAATTTTCTGATCTCACTGAGGGTTAGGAGTGATCTAGATGCCAAGCTGCTTAGACTCAGAAAATTCTGGGCATTCCCAGAAGCAGGACTACAGATGCTTTGGTCTGTAGTCCCAAAACGTAGACACCTATGGAGTTCAGGCACCTCCAGTATTAGGCAGCTACTGAGTGGGGGTACTAGCCCAACTAGAAGTACCTAGTCTTTGTTTTTTTATCTTGCACTATAAAGGTCTTTCCTTTTCCACTTATAGGCTCTATAAGATTCCTGTTGCTACATAAATAGGAAAACCCAAGCTTTATTAGTGGAAACACTGCTTCTCCTAAAGTCCCTTAAGTAAAACACTGAGCCACCAAGTCAAGCCTGTTAAGTCATTTCAAGGAATTTGGGAAGTCAGCACATTTGCAGTAATTTCCTGGCAATTCATCTATAATGTCTACTGACTGTTCCAATTTCTGACACAGATATATTATACCCAACTATGATCAGCATATATAAATAGTAAACTGTCTTGAAAATCCAGAATGTGGGGAAATAGGCCTCTCTAGTACTGCAAGAAAGGTTGATAAATCATACTGAACTTGAAATAACAGATGATCAGATTTTGAACAGCTGATTAGCTGTGTCTTTTTTATCCACTCATTCACTTGAAAGAATTGAATGTAAAATATGTCAATAATGTATCCATATCAATTCTTTAAATTCTTTGAGTTCTTGCCAACTACATAAATACCTCAAGCTATTTTACTGAACATGATGAATTTTCATGTTTGTCTAGCCTAGACTTCTCCCTTTTATTTACAGAAAATTACTTCGAGTTCTTTCCAGCGTGTTTTTTTTTTAATTTGCTTGAATTTACCTGTTTTTTGTGCACACTATCAATTATATAGATTGAAAGAAATATGATGTATGAAAAGGTTTAAAAAGCTTGAAAGATTTATAAAATTATTAAAGGACACTGTGAAATAATACACATGTGCAGGTCAGATTAAATACAAAGACAGATAACATTAAGGTAATATTATTTTATGGAGACCATTATGGACACAAGAGCATGCTATCATGATTCAATGGATTGGATAAGAAGGATAAGAAGAGAAATATTTGGTAAATTATGAGTTTGTCAGTGACTTGAAAAGTTACATGTTGGAGGAGTGGCTCAACTAGCATTAAGACAGGGGGAAGTAGGTACTCAGTTTAGAACAGGGAATGAACAAAGTTAGAGATTACTTAGATAAGATAGCTCTTCACAAAATAGCAGGACAAGATGTGATTCATTACAGAATAATCAAGAAGTTGACTAAAGTAATTGGCTATTATCTCTTAGAACTCAGGGATGTGAGGAGAGGCCCCAGTTTTATGAAATGGAAAAGAGAAGGCTGCAGAGAATTACTTCAAATTAACTTTGGAACCCAGTGAAATACTGCAGCATAAGATCAAGCAAACAATCAATTTGTAAGGAACTAGAGGATTATAAAATTATAAGTACCTACATGGATTTGTCAAGAGGCTAACCATCCTAGTTTTCTTCCATGAAAGGGTGTGAATTGTGGGAGTGAGAATATATCTCCACTTTAGTTAGGTTCTTGGCAGTGGCCCAATTTCAATTCCAGCTTTAGGCAGATAAGTAGCACTTATGCAGATAACTTTAGCCACATAAGTGCCATTTACTTTTTTAAAGCTGGAACTGAATTTGGGCTACTGTGCCCCAGGATATTTTCATAATCTACCTAAGAAAAATAGTCAAGATGAAATGGCTGTAATCTGGATAGATAACTGGTTGGTCATCCATGATTAAAGAGTAGTCATCAACAGCACAAGGTCAAGTTAGTAGGAGGTATCAAGTATAGCTTCCCATGCACACCCATTGTCTTAAGTCTGGTATTGTTCAATATCTTCATCAATGACTTGAAGGATGGAACTAAATGTACATTTAGTAAATCAGCAGATAACACTAAACTGTGTGGAGTGGTAAACACTTCAGAAGATCCGATTAGGATTCCAAATGTTCTCCAAAAATTGGAACAGTAGTTTGACATGAGTAGGATGATATTAAGGGCAAGCGCAAACAATAAACTTAGGCTCCCAGCAGATGTTACACTTAAAATGAGATTAACCAGCTATCATGTCTTAAATAGTAAGCCTGTGCAAAGGGGGTAGTATTCATTTTAGATTTGGATTAGGCCGATTCAGGGGACAATGATTCGATTCGGTGATCCAAATCACTTTCCCTATTCGATTTCGCTGAATCTGAAGCGGAGATTCAGCTGCTGCCGATTCACCGAAACAGCCAGGCCAGGCCCATCCCCCACCCACTCTCCCAGCCCAGCAATGGCTGCCGCCACCCGCCCCAGCTCCCAGCACTTGTTAAAAAAAAAAGCCCCAGCTCACCAGGTGCTGCCAGGCGGCGGGCAATCCCTGCTGCCCCCCACTGCCCCATGTTGTGTGGGGGGCTCTGCATGAGCCCTCTGACCACTCCACTGCTTCCCCAGCCCCCTCATGGGTGCCCTGCCCAGGCCAGCTCTGGCCCTTTAAGAAAAAAAAAAACCAAAAAAATCCCCAGACTCACCACTCCTGCTGGCAGGGGGCAATCCCCACTCCCCCCACTGCCCCACACCACGTAGGGGGCTCTGCATGGGATCCCGAAGCCCCAAACCTGCTGCAGGAGTGGTCCGTCCTAGGGCTTTTCTTGCTTTTATTTTCTTAAAGGGCCGGAGCTAGGCTGGGTGGGGCATGTGTGGGGGGCCTGGGAGAGTGAGGTAGGGTTTGGGGGCTCATGGCAGAGCCCCCCATGCAATGTGAGGCAGTGGGGGTCAGTGGGGATGGCCCTCCTCACCTGGCAGCACCAGG
>NW_017729004.1:28642617-28643196 GCF_001723915.1 Gavialis gangeticus | reverse complement strand
CCGCCTCTCCTCCGCCCCTAGTACTTACCAGCTCAGAGTCAGCTGCAACTCCCTGCTATAGCCATCGGGGACTGCCTGAATCATCAAAGCTCTCTGAAACTTTTCCAAAGATTTGGAGAGCTTTGAATCAATTCAGACTTTTAAATTGGTCCCCTGGTTCAATTCGGAATTGGAGATTCAGCCACCAAATTGGGCCGAATTTCCTCCAAGTTGAATCACCACCTGAAGCTTCTCACCGCCCTATTGAATTGTAACCCAGCCACATAATTAATGGTGTTGTAGCAGATTTGTGGCCACTAGGGTGGGGATGTTGCCCCCTAGTGGCTGTGTGTTCCCTGCCTGGCTTAGGCTCTAATGTAGCCCTTCCTTGCTCTTATTGAAGATTGGGTGCCCATAGGCCCTGAGTGAGTCTGAGCTAATTTCTACTGGGGCCATTCTAGGTCCCCCTAGTCACAGTCCTGCCCCCCAGGTTAGTAATCCCTCTTGGCCTGTCTGCCTCTGCCAGGCACCAGTAGCCTTAAGGGCAAATTGCGCAGTTCCGTTTCTCCCCTATACCACACCCCAAGCCTCATGGGTATT
>NW_017729004.1:28617611-28637617 GCF_001723915.1 Gavialis gangeticus | reverse complement strand
TAGTTCCGTTTCTCCCCTATACCACACCCCAAGCCTCATGGGTATTCTCTCTCTTTGATTTTATCTATTTGTACACTTGGCCCCCTTGGGTCCTCAGACCTCCTGGTCCTGCATGCAGCCCCTCCTCTTGGCTCACAGGCCCCCTGGTCCAGTTTAACTCCTTCTGGACTTGTGGGCCCTCTGGCCCAGCTGAGCCCTTCCCTGGGCACATAGGCCCTCTGGTCCAGGTCTCAGATTTTCCCTAGGCTCCCAGTCTCTTGACTGGGCCCCATTCTCAGTCTGTGGGCTTCTAGGTTACCAATTCTTGAGTGTGCCAGAGCAGGGCTCAAGGCTGAACCAGTGGTGCCACTTAAATAAAAAGAAGTATTTCAGCCCTCTGGCAGACACCTCAAGCCCTCTCAGCACAAAAGAAAGGCTACTTGCCTATAAAACCCAGCTTTTCTCTGCCCAGGTGACTTGTCTCTGTTCTCAAGTCTGCAGAATTACTTACATAAAATCCAAGTCCCTTCAGACGCCCTGCTGCTCTGCAGCCAGGAGCTTCTCACCCCATGACTGTCAGGAAGAAACTACCAGACAGTTTCAAGTTCTAGGCTTATACAGCTCGAGCTTGAGCCCTCTTCCAGTCAGGTGAGTCTTTCATTAGCCATCTGTACCAGCAGCAAGCAGCTTTAAAAGAGCACGCACACTCCAGTGCCCTGCTACAGTGTGATAAAACAGGGAATAAGTCACAAAGCATGCCTTAAATGAATCTCTAGCCAGAGCAGATCAGTCTTTGAAGGGCTCTGGTGTGCTCCCAAGGCTGGGGACTAGCACTCTGAGGACCTGGCACCTGGCTTGCTCTTTGCTGGTACAGGGGGAGCCGAGGATTATGATCCCCGACTGCCCCTGCACCAGCAATAGGGTGCAATTGGCATTTGATCCCACAATTACATCCCTTGCCATGCACAGGATGGCATGGCAGGAAGTACAATTGCTGGGATCATGGATCAGATCCCATCATGAATTAATGAAACACCTGTCAGTGGCCTGAGGAATGAACAAATGCAAAAAGAGAATAGACTGATATAGATTGCAATAGTGCAGAAGAGGACCTCAGGATTATAGTAGATTACAAACTAAATATGAGTCAATGAGGGAATATTTTTGCAAAATCACTACCTACTAATAGCTAACAGACATATTAACAGTCTTCTGCTAATTATGGGAGATAATTCCTCCACCCAATTCAACTGGTGAGTTTTCTTTCCAGTTTTGGGCACTGGATTTCAAGAAAAATGTTGACAAATTGGAAAAGTTGAGGGGCAAGCAACAATAAAATATGGTAGTATTCTAGGTCTAGGAAACAGGAAATATGAAGGAAGATGGAAGAACTGGAATTATTTAATTTAGAGAAAGAAGAGTGAGGGAGGATTTGGTAATTGTCTTCTAATACCAACAGGGGTTGCAATAAGGAGGATCAATTGTTTCCTGTATCGACCAGGAACAGGTCAATAAAAATGGCCTTAAATTGCAAAGAGAGGACAACTATATAGGTAGTGTAGAATTGGAAGGTTTCCTAGAGAGATTCTAGAATTTCCATCACTGGAAGCTTTGGAACATAGGTTAGGCCAACGTTTGTCTGTTGAGCAGCTCACAGGTCCATCCCCAGCACCTATTGCCCCTCCTGGAGCCAGATTCGCCTGCTGCACTCTCCAGCTCCCCTCACCTCCAGTCTCTTGCTTGCCACACTTTTGTTTTTATCAATAGTATCCTGTTGAGGTAGGAGTAGCTTCTCTGGTGCTCCCCTCTTTTGACTGTACCCTTGGGCTTTTCCACCCCAAACTCAGCCCTGGGATCTCTATACTTCTACACTTATGAGCTCATGGTTCTGCACTCCAGTGTACTAATGCAGTGCCAAATCTTTTTCCCCACCTAAAAATTGGAAGCTGTTCAGCTCTGCTAGACTTTCCATCAACAGAAGGTCACAAGTAGTGCATATCCAAGAAATTCACCTAATGATTTTGTATACTTTATCTACTAAATTCTTTAATTAAGAAAAATTATCAGGCACAGCCTCTTTTCCTGATCAATAGACTAAAAATGCTGCTCAAGGAATGCTGCTTAAGAAGTCTGGGTTGTAACTCATGAAGCTGGAAATCCTCCTCACAAAAATATGGCAGCATTCCCACTGCAAATCAAGACTCTTGAAGCCATGAAACTAGGGACACTCATCTTTAAGTATATTTTTTCCTGCATCAGTTTCTCACTTTTTCTCCTTTCTTCTTCAGTGACACTAAGGTAACCATAGAAATTCCTGGATAGCTGCACATACTCTGGCACAAATATTACTGGAAAAGCTATTGGCACCATTGTTATATTATCTGCCCTTATTAAATCACTGTGTTGTCCTCCTGCTTTTGATACTAAATCAAATGATAACTCCTCATCCTTACTTTAATGTTGCTCGTACCACTGCTTATCCATTTTTATTTCCTTCAATGTCATTGCTGCTATTAGAGTTTGTAAAAAGATATTTTGTAGAAATTTTCAGATGGGAGACATTATTCACAATTTTTTCCCAGGAAATTTTTATTTTTCCTTGGAAAGTTTTTAAACAAAATAAACAGTTTTTTGTTTAATTTAAAATTGAAATGTTAAATTCCAGTTTGGTTTTCAGAAAATGAAAATAAATGGATTTTGGACTTGGGGTTTTTATTTTTTAAGTGAAAAAATATTAGAAAGGGAAGGAAAGAGTGGGAAAAGCAGCTTTTTTTTCTTTTCCATTTTCTCCTTTCTAACTTTTTTACTATTCCTAAGGCCAAATTCTTTCCATTTATTTCAGGGTGCAAAATGGACCTTCACTTTAGATTATTTTAGGAAATTTTAGAAAATTAGTGTCATGACTTTTATCAGTTTTTTAAATCAAAATATTATTGAAAAATCATATAAGTATCTACATATTTCAGTCATCAAAAAGACATGCAACAAATTTCAGCATTTTAATTTTTTTTAAAAGCAGTATAATGTTGAGTAAAATAAAAATGAAAAACTGGGTTCTGCAAAAAAAAAAAAATCATTTTCAAGAAAAGCCATTCTGGGGGGAAAAAGAAGATTCTTTTTAAGAGTTTCCATTCCTTCTATTTACACATGGCCACACTTGATTTGTTAAGAAGTCTTAAAGGAAACACCTTCATGACTCCTTACACAATGCATATTTAGGAGAACTTATACTATACCAATGACTTTGTCCAATAAGACCATCAGATGAAAAGTTCACTTTCTGGTGACTGAGGAATTGCATTGTGTAGAAAAAAACTGGCAGAGCAAAACATGTCAGCTGTAGGCTATAAAGGAAAAGGAGCATAGAAAAGGTCTCTGTTTCAAAGAAAAACAGTTACTGGAAAGCCATTTCTACATTCTGTAGAACCCCTTTGAAAAGGGATGACCCTAGTAACTAGGCAGACAAAGACTATACTATTAGTGAGCATTAACTGGAGGACTGCAGCCAAGGCACTGATATTAGAAAATGAATAAAAGGCAAAACTCTCTTTCTCTCTTTTCTGTTCTGAAGATCTTGGAAACACAATGACAGATTAATTAAAAGTAACTATACAACCATGTGCAGCAAGCCTGTTAATTCAAAAACTAAACTAGCTTATATTATGTCAGGTTTGGATTCAAACCCCCTCAGGGCATCCAAAACAGTGGGATACAAGGTTTCCATTGTGAAGGCCAAATGTGTTAATTTAGAGATGTCAAGGGGGTACATACAATTGTATGGGGCAGAGTCGACTCGCAGCCCTACTCCCTCCATTCATGCAACTGGAGGGAAGAGAAGGGTTTGGAAAACCATGTGTAATGTCTTTAGTAGAAAATCTCATGGTACAGAGGAAAGCAATTGCGTACAACAGCAAACGGGATTCTAAATTAAGAATAGCAGGTTGAAAGGGTCAAATATGTCCATTGCACAGGACAAACATCCTGACTCTGACTGTGATTATAGAATAGTCTCTCAAGGAAAATGGTGGAAGTCTTCAATGTAAAACTGTGAAAATCACTACTAAGTAAATCAGTAGAGGTACGTGTAGATGCTACATTTAGAGTGACCTAAGTAGGGTTCAGTTAATCTAAAATGCCCATCTGTGCAGACATTTGGCAGGCCTGATTTAGGTTTGTTCACCTGAGTAGGTGAACTAACTTAGACTGGGAACAAGTTAACTTGATCCGGAGAATTTCTGGACACGTTCAGAGCACTGGCCCAGGGCTGGGAAACCCAGGTTGCTCATCCAAGTCCTGGTACTGTGAACTTTCGACTCCTCCACCTCCTCACACTTGGAGGGACAACCTCACTCCATGAGAATCCACTGGCTCTCTCCACAGACCCAGTATACCCCCCTGCATCCCACTCATCCCTCCCCCAACCCTGGGTTACATACACCAGGCTCCAGGTGAGACTCCTGCCACTGGCGATGCCTCAGCTCACCATTCCTAGTCTATGATCATGTGGTTTAAAGTAAGATGAATTTAAACCCCCCAAATGACTTAACCCAAATTAAGTCGATCTAAATGTACCACCTGCATGTACCATTACTTAAAGTAAATGGTGTGATCATAGATTAGGTGGGGCAAACATTTGACTGCACCCTAAATGTGCAAAAGAGATGGGAAGGAAGGATGGTCCAATAGGTAGATCTCTAGCCTGGCCAGTTGAGGACTTGGGTTCAGTTTCCCATTCTGTCATAGTCTTCCTTTTTATCCTCATGCTCCAGTTCTCCATTTGTACAATAATCTCTGAAGGTAAGTTCATTAAAGCTAGTGAAGTTCCCAGATGCCTTGCTGATGGGGACCATATAAATGACATAGAATGATCCTAAATTTCAAGGTGCTACATCCTGGGCCTCATCCAGATTTCATGGAAGTTGATAGGAATCTCCCTCTGATTTCAACATGTTTGGATGAGGCTAACTCAATAGACCCTTCTCCTTTCTAATTATATTACCTACCCAAGGAACCAGGCAATGAGGACAGGAAAAAAATGTCATGAGGTGACTGGTTCAAGCACAGTCCTGTTATTTGGTATGTGCCTTTGTATGACATCTTTGGTTGTCCTTGTGCCATGTGGAAAACACAGACCAGTGAGGTGAACGATGACAAAGGTAGAAAATACAAATTGATTTAACTGAATTCACAGCTTGATTTTTAATGGTGGAAAAGCTGCCATTGTCTGGATTCTAGCAAATCACTTGGACAATGAAAATCTTCATGGAAAAAAAAAATTAGACATTCACCTGGTGCTTCTTCCCTTCACACTCTGATGTTTTCCTCTATAGGGATAATAATATGTAGTTCCCCTGACCTGTACATGGAATGTGGATTCAGTGTTACTTTTTGGTTTCAGAAAGTCAAGGATTCCAGCTGCTAACAGCAGCTTTTTTGCCCTTTGATGTAGAAATAGCAGATAATATTGGATTCACAAAAGCCCAGCGACATTTATTAAATTTTAGAAGTCTTCCTTCTAAATACACAATATCCTTTAAAAACTTGATCTGAGGGGGATTATGAAAGCTAGGGCACAGAAAGAGAAGAGCGGCTGCTGCTTGGCATAGTTCAGAAGCAACAGAAAGTACATTAAGGAAGGGCACAGCTATTTTGTTCTTCAAGTGATGATTCATTTGCTGCTTTGTATTGTTCATTTTTAGATACAATGTAAAGTTTGAGGATGAGAAAGCTGCTAATCTGACAAGATTTGTGCTGGGGATAGAAGTTAACGTGTGGTATTCGCTAAACAAGTGTCCCACCCCTCTGTGTTGTACAATGGACCTTTCTTTTATAGAAAAAATAATGAAGAACACACAGAGCGTGATACTGAGGGGAAAAGAGGACAGTCTGTTCTGTGCAGACAAACACAAAGCTTAAAAGAGGAAATGGGCAAGGCACAATTCTGTGTGGTTGAATGGTTTATTTTTTGGGTGCACATGTGCAAACTTCCTCTCCTTCCCCACTACATGGCAGTCTCTTACATGGGTAATTGCCTACAATGAGATGATAGTCTGGCAATATTTATAGTAACACAAATTTGTGATACTATGCTGTTTTCTGTCATAACAAATACCTGGAATTAGACATTCCCTTCACACCTAGACCTGAAGACAGGGTACACATGCAGGATGCATTTACATGTGTAATGAATGCGATGAAATAAACACTGGACCTGTCCAAGATACAGTGAACTACTCCTGGGTGCCGTGTCTATACATGTTTCCGGGACGGCAGGAATTTAAGCCAGGATGGAGCAGGCCCCCAGCTTCTTGGGCTGACTAGGCACAATTAATACCCCCAGTCAGTGTCTACATGTGTGTTTCAGTGCAGCAAAATACTCTACCATAAGACAGTACATGGTACGATCTTACAGCAGAATTAATTAGTTTACTGTGCCCTAATACCTGCACATGTGTAGACTGTGATGCTTTACTGTGGAACTGATTAGTCTACTCTTCAGTAAAATGCATGTGTAGATGTACCCACAGTGTTGTCTCACCAGGTATGCATGGTAATAACCATGTCTTAGAAAGCCATAGTTCTCCCATTCACCTCTTCCTTCTGGAAGTAAGTAACCTGCCTATATCTTGCTGTTCTAGTTGCTGTTCTGCAGGGCTGGACTCAAAATTCTCTCCATTACATGTACTGGCCACTCAACCCCTGACCTTCCCTTTGTACCTATAGTGAAAACAAAAGGGAAAGAGAATAGGTTGATTTGTCTAATGACATAAAAAGCCACACAATAACCTATTCCTTAGTGACTGTCCTTAAGTGACCAATTTAATAAGTTCCATGGATGGAAAATAGAGGACGCTGTGAGTCCAGACCTCCATGTGCCTGGCTTTTTTGCAAGCTTAAACAGATGCTGGAGTACTACCCTGACTAGGAAAATACATGGAAAACACAGTGACTTTAACAGCTTCTGCACTACTTTTGTCCCATTACCCAGTATAGCAGGCATTTATGGACTCATCTGCACATCTGTTAAGACAGTCAGAAAAGTAGTCTCTGCCCTCTCTGCCCCCCGCCCCCCCAATATAATTCCTTGGCTAACTTTCTACAAGAAAACTCCTCCAAAACCATTTCAGGCTGGGCATAAGGAAGAACTTCTTTACTGTCTGAGCTCCCAAGGTCTGGAATAGCCTGCCATCAGAGGTGGTTCAAGCACCTATTTTGAATGCCTTCAAGAGAAATTTTGATGTTTATCTTGCTGGGATCCTGTGACCTCAGCTGACTTCCTGCCCCTGGGCAGGGGGCTGGACTCGATCTTCTGAGGTCCCTTCCAGCCCGAATGTCTATGAAATCTATGAAATATAGCTTCCCTTCTTCACTACTCCAGTCTTTGCTGGTGCCATGGCCTCTGCCTTGTTTTGTATGAATTGGTTTGCGGAGGGAGAGGGGGAGGGTAGCTAAGCAAAGTGAGAATCAGATCTTTGTCATGCCAAATGATCAAATTCAGCAAAACACAAAAGCCAGTGACTAATGCCTTATAGTCTAGACACAATAAGTTAATATTTGACGCACAGATGACTGGTACTGTATTCCTAATTCGAGGTCCTTTTCTTTTAATACTAGCATTACAAACAGAAGCACCTTTATGAGCACACAGTTTTAATATTAGTCCTTAGCCCATGGTTCACATCATACTTACAGGAAGTTACCTGGACAGAAGACTTTAGTGATTGCAACAACTTTACCACATCCTACTGAGCAAGCACTTACAACAAAGCTGTTTTATTGTTTATACCAGCTATGCTTCACCTATTGATCAGAAATCAGCATGGGCAATTGTGCATGAAAGTACATGACCTCTTAATTTGTTATCCTACATCTGCCAACTCTCCTTTACCCCTGTCTTGAAACTGAATATCTTTAATCTAGTTTTAAAGGCAACTTGACATCATTCTGTAGATGCAAAAGGCTGTCTCCTTCCTGAACGTTTACAGTATGTAGTATAACTGCAGTATATGACAGCTTTAATTAGAACTAAAGTTATGTGAACCTTCAAGTTCCTAAACTTGAATTTCAGTAAATAAATCAAGTGTGAATATGGAGCTATCTGCAATTTTCTTGGGTGTCCTACTTTTTTTGACATATACAGTCAACACAGCTGTTCCATTCCTCTACTCTAGAATTACACAAGGTCCTTTTCCTAAACAGGTGTCCACTTTGCTTTCAAACTAAACTAAACTAAGTCTAAAAATAGAACACAAAGCAGAAAACAAAGCTTAGCCTTTTTTAAAATTTAAATCTTACTTTCTGTAGAAAGTTCTGCTTCTATAGTCATTGCACTGCACAATGTACCCAGTTCTTACAGTCATGAAGTAAGGGTATGCGGTATGAATGTTAAGCTACATGGGAGTTAATTTATGTACATAAAACTGCATTATCTGTTACATGCTTGAGATATGTATTCTTATCATTAACTATGTATCTCCTTTTTCAGCAGTCCCACAGAGTTCAGGATGATTGTCTTCCATGATTGTCTTATCTGTGGGTTCAAAGAAGGGTGATGAGGCTGATCCAGGATCTTCAGACCCTGTTGCAACACAGGCATATGTTTCCATGTGTGGTGGGTGGTTCCATATTTTTTATTCAGTCCACAACATGCTGATTCTCCTGCTCCCATTTTTCCGGCTCCTATTGCTGTCATAAGGTTTCAAAGTCCTGAGATCCTTGCAGTAGACTCTTCCTCCATTTGGGGCAGTCCTGGGTGACAGTCTCTCATGAGCGGATGTTGATGTTGCATTTTTTCAAGTTGGCCTTGAGGACATCCTTAAAGTGCTTTCTCTGCCCTCATCTTGAACATATACCTTGACTGAGCTGGGAGAATGAAATTTGCTTCACAAATCTGGAGTTGGACATCTGGATGACATGGTTGTCCCAGAAAAGTTGATGTGTCCCTGTTGGAGAGACTGTGTGTCACTCTCATAGTCACAAATGTATACTAAATATAACTAAGAGTAGTGCTGGACAACTTATGTACTAGAAACAATGTATTATGAATATTTTTGCTCATGAAATATTCCCTGACCAGTTACTGTATTTCTGAATTTCTTTGTCATTTCTATTAGGGCTGTGTGAAGCTCCAGGTGCTGATTCAATTCAGAGGGGATTCAGCCCAATTTGGTGGCCAAATTTCTGAATCTGAATCAAATCAGAGCACTAATAAAAAGGTCTGAATAGATTCAAAGCTCTCCAAATTGGTTCAGAAAGGATTCTGAGAGCTTTGGTGATTTGGACAGTCTCCACCCACTGCACCAGGGAGCTGGATCCAGACTTTGAGGTGGTAAGTATGGGGAGGAAAGGGCTGGAAGGGGGGAACCATAGGGTGACCCCAGCCAGGCTCCATCCCCTGTCTGGTCCCTCAGCCCCTGCCCACTCCCCCAGCCCCCTCATGGCTGCCCCACCTGCCCCAGCTCCCAGCCCTTTAAAAAAAACCCTACTCACTGGGTGCTCCCAGGTGGGGGGGGCAATCTCCGCTGTCCCCCATTGTCCCCCACTTCCCCCTGCTGTGTGGGGGGCTCTGCCACTCCCTCAGCCCCCCCATGGCTGCCTCACCCACCCCAGCCTCCTTTAAGGAAAAAAACCACACTCACCGACTTGTGCAGCAGCCTTGGGGCTTCTGGGAGCACATGGCAGAGCCCCCAACTAGAGTGTGGGGCAACAGGGAGCAGTGGGGATCGTCCACCTGCCTGGCAGGCGCCGATGACGTGGGTTTTTTTTTCCAAAGAGCTGGAAGCTGGAGCGGGGGGCCTGGGAGAGCAGGCGGGGGAAGGGGCCTGTGTGCTTCAGTAACTCGGCTGATTCAGCAGTAGCCTAATCTCCGAATCAGGTTCAGCCAGATTGAATCGGAACAGTGATTTCAATCACTGAAACGAATCACTGTTCTCTGAACCTGTTGAATCCAGATCTGAAGCAAACACTAGCTGCTTTGCACAGGCCTAATTTCTATTTGTCTTCTTGTTTGTACTCTCCAACTGCATCCAATGAATCATAGATGATTTGAATGCTATGCATATATTTTGTGTTTGATATGGTACCAAAAACATACTATTTTTTCCTGATCTCTAATCGTATCATCCAAACTTCCTAATTAGAGGAAGACCTGTGCAAATCATTGTGTCTTTCATTTAAGAAAGTGGAAGGCAAAGGAGCCAAAGAGCCAGAAAGCCTAGGAGTTTCTAAGTAGAAATGTTCTGAAATTTCAAAATGTTCATATGACAAAAGGGAACTATTTTTTTCATATTTCCACACACTTGTTCTCACTTTTGAGCAGCACTAATTTATGTGTACTTGCCTTTATTGCATAAAGAAAATTATTGTGTTGCTCTATGCTAGTGGATATTCCTCCTACTTTATCATGTCCTCCTATCATGTGACTGCTTCCTCTGTTTCTCCATTTATGCGTAGAGATTACAGGTAGAATTCAGTTTCACTCTATATTCCAAAATGACAACTTTCCAGATCAGCAGCATTTTTGTCACATGCCAGAGTAACCACAGTTTGTGGATACTAGTGGACAAGGGCAAGAGTTATGGATCAGTCCCTGCATATGTCCACATAACTACTGAGCATATCAAGTAAAACTATGTGGCTTAGTATGTGTGCATTTAAGCATAAATTCAAGAAGAACCTGGGTGAGGCCCCTCCAGTGTTTTATCTCTGATAGCTGAGTGGTTAGAGCACTCCTCCAGAAAGCAAGAGACCCAGATGTTAGACCCTTATCCAAAGGGAAGCTGAGCCTATGGCTTTCCAGCTTGCTAGCATAGTCCTGTAAACAACAGAGCACAGGCCTAGCCTTATCTAGCCCTCCCCTTGAAGCTGAGCCACTGCATTTAATAGTCATTAGATAAATGGATTCAGAGGAGTGAGGAAGTTTCTGAACCACTTGAAACAAAGGTCCAAAGACTGCTCCATTCCAGAGCATTATTCATAGATTCATAGATTCATAGATTAAGGGTCGGAAGGGACCTAGTAGATCTTCTAGCCCGACCCCCCGCCAGGGCGGGAGAACAACAAAAAACCCCAAAAAGAGAAACGGGACTCAAATGAGTCCAGCCAGGTAGGCATCCAGCCTCTTCTTAAAGACCCCCAGGGTAGGGGCCAGCACCACTTCCCTTGGAAGTTGGTTCCAGCTCCTAGCCGCCCTAACTGTGAAGTAGTTTTTGCGGATGTCCAATCTATACCTCCTCTCCATCAACTTGTGCCCATTACTCCTTGTTATGCCAGCGGGCGCTAGGGGAAACAGCGTCTCCCCCAAACCCTTCTGGTCCCCCCTAGTGAGTCTATAGACGGTCACCAGGTCCCCCCTCAGCCTTCTCTTGTGGAGGCTGAATAGGTTCAGGTCCCGCAGTCTCTCACTGTAGGGTCTGCCCTGTTGTCCCCGGATCATGCGGGTGGCCCTCCTCTGGACCCTCTCCATGTTGTCCACATCCCTCTTGAAATGGGGCGCACAGAACTGGACACAATACTCCAGCTGTGGCCTGACCAGCGTCGCGTAGAGGGGGAGGATCACCTCCTTGGCTCTACTCGAGATGCACCTGTGGATGCACGACAAGGTCCGGTTAGCCCTGCCAACCATGACCTCGCATTGTCGGCCCATGTTCATCTTGGAGTCAATAATGACTCCAAGATCTCTTTCTGCCTCCGTGCTCTCGAGTAGGGAGTTCCCCATTGTGTAAGTGTGCTGCTGGTTCCTACTGCCCAAGTGCAGCACCCTGCACTTGTCCGTGTTAAAACGCATCCTGTTCCTGTTAGCCCACCCCTGTAACCTATCCAGATCCCTCTGCAATCTCTCCCTCCCTGCTAGCGTGCTCACCTCCCCCCAAATTTTGGTGTCATCAGCGAATTTAAACAGGTTACTTTCCACCCCATCATCCAGATCGCTGATGAAGAAATTGAACAGCGCAGGCCCCAGGACCGAGCCCTGGGGGACTCCGCTACCCACCTCCCCCCAGGTCGAATATGACCCATCCACCACCACCCTCTGAGTGCGACCCCTCAGCCAATCTGCAATCCATCTGACTGTGTAGGCATCTATGCCACAGTCACCTAGTTTTTTAACTAGGATGGGGTGAGAGACGGTGTCAAAGGCCTTGCTGAAGTCCAGAAAGACTACATCCACCGCGACACCTGCATCCATGGCCTTTGTGACCTGATCGTAGAAGGCAATCAGGTTGGTCTGACATGATCTCCCCCTAATAAATCCATGCTGATTGCCCCTGAGCATCATTTCTGATGCCGGCCCATCACAAGTGTGCTCCTTGATGATCTTCTCAAAGAGTTTCCCCAGGATTGAGGTAAGACTGACGGGCCTATATCTTACTATTATTTTACTGAGCCACATCCATTCCTGTTTTTATCTTTCTGATCTTCTTCTCTTAAGTGCATATGGGGCTAGGTTCAAACAGAGGTGGGTGAAGTGATTAGATAATGCTGCTCTTCCATGGGGTAGGTCCAGATTCTTGCTCCCAGTGGGAGAAAAGGTCCCCCACTGCTCTCCATCTATTTTACCCAATGGATGAATTGGGTGACCAGAACCAGGTTCTCCCACTTCCTGTATGAGTACTAAGTACTTAGCAGTTGGGACTAAAATACAGAGTGGAATATCTCCTCCTCCTTTTATAGCACAAAATAGTTGTGGGTATTTTTTTTACCAGGGATAATTTTGGGCATATAGAGTGAAATGGAGTTCTGCCCTAAATCACTAGTTTGCTCACTCTCCTAACCACTCTGCTTTCTCTTAGCCAATACTCTTACTTCCATATAAACCAAATGTTCAAGGAAAGCCAAATACACAGGGGCACAAATCGTCAAATCTAATCACAAATCAGACTTAGCAAACATGCTCATGAATGCATTCCTTCATAATTCAACAAGCCGTATCCAGAAGTTATTGGATAAAATTAAGCAAAGAACATATGGAAGATGCTTACTGAAATGTACTTTCCATGTGTGATATCACTTAATATAAGCATAGGCTGAACATCAGGGGAAGCTTCCTGAGATCAAGATGGACAATGAAATAGCTTTTTAAGGAAAACTGAAAAGTAAACCTTAAGAAATTTAGGGCTAGACTAGATCAAATAAAAGAAGATATACTATAGGGGAAAATCTTGCAATGACATAAAGCTGGATTATGTTTAACAGATCTTTTCAGCTCTCACCTCTGGGCTTTCATAATAACATTTTTTTTCTGCCTGAGAAATTTTAAGTCTCTTATTTTATACAAACAGAATGATACTGTTCACTGAAGCTGTATAATTTTCTATGATTTCATATTATGTGTAACTCAAAAGCATGCAGTTAGTGGTTTGTTTTTATTAAACACAGGTAGCACTTGAAGGAGGCTAGAAAACAATGGAATAACAATTAATGAAGTTTTAAGGGCAGAAATTTTAATTTGAAACATATTAACATTTTAACTCTGAAGAGCAAGGTAGGTGGTTTGCTAAATGCATATATTAGAAATAACAGACAGAAACAAGTCAAAGACACAGAGGAAACCTGTCAATGCTATCTTGGTTTGGACTGAGGGGGGTCTGCTTTCCTCTATAATAGAGTGTATGGCCCTTTTCCTTGAATCTCTTCAGCATATTTTAACAAACTTGTGGCAGCAGAGCATTGGCCAACTTGGTCCTGTGTTCAGAGATAACTAGTTTTGTTAACAGGTTAGACAATGGATTTGTATAGGATGTTGTGGATAGGGATGGTCCTGCCTCAGATGAGGGGCTGGTCTAGATGACCTCTGGCAGTCCCTTCTAGCCATACATTTTTATGATTCTATGATTTTGTGTTTGTACAGTGTCTAGCTGATGATAAGATCTGCATCCATTCTAGCTGCTTTGAAAATATTAACAGTAATAATAACTAATACTACTAAAATACCAATACTACTACTAACAATAATAATAATAAACAATGACAAAAAATCAAACATAAGAGTGACCAGAATAATAGGAAGGGGAAAGAAATCCTGATTTCTGATGGCATAGTGAGAGATGTGGTTCAAATCACATACACCTAGAAAATCAAAATCAGTGAGCCTGCCTTGAAGGTACAAGAGTTTAAATGTGGCAGAATCTTACAGTGTGGGAACAAATTCCACGAGAGATGAAAATTTAATAAAGCTATGGATAGCTTCTGGAGACTGAGTATTGCTCCTAAGATGCCCTTCTGGTGTGACATAAAGATTAAAGAATGGAGAAAATTAATATAAGAAATCAACAAATGAACACAGATTATGAAGAGAGCAGTTTTGGCATTTGCAAACTAGTATAACATGCATGCTTGCTTTCTCTGCAATAGAAAAGTTGCATTTATTTAATTAAGTCTATATTAAATCAATCTAGTCAAATCTGTCGAAATGCATAATGCAAGCATACCTGAATCTATTTAACCCTTACTCCAATTAAATTAAATTACCTAATTAGTCTAAAGCAATTTATGCAAGTATACAACTGGCTTACAGTTCGGGTTTTACCCAATTTAACTATATTGATTTTGCTAAACTGATATAACTTTTCCAGTATAGACAAGGCCTAAGAAAGAGGTTAGTATTGGGATTATGTAATCTTCATTTATGCAGCTGCAGTAACAAGATTTGTTAGACAGTTCTTAAATTAAAGAGAGAGGGGAGTTTTTATTTAACTCTGATAATCTGGGATGTACATCCATCACACAGAAGATGGAGTTATTCTGCAACAGAAGATTAAAAAAAAAACCCCAAAATGGGGAGGGAACTAAACAAGATAATGCTTGAAGGAAAAAGATAAGAACAGCAAAGAAGAATAATGTGTAATGTTAGCCAAAGGGGCTGAGGAGAATGAGAAGGGCTTTTGAAACATATCAAGGAGAAAGAAGTACTAAAGGGAAAGTAAGTCCACTAATACCTGAGAATAATATCAACTTTGACTCTTAAAGGCTTGGGATGCTGATATTTGAAATCTGCCCTTAACAAAAAAATTGCACGTATCTGATCCAGTAAAAGATATGAGTGTGGTAAGATGCTATATGCACCTGCCACCTTAAGAAGAAAGGTGGAGGGAGAAGCAGCCTGCAGGTGTGGCAGAAGTCAATTAGAAAATCACATGACCAGGATGGGGCTGTGCTTGAGGCATATAAACCCAGGGCCAGAGCTGGTCAGGGAGTTTAGCTCTGAGTGCCACAAGGAGACGAGCTCCTGGCAGCAGGGCTTCTGCTTGAACATCTGAGCTGGGGGTAAGCAGCACTGAGCCCTGGAACAGGCCAGTCCTTGGGATAGGCAGGCCTGGGACCAGGTGAACCCACAGCTTGGAGAGGGGTAGCAAAGAGTGGAGGACAGGGTGCCCAAAGCCCAGCTAGTGAGTACAGCAGCACCAGTATGGGGGAGTAGACCTTGGAATAAATAGGCCTGGGGACAACGGCAATGCCCTGAGAAGGCTGGTGATGAATAGCATTAGTGGTTGTGGAAAGGCCTGAAGGGGAGGTATGGAGGTCCTAACTGGCCCAGCAAGAGACAGAGAGAGTCTTGAGCCATGGCAAGGCTAGGTATTTGGGAGAAGGTTGGGAGACTCCAGTGCCAAGGGGGAACTAGGGCACATGAAAAGAAGGTCTGGTGCCTGGGGGAAACAGGAGGGTCTGGTGCCCAGGGGGAACTCGGGTGCGTTGAAGGAAGTTCCAGTACCTGGGGTCTGCCGCAGTTCAGAGAATGTTAGCAGATCATCTGCAAGGCATGGGAGTGGGTATTGGGGAGAATGGAGCCCATGAAACTAGCCCTTAAGGGAATGAACACGAGCGCTTCTCATCCTGAGAGTAAGACCAGGCTTGGGAAGCCCTGAGATACCTTCCCTTTAATCAGAAATTAATAATATCAAGGTGTGGCAGGTAAATAAAGGGGAGAGGGCTCCAAAGGGTGCCAGGCTGGCAAGGGCTGAATGGTCACCAGGAGGCATCGAGACTACCCCTGGCATGGGCACTTCATACAATAAGCCACAAAAATTCTTTTCTCGTATTTCCTGGATCATCACAGCTAAAACATCACTCCAACACTAGCCGTAAATCTTTGTTTTGTAGAATTAGAGGAACATGTGAAAGAGTATTATCTAAGTTAAAACATTTTTCAGTGATTGCAGTAAATCTATACCAATTTATACTAGATGAAGGCATGAGCCATTTGCCTATAATTATTGGGATTTTCATATCTTCCATAAACTTTCTTAAATTTGAGTGACCCTTTCAGTATTTTCCAGTTTGGCTTTAGGACCCCTCACTTGTCCTGTATCAGTTTAAGCACAGATGCCAACAGATTTTTGCCAGTTGTTCCATTTTTTCTGGTAGTTTCTGTATCAAACTAAGTGAAATTTTAATTGCATCTGAATTAAATGATTGTATTAATGTCATGTAGGTATTTTATAATCAGTTCCACTGTGACTCTTGTCTGTGATAAATACGGCAGAATCCTCTAACATCCAGAAAGATCCATTTGAAGGAGTATGCAAAAGCTGACACCCTTGACATTTTTGGAAATTTCAGGAGAGTAGATTATACTGTAATATTTTTATGATAGTTTTCACACCTAACAAGTACCTATATATTCAGATGGCTAAATAATACCATCTCAGTGACCCAAGATGTGATTATTTTTTTAAAGTAGAATCTCCCTCTGGAAACAGAGTGGAATTTTGCATAAAAAACAATGCTGAATTAAAGAAATACATATGTCAAATTCCTTGCAAAATTCAAGGCAATTCTTTCTAGAGGTATGAGGGGAAATTGCAAATATTGGAAATTTAGATCCTAGTGCCACCACCAAGTAGCCAGGACATAATCATTTGTGGACAAGTAAGCAGAGAGACAGAATTCCCTAGTCTATTTGAAGTTCTGTGTGGTAGAGTATGCCCCAACCTAACCCTAAGTTCTTTCTTGCCAAATTTCATAACCACTTTGTCTCATTTTCATGATACTTTCTTCAGCAGGTTGAACTTGCCTGCTTATAAACTTCATATAGATAACTAAGGGTGCGTCTACATGTGTTCTTTAATGTGCATTAGCCTACTTTAATGCACATTAAAGTGTCACATAAAAACATGGGCCATTTGCACACATGCATACTCTGTAGTGCTGGGTGCTTATAAAAGACATCAAAGGTGTTTTTTAATTCAAAAGCCCACCGCCACCATTTGCTGTGTGCTGACATGCATTTTGCCATTTATACAAAGGCAATGCAGTGCCATGCAAATCAGCTTGCATGGTCCGCAGACTTGATTAATCAAATCTGCTCTGATGCACTGGATTTCTGGTGCATCAGAGCAGACAAAGATACATATATAACTGCCCATGCTTTTTACTTAATGCACATTAAAATAGGCAAATGCATTACTTTAAAAGCATGTATTTTAGTTATTTCACATTAAGCCAGGCTAATGTGCATTTTCCTAGTACCTCACAATGGAGGTACTAGATTTAATGCACATTAACTAAAGCACTAATTAATACTTGTGCAGATATGCTGTAAAAGACTAGTACCTGACTACATTTTCAAAGATGACCATGGTACTTCTAAATGACTTCGGATGACGTGTCATCACCTTCGTAAGAACAATAGCCCAAAATGGGACATTCAATTTATTATAATGGACAAGGTTTTCATTGACTAGCCTACGTGCTGAGGATTTGGTCTACCATTTTTTTCTCCTAATTGCAAGGCAAATATATTCATATGGATTACTTCTAAGTAATTGGCATAGTTCCCTCTGAAAAAAAAAAAAATTTAAAAATGGATTCCACACCAATGCCCAGTAAGGGGACTACTGTAACTAGTGCAGCAGAGCTCTTGTTAAACTGTATGCAGCTCTCTGTTTCCCATACTTCATTGTAATACTATGGGTGTTGGGGTAATGTTAATAGTACAGTATGTTATAGTATTAAGGTTATCCTGAATAAGGATTTCTTTTTGATCTTTAAAATGGCATATTTTTCTGATAATAGTTGTGCTTTACCATCTGTCTAACTCCTGATTCTTTATTTAAGGCAAGAAATGTAAGCAGATGCATATGGTTCAAAATCCAGAGTGTCTGCAAAGATTTGCATAAGCAGGACAGGCAGAGCATAGGTAAGGTTACCATGGAGTGGATTTGCATACCAAATAGTTACAATATCAACTACAAAATAAAGCAACCAAAAAGGAAAACATTACATTGTGCATTTAATATTAGCCAACAGCATGCTACGCTATTTTTCATTTAATATTGAGTAATCTAATATTATATAATATGCTAAATAGTTGTGGAAAATCAGCAGTAGATACTAAAAGATGCCTTTGTTTTTCTTGACCTCTGCAGATGACCTCAGGGCTGAGAATAGCAAAAAAAAATATTACATTAATGAGACAGCTACAGCAAAATTAATACATTTTGTTTGTTTGACATGTATTAAATTCTTACAACTTTTGAGATTCCTTCTTTATGAAAAAATAATGTATTTGGTTGTGGTTATATTATAAATAAATGTTACATAAATAAATAATGTAATCCATTGTATCAGGTCAGTTTTGTATGGAGTTTATATAAACTGATCCTTCTGTTGCATCAGAATGGCAGGAATAATGTAATTGAAAGCATTCTACTCAAAGTGGAAACAAAGAACAATTGTTATAGCTAAGAATTACTATTGAGATCCCTTCAATTTCTGGTAGATTGCAAGAAAAGACTACATATCACTTTCAAGCCAGCTGCCAGATTTGAAAAGAATGAAATTATTCAAGTGTTTCATGCAGGGAAAAGCCCCAAACCTGTCGTATAGATGAACTGATACTTCCAAAGTTATCTTCTAAGATTTTGGTGGGAATGTCTTGATCAGGGGTGGGTAAAATATGGCCCATGGGCTGGATCCAGCCTGCCAGGCACTTTCATCTGGCCCACAGTGCCCCCCAGTGAATTGTGCCCCTTCCAGCCCTTCTGCCTACGAGCGTGGGAGTGAGGCGCCTACACCCACCCCCAACATGTTCTATTTTGCCTTGCTCCCACTCTTGTGGGTGGAAGGGCTGGCCCCACTAGCACAGGGCAGGGCTGCTGCTGCAGACTTCCTGGCATCCTGCTCCCTCCAGGCAGCAGGTAGGGAAGCAGGGGTGGGGGTGAGGCTGCAGTGTGGAGCGTGGGGCTGGGGCTGAGGCTAGGGATGGCTGCAGCATGGAACCTGTACTCAGGTGGGTGGCAGCAGCATGGAGCTAGGGTGGCAGGGTGTGGGGTTGAGAGGTAGGGGTATGGGGACCCCCTCAACATTCCCACCCATGGCGTGCAGCCCTGGCATGCAGCAGGAGCAGCAACAGCAGTGGGGGCTCTGCTCAGTGCTGGTGCCTGGCTCCTGGATGAGTGCAGCCCCTGCTGGGTTATTTATTTCCCCTGCTCTCCCTGCACTCACAGGGGCACAAGAGACACAGGAGGCATTGGGATGGGGAAAATAGCCATCTCCAGTGCCTGGGGTTTCCCTCCTGTGCCCTGCAAGTGCAGGGAGCACCAGGGAAACAAATGGCCCAACAGGGGCTGTGCTCCTATCTGCAACATGCAGCACTGGCCAGAGCCAGGTACCAGTGTCCTCACCTGCTGCTGCACTATAGGGGGAATGTGTGTGGGGGGGGTTCCCACACTCCTCCCACCTGCCCTACCACCCCACAAACCACCCACACACAGACACACAGACATGCAGAGATAAACACACCCCACCTCCCCCAGTGTTGTCTGCATCGACTGCTAAAGAGGACAGTGCAGTCCAGAGCCACACACCCACACCCAACAAATGTCACACATTTCCAACATACCCTATGCCCCACCACAGCCATACTCCCTCACAAACTCCCCCACACCTCCACACCCCACCATACACACCCCCACACTTCACCATATATACCCTCACCATACACACACACAAAATATACACCCCTACCATATGCACACCCCCACCACACACGCATACATACACACACCCTGAACCACACCCCCCACACCATT
>NW_017729004.1:28600428-28612611 GCF_001723915.1 Gavialis gangeticus | reverse complement strand
GCCACACACGCATACATACACACACCCTGAACCACACCCCCCACACCATTTAAAAGACTGAGAATTAATTTTTGAGTTAGTATGCAATTACCTCTCTATACAATACACAAACACAGATCATGAGAAAAATATTTTTGTAATAAAATTAAAATACCTTAAAGTAGGTGTTTGACTTTAAGTGTATGATTTGTTTTTTTCTGGTTCTAAGATGGCAACTCCCCGCTCCCAAAAGGAGTATTGCCAGGGGGCAAGGGGAGGGACTTCTGGTGGCAAAGGTCAGGGCTTAGAGGTGGGACCTCCAGTCCCAAGATACTGCCAGGGGGCAGGGTACCTGTCAAGGGGTGGGGCTACCCATGTGGCCCTCAACAGTTCACCAAACTTCATTAAGTGACCCTTGTAAAATCTTGTAAACTTACAGGTTTTCTTTAATTATAGGCACTGATTAAATTATCCATAACAGACAAATAAAGAGTTTCTCTCACAGGATCAATTCCATTGGTCTTCCTCTGTTTTCTGGAGATGAAGAATTTTTTTCCTCCCCTATGTAGTGAACCTTGAAAGGTAAATATACTCAAAAGGACTATATCATTAGTTTTCCCAGATTACCTGATAGGCTCATAAATGATATTCACCTGTTTAATTTTCCTTTCATGGTATGCCTTTCTGTCTGCTTGATGAGAAGATTTGTTTTGTTTTTGTGGAATACAATCGAGCAAATTATTGAAACAATATTTGGCAAATCTTGGCTCTTTTTCTGTGTATTGTTTCATTAATCCTTTGTGTTTTCCAATGAGGGACAAAGAGCCTAAAGATGACAGAAGATCCATAGACACGTCTGTATGGAATAATCCAAAAATCAGTTTACTTAATTGGGGTGGATCCTAGAAAGAGGATTTGCCTAATTTTCTGCTACATTAATTCCTTGACAGTCAACTGTCTATTCCCAATGAAAATAGAGGTGTTTAACTTCTCATCTTTTTGGTCTTTTAAAAGTTTTCACTGTACATTTTAATATATCTGCAAGTCTGTTTTTTCATCCTTTTTTCAGGATTCTCTTATATTCAAAAGCCATGGAGCAACTAAGTTGTCTCCTCCCTAAGTGAATTACCAATGGCATTACCGTTTCATCACCGCAAACAACAAGAAATGTGCCAAATGTAATGAGGCAATTCCAACATATTGGTGCAAACTTTGAATGTGTATTAGTTCATGCATACTTGACTTAGCTGTGATACTCCTGTTCTGTTTTTGGTCCCTATTTGTCTCCACAATAACACATCAGTATTTGAATCAATAGCATCTTTTTAGTTGAATTGGAATGCACAGTTCTAGTTGATGCATTTTCATCATAAAACCAAAGTGTCTTCATCAAGCTAGTGTGAAACAGCTTGCAAAGGTTTTCCTTTTATCACAATTCATAAGATACTTGCAAACCAAGCACTCAGTCAAATCTTGCTTTTTTATTCCTGACATGGACAATATCCAAATCTACACTGCATAGCTATCTATAAATAACTACTTCTGGTTAAAGCAACATGTTGATCATATTTCCTAAGATTTAGAATCCCAGTCTTGGCTAACTGATATTTCCATGCACATTTTAGTACTTCTAGAAATGCTAATAAAATTATTATTACCCATATACTCACCCTGTACGTAGTGGTGAAAAAATTCTTCTCATTTATATCCATATTACACCAATAAAATAAAATCATAAAATGGTTAAATAAAAGGTCATTTCCTCAATATGTGTAATTAGATCTAGCTTTACTGGATTCACTGGAACCATTGAATGATATGGCCACCAAGGGATCTGACTCCTAGATAACAATAGTCACAAAAATTAAACAACCAGACAATTAAATCCAGTCATACCCAGAAAATCTCAGTGCTTATTTCTACAGAATTCAAAAAATGATGCTTGATTACCAGCAACTATAGATTAGTGATTCTGGGTTTTAGTACAGCATTTGATCAAGTCTTTTCCTGGATGACATAACAAGAAAAATGGGATGATATCCTTCTTTGTTTCCCAAGGAAAGAAAGATATAAAATAGACAGGATAAGCACTATCCTGGGATAGTGGCTGGGATTAAGGGACACCATCATGCTGGGGGGGTGGGACTGGGTTTCAGGCACCAGTAGGGCAGGGGAGGTTGGGACAGGCCATAGATCTTTGCAAATGGGTCCCAGTAGGAAAAGGTTGAGAACCACGGGTATAGACCTCAGTTAGAAGTAACATCTACACTTCATTTTTTGGGTAGTAGGTTGAACTGCATTCAGGGCCAGACTAGAGAAACAATGGTTCACCCTACCCGGCTCCATCCTCACTGTGCTATTATACTGCTTTCACATGAGCAGTATATTCTGCCTGCTTCATGCCGGCTGGGGAAGTAGCTTGATGTACCCTCTTATTCCCATTGTATATGCACTCAGAGGAAGCCACAATTCTAGCTTTGTGTAAATGTCCACCTGATATAAAGGAGAGAGCACATGGCTGGATGTATTTAAATCACTCTGATCTGAAAGGAATCAGTGAAAATGTCAACTATAAAAGAATTAATTTGACAAAGTTACAAGGATGTAAAAAAGGAGATAGTTCATATGGACGTTGCAATTCAACTTTAAATATAATATCCATTGAACTAAACACTAACCTTTGTTCAAGACTGTTTTGCTGCCGCTTTGGTGACACAAAGGAATGTTAAATCCAGATTAACCATATCCTAGGGTTCCTCTTGACATATTTGGGATTCCAGGAATCAGAGCCCATGGAATGTAATTAGTAAAATGCATGATCAGAGCCTTGCAGAAATGAAAGTCAGATATTCAGAATCTGATGTTTATTAAATTGTCTCTCAGCAATCACAAAGGCAGGTCATAGTGATGTAACCAGAACGTAAAGTTATCTATGTCTCTAATTATACACTGAATGCAGTGAACCTGGCCTCCCTATGTGCTGACTAGAGTACTGTTAGTTAATCTGTTTTTTGTACCCTCCTTAGCTGCAGGCCATCTCAGAAGATTGACAAGACATAAGCTAAAGATTAATAATAATTAAAGTTAACACTAAATTAGAATACAGAAGGCAGATATAGCTATTCCTGAGCATCCATAGTAGCATGTTTCAATTTATAAAATGTATCCATGGATTTTATATTTTCATTTAAGTGATATAACTCTGTAGCATTAAAAGTGGACCCACCTGAAGAAACAGGAAAGGCTGCCCCTCAGAGGGACAGAGTACAAACAGACAGAGTTTGTCCCAGTAGGGACACTGTTTGCCCTGAGGGTGAGTGAAGCTGTTTTGGAGGCAGCCCTCGTGGAAGTGGGAGGGGTGATGTAACCCCAGCAGGGTTTGCATGAGAGGAAGAGCCCTGGCCCAGGACTGGCTGAAAGACTTGGTTAAAAGAGGGGAGCAGTTTTCCTGGGGAGGAGAACAAAGTGGAGAGAGAGGGGGTGAGAGAGAGGCTGGAGATGAGGGAAAGGATCTCCCCACAGCCGCCCCTCCAAAAGCCCCTGGCAGAGCCTTGCAGAAGTAGCAGCAGAGGCTGCAGGGAGAGTGCTACCCATTCTACGTGCCAGGAAAGGGGCCTGGGCAAGAAACAGCTCTCTTGCAGGGACCACAGGGAGGAGCCACTGCCTGCTGCACAGAGACCCCTGGAGCTTGGAGAGGGATACCAGAAGCAGGGACCACCCATGCCTCCTATCCAGGGACACAGACACAGTCCTGCTTTCTGAGACACCCCGCCAGGAGCAGTGCACACAGGGTCCTCAGTATACAGTGTACAAGTAACAAACTGTGAAATAAGTTCCTGATGGTTTATTAGTTGGAGTATCAATATATTTATGTATTGGTTCCTTATTTATCACTGGTAATTTGTACATCTTCCCCTAGTCTAATGTGTATCCAAGAAGCATTAACCCTTAAGCCACCATCACCAGGTCATGCAGTGTAACATTTGTTTTATTGCAGTGGTTATATGTTACCTTGTAAATAATTAAATCCTGTAAATAGTTTTATAATGGTCTGCAAAGTTGTTTGATTGTAAGGGGAGGCTCTCCACTCAGGGACTCTGCAGCACCTACCCAGGGAGCTAAGCAGGGCCACCGGCTACCGGGTACCCCAGGATCCCACTATTCAGGTGATAGCGTTGTGCTCATGGTTACAACTCTTTTCAGTCATATTCAAGAACAGTCTGAAGTACAACCCAGTTACTTCTTTGGGATTGCAAACTAAGTAAAAATTTGTCTCTGTCTTTCAAAAACAACCAAATAAATTAGTGCAATATGCAAACATGACTGTATTGTGAGTACATTACACACAAGGAAATGGATATATCCATATGCATGCACTGCAATCCCCTTCTTCAGCACAGATGTTTTCTGGTGAAAGCATACTGAATGACTGAATTGGAATTCAGCTAACCCCTTGACTCCTATCCTGAGTTTCTAGCAGGTGACTTGATAGGTCTACTGTCTCTCAAACTTTTTTTCACTTAATCTATTTCTCTAGTAGATTGCGGCTGTGGATATGTGACATAGCTACATTTGAGTGTGCTATCAGACCATAACAGCCCAGATGTTTTGGGTAACAGAAAAGCAATCAAGAGACAGCTCTGCGCTGATTTGTTGCTGTCCATTCACTCATTCCTTTCTGTAGTGCTGAATGGATAAATAAGGATTTAAGAAATAATTATTACATTGACTTTCTTGAAAGCTCGTACTGCAAATACTACAATAAACATATTGTATTGGAAGGATTAAAAAGTATTAATGATTTTTAGGAATAAGAGTTAAACAACATTAATGATTCTAGGAATAGGGGTTATATATGATTTATATCTCTGAAATATCTGGTATTTAGCATTCAAGGGGATCTGCAGCTTCCTTATACTGAAAACTAGCTAGCTACTAATAAATACGCATTCCACCCTATACATAAAATTCCTCTGCTCCATATGGAAAAACTGGTGCTAACTTAATAGCTAGAATGTTTGGGAAATGTCTTTTAGTGAGGGAAAAAAGGAAGTGTGAGTGTCTAGGGACAGATTTGGTGCTGCACCCCTGAAAAGCACAATGTAGGCCTTATAGTTAGGTGTAGCTGTACTTATAATAGTTTTCACTACCCATTCACTCTCCTGAAGTCTATACTTCTACAGAGTCTGAAAGCTCTTTCAGGCTGCCAAAGTAGAGCAGCACTGCCCAGAATCTCTACAAAGCTATCTGCTATGGTTCTGACTCTCATACCCATGTCCTGACCTAGGTCTTCATGCAGAATACACCAAGGCTTGAGGGGATCCTCAGAGAACAATCTATGTCTGCTATCCTACTCTGGGGGCATGTCTGCACATGTACTTTAATGCACAGTAGACTATTTTACTGTGCATTAAAGCATCACATAAAAAACTATGTAAATATGCTAATGTGCAGTGATATAGACTACTGTACATTGTTTCACTTTAAAGAAGTGTGTATTTGCTACTGCACATTAGGGCAGTTTAATGAACATTTATTTAGTACCTCACATTGGAGGGCATTTTTACATGTGTTCTAGGATGTGACACTGGGTGCTTTAATTAGCGTGCTGCACAAATTAAATGCAGCCACACATCACGTGTATTAGCATCCCCACACTGAAAAAATGGTTGTGGAGTGCTTTGAAGTAAAGTTCATTGAATATGCTTTACTTCAAAGTACTCCACCACCATGTTTCAGGACAGAGACGCACGGGGACACTAATACATGTGACATGGAAAGCTGCTAGAGCACAGAAATCGATGCACTCCAGCAGACTTGATTAATCGAGCCTGCTCTGACATACAGGATTTCCGGCATGTCAGAGCAGGCTCCCCACACATGTATAGGAGCCCAGAGGGCATTTGTACACATGCATGTGCTGCAATGCCAAGCGTTTTTAAAAGCACCCAGTGCTGCAGCACACACATTTGTATAAATGGTGACATGCATGTCAGCACTGAGAAAATGGCAGCAGTGCATTTTTAAACTAAAACACACCAAGGTGTTTTAGTTCAAAAGCACACCGCCACCATTTTCTTCATGCTGATGCACATTTCACCATTTATACAAATGCATGCTGGTTTTCCATTGCATCTGAGCAAAGGTATGTGTATAAATGCCCAATGGTATCAATTAAATGCACATTTGGAAAAGTTCATTAATGCATGTGTAGTTGTGCCCTGGGAGAATTTTCCCCTGTCATTCTAGGGCTTTTTGAGTAACTATTTGCTACTCAGGCTCTTTCTTCAACATAGAGGGGCTGGAGTAAAGGTGTGAACCTCATGCATAAAATAGCAACACTTAAGGAAATTCTACTGGTAGCATTTTGGCATTTTTCTCTTTTTCCCCCTTCACTTATCCCTAGGAATGAAAATAGAACAGAAGAAAGCCTGAATAACAAATTAGTTTTCCATGCTGCAGGTCCAGTGCTGATCTTTGATTCTAGGAATAAGAGACTAAAGCAATAGTTCCCTCAGACCTGCACCTAATTACAACAGTGTGTTCAAGTAGGAGGACATAAAATGTATTCTGGCTTTGTCTATGCTGACCCAGTTTGAGGCAGTATAAAAGAGTGGGAGCTCAGTGATATACAGCATACCTCAAAAACAAAGTGCATTTCAGTAGTTTTCCAATAGCTTCATTGTGAAGGGAAGATATTGAAGTTCCTGAACAAACAGTCAGCTAACTGGACTCATATGGCTGAACACAGATGCTTATCAGATGATTTCGATTTATACCACTTACACTAAGCAGCACAAAAGAGATGCATCCATTTCTAAAATTGGAGCTTAAATAGGTTCAGTTGGTGTGTTTATGGGATGCAATGAGAAATGGAAATTAAATATTATAACCTCTCTCTGGAATCACATTGAAAAGAATGTGAAATCCAAAGAGCATCCAAAGCAATCAGCTACATGGATTAAAACTGATGTAACAATTACCTTTCAAGATCTTTGGTTTCAGCCTTCAGAAAATTTCTTAACAGATTAAGAAAATGAATTGTTCACTGGAGTTCATAGCCAGTCCTGCTCCCTTTGAGGTTAATGACAAAACCTAATTGACTTCAGATGGGCATGATCATGCCCTGTACCAAAAAAAATTCTTTATAAAGCAAAATGTTTTCTTAACTATAATTATATACATGACCATCCTACACAGGCAAATCCAACCGGTAAAGCCAATTGGTCTATTTACATGGTATTAGCAACTACATGCTTCACTGGGAAGCAAGAGAGCAGTTATTTTTCAATGGATTGAAATGGCAAATTTTAAAGCACATGCCAAACAACTTTCTTCAGGCAATGGGAGCATCTACAGTTCACAGCTGTAGACACTCCCACTGCCTGAAGAAGGGTTTGTACGTGAAAGCTTACAAAGAACAATTTTTCCAACTATTTGGTTGGTGTAATAAAAGATATCACACATATCCAAATAATTTTGTCTGCCTATGTCCTTAGACCAACACGGCTACAACCAACACCCCTGAAACATTGTATTAGTGACTTTTTGTTATGTGGTAAACTATCACTTTCATGCTTAGCATGACATCTGGCTCAATTGTGAAAATAAGACATGTATTACTAATAAATCCAGTTACCAAAAATAATATCATCTGGGAACTCTGAATAGTAAAGAAACAGAATGGGAGTGGGTATGTGTTTGCTCTGAGCCCCTGCTTAAATGTGTTGCTGAATCAGGGACATGTGATTATCTAGTGATAAAAAAAACAGCTAAATGCACTAATTACTGTACTTTTGTGGTGTTTTCCTGGTCAGCATTTTATTTTCTTGGTGTTATATAGGGAAAGGAGTGAAAACACTCATCTATTGAACCGCATGCTTTCTGGCATGTATGGTAGTTTGAACCTCATGAAGAACTTCTCATAATTAGATACGTAGGATGGTGACGTGTTACCAGACATGTGATGGCAGAGAGAAGTGTGGGCAATATTTCTGTACATTAGGGTAGCAACTAAAAGCTCCCATCAAGACACAAGGCCCAATTGACTAGGCTTTGCACAATTAAATAATAAGGGGGGGAGTTGTGAGCTACAGATTCAAACAAGCACACATGGGCTGATCAAATTAATTTCAGACTAAGGAAGGGATCAGCTGAAGCTTTCCTGAGCCACTAGTGATTCTATCTGAGAACTCATGAAAGACAGGTGAAGTCTGAGGAAGACAAATGTAAGGGAAACAAAAGGACCCAGTGGACATGTCTACACATTCATTAAAATGCAGTAGTTACTGCACATTTAAGTTTGTATTTGCTTAATGAAGTACTAACTAAATGTGCAGTAATTACAGTTACTGTTCAGTAGCACCAGCACACAGTTTTTTAGTGACGCTTACTGTGCAGTAGCCTAATACTACTGTGCAGTGGTGTATTAGCACTTTTTTTGCCAAGTATGCTACTGTGCAGTGTTATTAGGCTACTGCACATTAAGCGTCTTGTGAAGATGCACCCAGTGAAATACAGATTAGTCTTTCTACCTTCAATACTTCAAAATAGCAGGACAAATTATTACACACTCAAATTATAAGCACCTACTTGACAGTAACATGATAAAAATCATCGAAATGGGTTTGTCAAGAACAACTACAATAAAGTAGATAGTTAACTGGCTCAAGGGCCACAAGCAAAGAGTAATTTTATTAATAGGTCCATGTCAGAATGGCAGGAGGTTTCAAGTGGATTCCCACAGGGGTCCATCTTAGGCCTGGTGTTGTTCAACATGTTTATTAATTATTTGGATGCTAGCTTAGAAAGCTTCTCAAGCAAGTTTGCACGTGACACAAAACTGGGAAGGATTCAGAAAGATCAAACCATCTACTGAGACTGTTGGAACAAATTATCCTGATGCACAGAAAGACTAGCAAGTAGGGCTGTGCGAAGCTTCAGTCCCTGATTCGATTTGGCCTGATTTGGTGGCTGAATCTCTGAATCCTAATCGAATCAGAAGACCTTTTAATCTCTCTGAATCGAATCGGAAAGATTTGGAGATTTGGACATAGAGACAGCTTTAAATGTTTTTTCTACATACCTCTAGGTAGCAGGGGCTCATGAATGCTGCAATGCTGGGGTGCATGGAATGTTCCACAGAAGCACAGGGGGCTTCCCAGCATGCTCAGCAGCAAACCCGGAAGTGGACTGGAAATACTTTCGGTCCACTTCCAGGTCTGCTGGGGAGCACACAGGGGGCCACCCTTGCACTCCTCTGCCTCAGTGACCAGTGCCTCCTGGGTCTGGGGGGCACACCCAGGGTCCCCCCATGGCTGATCGCCAAGCTGGAGGGGCATGGGGGGCACAGTGTGCTCCCTGGCAGACCTGGAAATGGAACAGAAGTATTTCTGGTCCACTTCCTGGTTCACCACTGAGCACATGGAGGGCCCCCCACACTCCTGTGGGACACCCCATGTGCCCCAGCATCACAGAGATCATGAACTGCGCCTTCTACCTAGACTTATGTAGAAAAAACTTTTAAAGCTGTTTTTATGTCCGAATTGCTGATTCTCCGAATCAGCATTGAATCTTCAGACACAGTTTTGGCCAAATCAAATCAGGGAAAGTGATCTGAATCAATTAATCAAATCGCTGTCCCTGATTTGGGTTGAATCCAAATTGAATAGGGCTTGCTTTGCACACCCTTACTAGCAAGTATGGTAGAAGACCAGCTTAGCTGTCAGGGAAATCTTCAGTAAACTAAATCACAAAAAGAAAGCTTATAAGAAGCTGAAACTTGGACAAATAACTAGGGAAGAATATAAGAGCATTGCTTGGGTATGCAGGAATGAAGTCAGGAAGGCCAAAGTGCAATTGGAGTTGCAGCTAGCAAGGGATGTGAAGGGTATCAAGAAGAGTTTCTACAAGTATGTTGGTAGCAAGAGGAGGATCAGGGAAAGTGTGGGTCCATTACTGAATGGGGGAGGCAACCTTATAACAGAGGACTCAGAAAAGGCTGAAGTGCTCAATGCCTTCTTCACCTCAGTCTTCACAGGCTAAGTCAGCTCACAGACTACTGTACTAGTGGCAGCACAGTTTGGAGAGGAAGGGAGCAGACCTCAGTTATGGAAGAACAGGTCAGGGACAACTTATAAAAGCTGGACATGTACAAGTCCATGGGGCCAGATGGGATGCACCCAAGGGTGCTGAGCGAGTTGGCCAATGTGACTGAAAAGCCATTGGCCATATCTTTGAAAACTGATGGAGATCAAGAGAGGTCCCCAAAGACTGGAAAAGGGCAAACAGTATCCATATTTAAGAAGGGGGAAAAGGAGGATCCAAGGAAATACAGACCGGTCTGCCTCACCTTAGTCCCTGGAAAAATCATGGAGCAGATCCTCAAGGAATCCATTTCTAAGCACTTGGAGAAGGAAGAGGTGATTAGAAAGTCAGTATGGATTCAACAGGGGCAAATCATGCCTGACCAACCTGATTGCTTTCTATGATGAGATGACTGGATGTGGTGAGATGGGTGGATGCGGTTTACCTTGTTTTTAGCAAAGCATTTGATATAGTCTCTCACAACATTCTCCCAGGCAAGCTAAGGTAGTATGGGTTGGAGGGCTGGACTATAAGATGGATAGAAAACTAACAGAAGTATCAGGCTCAGAGAGCAGTAATCAATAGCTTGATTTCTAGTTGGCAGCCAGTATCAAGTGGAGTGTCCCAGGGGTCAGTCCTGGGGCTGGTTTTGTTCAATGTCTTCATCAACGACCTGGAAGATGGCATAGAGTGCACCCTCAGCAAGTTACCAGATTACACCAAGCTGGGGGAGTAGTAGATACACTGGAAGGTAGGACTAGGATTTGGAGGGACCTAGACAAATTGGAGGACTGGCCAAAAAAGAATCTCATGGGGTTCTATGAGGACAAGTGCAAAGTCCTGCATTTAGGACGGAATAAACCCATGCATCAGTACAGGCTGGGGGCTGAGTGGCTGGGCAGGACCTCTGCAGAAAAGGACCTAGGGGTTACACTGGACAATAAGACGAATATGAGCCAGCAGCATGCCCTTGTTTCCAAAAAGGCTAACAGCATCCTGAACTGCATCGGTAGGTGTGTTACCAGTAGGTCAAGGGAAGAGATTATCTCCTTTTATTCAGCACTGGTGAGGCCACATCTAGAGTGCTGTGTTCAGTTTTGGGCTCCCCACTAAAGAAAGGATGTGGAAAAATTGGAGAGAATCCAGTGGAGAGTGACAAAAATGGTGAGGGGCTGAGGGACATGACTTACGAGCAAAGAGTGAGGGAACTGGGTTTATTTAGTCTAGAGAGGAGGAGATTGAGAGAGGACTTAATAGCAGCCTTCAACTACCTAAAGGGGGTTTGAAAAAGGATGGAGCTAGACTGTTGTCAGTGGTAGCAGATGACATATCAAGGAGCAAGGGTCTCAAGTTGCAGCAAAGGAAGTTTAAGTTAGATTTCAAATAATTTTCTCACTAGGAGGGTAGTAAAACATTGGGACAGGTTACCCAGAGAGGTGATGGAAGCTCCATCCTTGGAGGTTTTCAAAACCCAGCTAGATTAAGCTTTGTCTGGGATGATCTAGTAAGGGATGGTCCTGCTTTGAGCACTGGGATGGACTAGATGACTTTGTGAGGTCCCTTTCAACCTTAACTTTCTATGATTCTATCTTGACAGATTAGAAAGCTCGGCTAGAGGATGGTGTTCAATGCAGACAAATGCAAGGTACTACACCTCAGGTGTATCTACATATGTGTTTTACTGCAGTTGACTAATTAGCTCTGCAGTAAACCATCACAGTCTACACATGCACCAGTATTAGGCCACAGTCAATTAATTAACTCTCTCATAAGATAGTACTGTCTAGGATAGAGCTATTTTACAGTGGAGTAATTAAATGAGATAAAATGAGTATGGAGATGGTGACAGGGGCTGGCTGGGGCATGAGGGTGCCAAAGTGTGGGGGCTTCCTGCTGCCTAGCCCCATGGCTCCGCAGGTTCATCACCCTCATGCCCTAGCCAGCCCCTCTGCCGCCTGCTGCCACCATCCAGAGCCTGGGGCTGAACCCCCATGAGCCTGCTGCCAGCCCAGGGCTGCTCCACCCTGGCTCAAACTGGTAGTATCCTGGGTGCACATGTAGATGCTACACTCAGGAGTAGTTGAATCCCATTCAAACAGATCCATTTTATTGTGTTGC
>NW_017729004.1:28591128-28595428 GCF_001723915.1 Gavialis gangeticus | reverse complement strand
CTTGAGGGTGCCAAAGTGTGGGGGCTTCCTGCTGCCTAGCCCCATGGCTCCGCAGGTTCATCACCCTCATGCCCTAGCCAGCCCCTCTGCCGCCTGCTGCCACCATCCAGAGCCTGGGGCTGAACCCCCATGAGCCTGCTGCCAGCCCAGGGCTGCTCCACCCTGGCTCAAACTGGTAGTATCCTGGGTGCACATGTAGATGCTACACTCAGGAGTAGTTGAATCCCATTCAAACAGATCCATTTTATTGTGTTGCATTAACTGAACATGTAGATGAGCCCCTCAGGAGGAATAATCAAAAACATATATATAAAATGGTTGGCAGGGCTACGGAAAAAGTTTTCAGAGTCTTTATAGATCAGAGATTCAGTTTGAGTCTGCAACGTGATGCAACCTCATGAAAGGTGAATGCAGTTTTGAAATGCATCAACAGGACAATTAGGTACAATACACAAGAGGTGATCATGCCTCTACTCACCAGTGGTTAGTCCGCATCTGGAGTACTGTGCACTTCTGAGTTCCACATTTTAAAAAGGATATGGAGAAGTTAGAGAGGGTCCAGAGGTAGGCAACAAAGATGGTCAAGAGTTAGGAAAGCAAGTCATATGGAGAGAGGCTGAAGAAGCTAGGCATGTTCAGCTTTTGGAAAAGGAGCTTAAGAGGGGACATGATAGCAGCCTTCAAATACTTGAAGGATTGCCATAAAGAACAAGAAAAGCACATTTTCTGTCTTGTTGCTGAAGACCATTGTAGATGGACCAATGGTTTGAAGCTGCAAAAAAGTAAGTTTAAATTGTATATCCAGAAAAACTACTTCATTGTCTATTTCACTGCATTGAGGCAGGGAAATAGACTGCTTAGGGTTCCTGGTGGTGTTCAAGAAGAGGTTGGAGAGCCACTGGTTAGGTATGATCTAGTGTAGCTATGTCTATGTTCTACTATGAGTATTTGCCAGGCTTCTGGGCTTTGCTGGTTGCCATCACTCCCCCTTTCTGCTATATATGTCAGGATGTTTTTAATTCTCCTTCAGAGGCATTGGGTGTAAATTTTGACTGGGGTGTGCTAATGATCCTGCTGGGACCCAAGCTGGAGGCTTCTGGATGGAGGGTCTTGCCCTTCTGGTTAGGGTCAGACTGATCATATTTGAGGTTTCAAAGAAATTTTACCGCATGGTTAGATTTGTATGGACTCTGGGTGGTTTTGCCTTCCTCTCTAGCAGGGGGTGTGGTCCTTTATCCAGGATATCTTGAAGATATATTGATAATATTTTATAGAAGCAGGACAATAGCTGCCACAAGTCCCTGCTTTACCTGCGGCAGGTTAGGTTGTTAGGTCTGTGTTGTGTCTGGGTTGATGGTAGTCTTACATAGAGTTTGGATTATGGATTGTATAGGATGGTTTGGATAGAGATGATCCTGCCTCAGACAGGGGGTTGGACCTCTGGAGATCCCTTCCAGCCCTAATCTTCTATGATTCTTGGAAGTCATGTCAAATAATTTTAAGTTTTCTCTGACAAAATAACTGGCTTAGTGAATGAGGAGAAAACTGATAATGTGATAGAGCTTCACTTTACCATGTCTTTTCATATGGTCCTGTATGAAATTCTTATAAGCAAACAAATCAGATTGGTTCAGATGAAATCACTATAAGGCAGGTTCAGAGTTGGCTGTAAAACCTTTTCAAAGAGAAATTACCAGGAGTTCACTCTCAAACTTAGAGGGCATTGCAAGCAAGATTCTGCAGGGGTTTGACCTATGCCCACTTCAATTCAATATTTTCATTAATGACTTGAATAGTCAAATAGAAAACACATTTATAAATGTTGTGGTTAGCTCCAGCTTGGAAGGGGTTGTAAGGACTTTGGAAGATCAGATTACAATTCAAAGTGATATTGATAGATTACAATGATAATAAAAAAATCCACAAAATGATATTGAATAAGAAAATAAAAAGTACTGCAGGAAAAAATCTAGATGCACACATACAATTGAGGGGTAATTGATAAACAACAGTATAGCAAATAAAAGTCTGAGGATTCCATTGGTAGGCAAATTAATTATGAATTTACAATTTGATACTGTTGCAAAAAAGACAAATCTCATTCTGGAAAACATTAACAGGTATTAATGATAAGGGATGATTATTTCTTCCCCATAACTGACCCTAGTGAAACCTCAGAATAGGTATTATGTCCAATTTTGGGCACTCCACTTTGAGAAATATGTAGATTAATTGGAGAGAGTCCAGGAGTAAGCAAAAGAATAATGCAAGCTGTTGAAAACATGGCCTATGAAGAAAGGTTGAAAGTTGTTTTAGTCTAGAAAAAAAGATGACTAAAGAGTTGTAAGTATCTACCTTAGAAGATTTTTACACATCTGTCAATGTGTAAAAATCTGTTATAAGAGAATTTGTCAATAAGAAGAAATTGGTTTACTTTCCAGCAAGAAAGTTTTAGGTTATATATTAGGAAAGACTGTCTAATTATTAGGGTAATGAAGCACTGAAGCAAGATACCTAGGAAAGTTGTAGAACTACCGTCCCTGGAAGTTTTTAAGTTCAAGTTAGACAAGCATCTCATTGCATGGCCTAGCTGTAATTAATCCTGCTTTATTTCAGGAGGCTGGATCAAATTTCTTGAGGGCCTTCCATCCCTATATTACTTGTTTTGGATGTGATTTCTATATTATTACATTATTGATTTTAAGGAAGAAGAGTCAATGACACAATAAAGGATCTTGAGACAAATGAGAGTTGAAGGAAGGGGCAGGAAAGAAGAAACAGAAAATATAAAGAGAAAGGGATTAAAAACTGCAATGAATGAAACAAATTGGGACAGTGGAGGGCTCCTCAGACTAGATTTTTTATTTCAATCAAAAAGAGTTAGTTTTTTTCTTGCTTCCCTAATAATATTAGTAGTAGTAATAATATTAGTATTTTGCAATTCTATAATACATTCTGAAATACATCTCTCTATTTCAAAGTACCTGAACCTTAATGAATTAAGCTTTACAATTTCCCTCTAACGTAGATGCTTTGCATTGGAATGGTTTCCTTTTGGCTACCTGCTTTTAAAAGTCACTAGTCTTCAGTGGAATGGAAATAAAGCATTCACCGGCCAGAATATATTTCAAATTTACTACATGAAAGTGCAGATTTTCACCAAGCCAGTTTTTTTGTTCTGGCATTTAATGGTAACACAGTGACCCACATTCACTCAAAATGGGGAAGCTGCATTTGCAATTGCATTAAGAATTTGGTAGAAAATCAACATATGACTTCAAAAGAAAAAACTGACACAATTTATTTTTGTAATAAGTGAGTATTGCCATAGCCTCTTATTAATATGGTAAATAGTCATACTGTGAACACTTTAACATACGACTACTTTGAAGTCTTTCTTCAAAGAAGACAAGTGGGGCTCTAGGTTTTTGCTGCAATTTCCATAGTGGGAAGCATTCAGCACTTCTGCCTATTCTCCTACTGTCTTGTTCATTATTTATACATTTTCTAAAATCATAATATCCTACACCATCATGTTACTATTTCACAGAACACTGACATGTTTATTATTTATAGAGAGTGTGGAAACAGATGAACGTACTGTTATGAATAAATACAGACAGATGGAATAAATACCAATGATAAATCCTTTTACTACAGGCCTTTTTAATTAAGATCACTGTAGGAGACTGTAACTAGAACAGTGCAAAACTGAGAATTTCCATTCTCTTGAAATATTCAGGACTTGGAAAAAGTTTTCATTCTGAATGGAAATGAAACCCTGAAACACTGGAATTTCCTGCAGAAAGAACATTCCATTAAAAAACTGTTAAAAATTTAAATAATTTTGTTCATTTTTTCCAGTTTGAACATTGAGCTATGACATGACACCAGCACCCACAGCCCCAGCCTTACCCCATGAAGCCCTTGGAATGAACTACCAGGGAGGTTTCCCCAACACCAGACACAGCACCCAGGGACCCCAACTGGAGGAGCAGGAGACCTTGAACCTCATCAAAATCTGGGGTGATGTGGGGATCCAGTGGCAGTTTGGTCTGGTCACCAAGACAAATGCACACATCTGCATGGCCATGTCAGACCTCATATGGGAGCATGGCCACCAGTGATCCACTTACCAGTGCCATGTGAAGTTCAAGGCACTGTGTTGCCCAGTGGATCCCAGTCATGGACCACAATCATTGGTCCAGGACTGCCCACAGGTCCCTGCCCTTTATGCAGCATCTGGACTGGATCCTGGAACTGAGACACCCTAAATCCCCCCCCCCCCCGGGGGTATTCC
>NW_017729004.1:28576060-28590981 GCF_001723915.1 Gavialis gangeticus | reverse complement strand
CCCCCCCCCCCCCGTGTGTATTCCAGCACAGACAGACTGCCAGAGCCTGCACCATGGCCTAACAAGGAGAAGTCTTTGGGAGAGGACCCTTTGGGGAACCAGTGCCAGGTCCTGGTGTGCTCCCTGGTTGCAGTCTCACCTGGCAGCTCAGTTGTCTTCTCTGAATTTCAGACAGCTCCTGAAGTTGCTCACGTTCCACATTTTTAACTATTCAGTAGCAGACTTCCACACCCTGAACTTGCATGTTGGGATACTAATACATAGACCTGCGCTTGTGAACAAGATCAGGAACATGCTGTTAATCTTAAAAAGATTCTGAAGCTTTCATTGTGCCCATGAAAATCCTGTTTAATAGTCACTCGAGCTGTGATCACACCAGCGGAAGGAGGAGGTGTCACCAGCTCTGTGTCCCAGCCAGGTGGGGGCGCCCTCACTCCCAAAACCAGTCACCTGGCCTGTAGGGAGAAGAGGGGAAGTTATTCCTGAGCTGCTATAGCAGCTGCTGGCAGGGGCCAGCCTTGGCCTGGCCTGGGTAGGGGACAGGGAAGGCAGGCTGCCTGTGGCAAGTGGCAAGCAGCCCACTTGCCCCCAATCCGGGAGTGAGGATGGAGGGCTTGGCTGGCAATCACTCATACCAGGACCCACCCGGCCAATTTACCATGGTCCCTAGGCACCTGTGTGTGCATGACCCCTTAGCTGAGAGCAGGCAGCACACAGCCCCTTGGTACAGTGCGTTCTTTCTCTAAAATGTTACAAATTCTCACAAAGAGCCTCTCTGTCTTTGTTCTGCAGGACCAGCAGCTGCACACAGGGTGGGAGGGAGTGGGGCATAACTCTTGTTGTGAGTCAGGTGGTGGGTTGTTGTGGGGTGGAGGGACATGAAGTTTGGTGTTTCTTGCAAACTGTCCATAGTGTGCATGCTCTTGGGATAGCACTATGGGTCCAGGGTCCATTGGCAGCTACCCAGATGCAGGGGGTGGAGGAGGAGGTGGTCAGAGATTGTGTCATGCACATGATGCCCTGGCTGCCACTGCCAGGGAGAGTGAAGAATGTCCATGACATGTTGGCCACTGGTTCCTAGGAGAGAACATGCCCTGCCAGCCTAAGGCTGCCCCTGGAGTCCCCTGCCAGCCTGAGGCTGCCTCCCCCCCTCTCTCTGACAGCCATGGGCTTGCACCTGGCATGCTGCATTGGAGGCTGGAGCTCCCTCTGGCCGGTGCAAGGTAGCTGAGCAGGGCAGGAGCAGCTCTGAACTTGACTGTTCCCGACGGTGCAAATCTGCACCCGACTGGTTGCATTTGTAGACCCATTCCTGGCTAAAGCTTAATGCACCTAAATTTACTGTATAGTAAGATTCTGGCATATTAATTGCAAGTGTAAATGTGCCCCCAGTGTCCTTGTTCTATGACAGGAGCTTTGGAAGCCCTAGGTCTTTTAACTGGGTCAGTCAGCATGTTGGTGCTGCCCAGTGCTACACACTTCTTTGGCTCTTGTGGTTCCCCAGCCTGCAGCCTAGCATTGTAGCCTGAAGCCACGATTCCTGGAAACCTGGACTCCCTTAGAGCCGATCAAGAGATCTGAGAGGAAATCAGACACATTTCTTATTGAATATTCCTGCACTTCATTGAACACTCTGTAGCGCCTGAAAGCTTGTCTCTGTCCCTCCCAACTTGAACAGTGGTGAAAGAACTTTTTTTTTTCCTGAGGAAAAAATCTTGTGTTGTAAAACTTCTGACCAGCTCTAAATAGAAATTTATAGAAACCTAGCTTTCTTTTCTCTTGCAACAGTTTTCATTATTGCTGCTTCTTTCCATCATGCCGTATGTCGAATTGACACCTCTTTGGCATATCTGTCTGGAACCATGTTAACTCAGCATTTATTTGAATGTTGCTGATCCACTGACTGCAATTAGGTTAATAATGCTAATGTCAGTGTGCTGAGCTAGACACACGGGTCTATGGGAAAACTCCACCCTGTGAATCACTAATGCACTGTGCTTGTGCTGTAGTTTACCCCTGAGGACAAACAGGCATTCATGTGTTCAGAATGAATCATCCCCCTGTTATCCCGAGTCGGTTACTTACTCATAAAGCACTATCAGGTGCTCATCAGGATTATGATAATCCTATTTTTAATTATTATTATTTTAAAATGAATACCAGTTGGAGAGTTGAGAGCAAGGTAATAGCATTTGATATGTCTTCCAATGGCTGCAGGCTCTCATTAATTAACAGCTGTTACAAGTATGGAAAAGTATAGTGTGGTATCTATCACTGTGAAACAAAAAGGATAGCTAACTAGATCTTGCTTACCTCACCAAATTAATCCTTAATCATACCATGATCCCATTCATCAAGAAAACTTGTGGCAATAAGCATGGCTCATCTAAGGGGAGCTAGGCCAGTTCATATTCTGTTAGTACTGCACTGCACTATTAGTGTGACATAATTTAATGCAGAAATCATAAAACTACAGACCTCCAATTAAGCTTCTTGTAAAGAAAACCCTGAGAAGGAGGGAAGGGATATTTGATGAGATTTTTTATTTTAAACTATGCATTTTATTTACTTCCCCCCCAAAAAACCCCCTATTTAATGCAACATTTGCCTTGAAAAAAATGGTACTGAAAGTGATTGTGCTCATTTGCACTTTAAGAGACTGACTTGCTTAGGATTTATGGATCAGAATGGTGGATATTAGAAAGGTCTCTGATGTTTTATACAACAAGAAAGTGTCATTGTATGAATACATAAACAGCTCTTTTCTGCTTCCAGTGGCAATGGACAGAATAGTATGAAATGTCTTACTTTTCTTAGGAGCTATCTTTCGTGCAGTACCAACAGCCGGAAAATGGAATGGTTAGCCATATGTTGTGCCTCCAAATTAAACTGCACCCAAATCCATAACTTGTTAAAATATAGTATATACAAATAATTGAATACCAGTTGCATTTTTCGGAAAGTATTGTCCTTTTTTCTGTCTAAGATGAAGTGCATTAATGTGCATTGGCAAACAAAGTGAACAAGGCAGATAAAATATGTGACAGCCAGAAACAGATAAGAAAAATGGGAATTGTCTAGCTGAAAATGGGACAGTTGGCATATATGAAGGTAGAGATGGAGAGCATTGTTATAAAAGTGCATTGTGGTAATCAAAACACCAGTAAGTAAAGAAAAAAATTCAATGGTTTTGATCATGCTGAGTCTGTGAACCACAAGATTTCAGTAAAAAGGCTATAAGCTATTTCTTCAGAGTTTGACCCAGTCATTTTAATTTGCTCCTGCTGCTTCTGCAAGAATAGTGCTGAGGAAGTGGTATATCTAAAGAAAAGGAGGAAATCAACATGTCCTATAGAAATACCTCCGGTGTAGTGTATTCTGTTAAATAAGCAACTAATTCTTTCTCTGACTTCAAACTTGCTTATTTATTGAGGCTGTGAGGAGAGGAATTTCTATTGTTGTCAGGACTTTTTTTCAAAATTTGGAAAGCAGAAAAAGAATTGGAGCACAACAGTTGCATGAGTAATCATGGTTTAACGGCAACAGCTGTTTCACAAAGGATTTAGGCAGATCTTTGTTACAGAGATGGCACTGATTAGCAGAGGATGCTAACAACATTCCCAGCAGTAAGCATAGATACTAAGAGACTATAAGGATCTGGGGAGTATTCAGTGGTGATACAAAACACTAACTCAGCTTCCCTCTGAGCTATCTTCAGATAAAAAAATGTATAGTTTAGTATAAAACTACAAGACATAAAAGGCCAGGTTAAGCATCTATGGGCTCTGAGAAATTCCCAGAAATCATGGAGTCTGTTCCAGTGGTCCCACTCCAACCTCTCACAGCTCCTGTTATGGGACACAGGTAGCAGAAAGCTGGTGTGTAATGTATTGCTGTAATAGCACAACTCCTTCCTGGCATCATCTCTCTGTGGAGTCTCACTTGGTGATAGGTAAGGTGAGTCTGATTTTTTCTACAGCTGGCCCTACTGTTAATTGCTTGCAAATTCAGAAGAGTCCAAATGTTGAATTAACCCGCACATGACCCAAAGGGCTTCACTGAGCACAAAGATGACTGTGGCATTTTTTGACAAGCGTATAAATGTTGCAAGAGCATGTTACAGTGGATTCCATTGACTTTGATAGTGTCCAAAAGTTCAATACCAATACTTATAAAACCTGCAAAAAATAAAATAGAAATAAATGTATCCTAGTAAAACTTTAAATAAAGCATCTGAGCATTTTTTTTTAAATAAGGAAATGAGGTAAGTCATATTTCTTATTACATAGTACTAGCAGCAACAGCCCTGAGTTGCAACAGGAGAAATTTAGGTTGAAGATTAGGAGGAACTTTCTGACTATGAGAGTGCCCAGGTATAGGGACTGGCTATCTAGAGAAGTTGTGCAATCTCCATGCTTGGAAACTTTCAAAAGCAGGTTAGGCTGGCACTTGGCTGGAAAGGTTTACTCAGGGATAATCCTGCCTTGGGGTCCCTTCCAGCCCTACTTTCCTATGATCCTAATGGAGATGCTTGAAACACACTGGCATGATCTTTTTTTTTCTCTGAAAAAAGCACAAATTTTATCCCAAGAATTTTTTTGTTGAAAAAAAATCAGAGTTAGTTGCTATATATATGGTGCACACATATGTATGTGTATGTTTATTTGTATGTTTTAGGTATATGCACACATAAAACACAGGCATGCACAAAACATATGTACACTACATACACATATTACATAAAGCAAGAGTTACGACATCAACAAGTTAGAAATTACTACAAAAACTTTCCATTTGATACATTGTTTAGCCTTTAAATCTGAAATGGAATGTGCATTTTACACATTTTACATTTGTACTTTGCAGCTAAAATGTTACATAAGTTATTTAATCCCATAGCACATGAATGAAAAGACAACATGCGGTGTCAATTAAGGCCACCTGCTTATTATATGAAATTGTAAGAGCCCTTCTTATCCTGAGTAATTACTTCAGTAGTGAACCAAAAATATCTTTTATAAAGAATGTGGAGTTTTGGCATAGTCCTAGATTTGCGTGCAGAATAAGATAACAAAAGCCAGAAATGTTGTACAATATTTCAATGGGTGCATCTACAAGTGCAATTAATGCAACATGATAAGCTCTGACTTAGTTTGCACTGGAGTTAACTGCTCCAGTGTGCAGTGTCTGCACATGCACCCAGGACAGCAGCAGTTTGAGCCATGGTGGAGCAGCCCTGGGCTGGCACCAGGCTCAGGGGCCAGCCCCAGGCTTCAGGTGGTGGTGTCAGGCAGTGAAGGGACTGGCTGGGACATGAGGGTGCTGAAGTGTGCAGCCCTGCAGTCCCTGCACTTTAGCATCCTCCTGCCAGCCCCTGTCATTTTCTACACATACTTTTTGGTAGAGTAAGTAACTGCAAAGTAAGATAGTGCTGTCATAGCACTGTCCGTGACAGTACTATATTATGGCAGAAATAATTAATTTACTGCACCCTAATACGAGTGCACATGTAGATGGTGAATGCTTTTCTGCGGACCTAATTAGTCAACTCCACACTAAAGCACGTGTGTAGACGCACACTGTGTGTTACCTTGAAAACCTTTTTATTTTCTCAATAATAATGTTCAACTAAATCACTTAATATTGAAATAGCATGCACTATCAGGGATATCCTTAAAAAGTGGACCAACTCAGGTTCTTTCCATTGGGACCATAATCTGCTGTATCAAGTTAGCCCTAATTCTGGGGCTGCAGATAGAAGTAAAGAGCCTTGGAGCCATCATTCTCCTCCTGTGACTTACAATGGTCAGCAGAATATAGTTCTTAGAGTCATTAGTGTCTGTGTTAGTTATATATATATATATAATATTCATTAACCGTAAAGCTGCTGATGCCTTGAACAAACACTGATTTGATTAGCAAATAAATGGGAATGTTTTAACTAATATTATAGGGCATTAGATGGGGCCTGATTTCTGCTGCCTGAGAGACCAGCAGATGCACAAGGTGATATATCTATTCTATTTTTACAATGAGGAACACTGAAAGGAAATAAACCTTGATCTAAAAGTCCATAGTTATCATAGTATAACCTTAATCAATGACATGCTGAGCTTCCCTAACCTGCAATTTATGTTATGAAGGATAGGGTGTAGGTACCTCACAGGACTGAGGCCTTAGCATTTTGAATTACCATTTTGTAAGGATTTTATTTTTGATCCTTTTTTTGTTCTTCAAGTTCCAGTAGCAAGACATATGTGACTCATTACATCTTGGAATAAACTCCTGGAAAACCAGCTTGTTGGATCCCATGAAAAAGTGTGTTTTTTAAGAATAATACCATGTGGAGGGAGGATCTTTTCTCTACTTTATTCAGTACTCTGTTAGGTCACATGGGCTCTGGCTGCATTTCATTATGAACTCCCACTTCTCTGTATCATATCACCTTAAGTGTCCCATGTGGACATTGTAAATGTTATTGTAAAAGTTCTAGGTATCGAAACAGTATACTTTATTCATCAAGCAAAGCATCCAGGGTGGCAGAGTTCATCTTTCTCTTTCACTCTCTCCCCGTCTCCCTTTGCGTTCTATGTGAAGATCCGAATTCAAAGATACCTAGATCTTCTGAAGGAAGCTCTCATACATGACAGCTGCGACATTCTTGCAATGTGACTGAAGCAGGGACTGGCTGTGGACAAAAGGAATGGTGGGTCAGACCAAAAACATACTTTATTAATAGAAAAAGGCCATGAAGCTAAAGGGAAATAGAAAATGACAATGCTGGTAATTAGGAAAATGGTGATGAGAAGTGGAGTTTTTCAAATACTAAATGGGTATTTTGAGCACAGAATGTACTTTGAGTCAATTTTATATGAACTTGGCTTCTTGCTCACAGACAGGGGAAAGCTTCCCTAAGATAAATGCAAAAGTAATAATATCCAGGTAGAACATTAGAAGCAAATGTTAAGGGAGTTAAAAAGCGTGGAACCTTTTTAAAATGCCTTTTTATTTTTTTCCATGCCTATTTCCTTTTTCACTTTTTGACCTATGGCACATTATTCAGCCAGGAAGGTTATGCTTGAGAAGGGAACATTGCATAGAGTCATATTATTTGCATGTCAGAAAACTGATTACCTTACAGATGTCAAGAGTGTTTAATATACCCTGCTTCTCTTTTACTTCCTAGCAGAAAATGAATGCTGTTCAATTTTCTAACATCAGCTCAGAACCTCACAGTAAAATATTCTTGTTACATTTTAAAGTTATGCTTCATCTCATTTTCTGTTAATTTAGGAATAGGATCTGCACATATGAAACTGCATATCTATAGACATCAGTAGAGATAAGAGGCAGTAAAACAACCAAAATGTTTAGCACAGTGGTATTTGGGAATATAGTTTGATTTACTAGGCAGTCAAAGGTGTTGGTTTTCTTTACAATGACTAACAAATATGCTGAAGATCTTTTATCTCCTGCACATTGTTTTTACAATATGTATTTGATTTAAACGTGTCAGGCATTTTGATGAATATCAATAATATAAAACAGTGTTTTAGCACAAGGGACAATACTGTATATTTGTTTAGTGTCTTGCCATGTGTGAAATGAGTTTGATGATCTCAGTTTATTTCCCATCAGACTGGTGTCCTCCTTGTTAATCTATGCCTGCAGAATGCCACCGTACTGGTATTTCCATCACAAAGGCCAAAGACTGAAAGAGAATAAAGACCAAGTTATCCCTGACTTTGAGGATCACACTCGTGTATCAATTCAGCTTGAAATTTAGCAGACCATAGCACATTATTTCCTTTTAAAAGTTGCTACTCTGACTCCAGAAACTTTTCTATATCTGATATTTTGTGTAGCATGAGCTATCTGGAATCATCTCTGCCACAGCCCTGACAAATGAGAAAGGTGCCAATAACAACTAGAAGAGAAAAAAAAAAACCCAACAGAGAATGTAACATTGTTGAGATGCTTCACAGATTTCCTACTAGCACATCAAGGCCTCATTCAACCCTCCTTGTACGCACTGGCAAATAATTCCCTCAAATATAAGTTCTTGTATGAAAGAAACTGCTGTAAGGAAGGGGGTGGGGGAAGTAGACTATTTCAGTAGCTTCTGGTAGCTGAAGAGTAAGTTAATTTTACTTTTTTAATAATTAAAACAAAGCATACACATGAGTGCCATGGCCTTTTAAAATTCATATATTAGACAATAAAGCATTTGAACTGGTTAAAGGAAAAAAATGCACAACCCTGATACATCATAGAAACAACATAGAAATGAATTAAAAGCGTGGGGGGGGGGTTGTATTTTTTTTAAATGATGAAAAATGCATCTCATTTTTTTAACAGACTAGTAAACCTTTTTTTCACTTTTTTTTGTAAAAATTGATACTTCCCCCTACCCTGAAATGATTACAAACTATTTTATTTCTTTTCTTTTTGACTACCTCTATTAATTATAAATTAAGTAGCCATGCATAATATGGTTTTCAAGATTCGTTTTAATTGAATCAAGCAGACACCAACAAGTAATCAAAATGACAAGAAAATAGTGAAATTGTTTCTATTCTGCTTCAGGAAGATCATTATAAGCAAGAAAGAAGCAAACACAAGTAGCATGGTTTCAGCTGTATTCGGAGAATATATGAGGAAGATCAGGGAAAGTGTGGGTCATTTACTGAACTAGGGAGGTAACCTAGTGACATGATGTGGAAAAGGCAGAAGTGCTCAATGCCTTTTAACTTCAGACTTCACAGGCAACGCCAGGTCCCAAATTACTGCACATGGCAGCACAGTTTGGGGAGGAGGTTAGCAGCTAACAGTAGTGAAACAGGGTAGGGAATATTTAGAAAAGCTGGACATGTATAAGTCAATGGGACTGGGTGCACCAAAGGGTGCTGAAGGATTTGGCCAATGCGATTGCAGAGACAGGTTCCCAAGAGCTGCTCTAATTAAAGCTCCCCCACACGCCTTTCGATTTTATGAATACTGAAAATGAAATTCTGAATATTGAATAAAAGATTATTTTGCTTTGATATAGGCGAAAGTAATTTTCCTCAAACATTTGAATGAGCAAAATTTTGTTTGCAAAATGAGCCGATAGAAAATATATGTTGAAATTATTAATGCAATTTTGTGGTCCTATCAATATCAGTTTTGATGTTTTTCATCACAATGGGCTGATAACGCATAGGAATGGAAAACAATGCCATTTGGATGAACCATTGTAGAATGAGGTTCTGATTCAGTGTAATACCTAAGTAAATGTGTAACTTTAACCTTAAGGGTAGCACTCGTGACTTCAGTGAGGCTACTCAAGTCCTTGAAGTTAAGCACATGCTTAAGAATTTCAAAATGAGGGTCTGAAATAAAAAGTTCTAGTTCTAGTTGGTCTCCTTTGAATTTCAAACAGCTCCTGGAGTTGCTCACGTTCTACATTTTTAACTATTCAGTAGCAGAGTTCCACTCCCTGAACTTGCACGTTGGGATACTAATACATAGACCTGCGCTTGTGAACAAGGTGGGGAACGTTCTGTTCATCTTAAAGTGAAATTCAGAAGTTTTCATTGTACCCACGAACATCCTATTTAATAGTCACTCTAGCTGTGATCACTCCTAGAAACGTATATCCAGTCAGCTGTGCACACAGTTCCTGTGTTTTAAATATGGTTTACTTTGGTACAATGCTTGATGGACAGAGCCTAGTGGACTAGCTTTTCTGAGACTTATCTTTTTTTCTTTCTCTCCCTAGAGATTCTGTAATAGTTGAAAGAAAAGAAATCTTAGTTTAGTTTTGTTTTCTATTTTTAAATGCATGCAAGTCTGAGGAATACATAATAAAATTATGTATGTTTCTTCACAAGAATGGAATATGTTAACATTTAATATATACTGAAATATTGATCATCTGCCCTAAGAAATTGCTCAAAGTTCATTGTGTCTCAGACAATTCTTCTTTTGCCAGTAGCATGCAAGAGGCAAACGAGGAAGATTTCAACTACTTCTTGGAAAAAGTGAAAAGTTCACTGCTTGTCATACTCTTCTATACACCAATATGCTAGTAATTTGCCTTAAAGCTTTCAAAATACCAATATTGGGCAAGAAACATAAAAATCAGTTTTAAGAGATTAATCATGTGTCTTAAGGAAAACACATGTTTTGGAAGCAAACCTTAATTTTGCTTTAGAATTGCTTAGAATCAATGCATCTGATAACAAAAGTATATTTTTAGTAGCTCTGCAAAAATGAAATATTAAAGTTGGTTATTTTCAGCATACCTGCTGCTATGAGAGAATAAGAGCCAACAAAGCCATCTTGTCAAATTGGCCTACATGTTCTGTTCACCATGGGTTTTTTATTTTGTCTCCACATCCTTTACAGAATGTGGCACATCAAAGAAGGTAAATGTATGTACAGGATGGGAAATAAGGGTATTGAGAGAATCTTTTGTCGTGTTTCCTTTTCTGAGATCCAGAAATAAAGTTAATTCAGGGATTCTTTATGGGAGGTAATTTGAAAACATGCCCATTGTATAATAAATCCTCCGCTCTTCTTTTTTTCTAGTTACATTTCTATCAGATTTTCTTCTTCCTCCCAAAGCTGAAGATTCTGATTAATATTCTCAAGTGTTTCCTAGCATTCTCAGTGAATTAAAAAATTATCATCGTTAATCATTTTACTGACTACTCAGCAAATCTGAGTAAAGATAATCACCTGAAAATGACAATATTCAGGGTCAGGTTTCTTCAGTAAATTTTATGGATGCTGAAAGGCCACACAATTACTTTTATGTGATGACACAACCTAGAAGATGTCAGAGAAATCAAATGGCTGTATGATATTGTTTAACTCTTACAGTGGAAATAGTGTATATATGCGTTGTGCTATTCATAATAAGGGAGTGCCTGTCCTGCTGAATTCTCTAGCAAGGGCACAAGTATGTATTACATATTCTGTGACAAGATTTCCTACTGATCTCAACAATAAATTGTGTCACAATAAATCAACCAGTAAAATATTAATTGTCTAAATCATAAATACTAATACATGCTTTGTGCTTTGGATAAAGTTCCATTTTCAATCTCAGTGGTCTTTAATAGCATTTTTATTTTTTCTCTAAAAAGGAAGTGGCTCCCTTTTTTTTCCCCCAGATGTGTTATCTTCTAAGGATTATCCACCTGCAGTGGTGCTGATACTTAACTGTAGTTGATATATTAGAACCTATTTTAAAGCTCTTTGAAGTCCATGAACCAGTTTTCACCAAATTCAGTGGGATTTATATCAAGCAACTACTGCTTGGAATTTTTTGGGTAATGGTATTACATTCTCTGGAGATTTTAAGGTCTAGACACTAGAGAGATTCATATGGAAGAGACTTTACCTTACTACATACCCCTAAGACTTCATTCAAATGTGATGAGTAGATCCCTCCACAGGATCTGACCTATGATTTTAATGTCTGTCTTACCTCTTATCTTATTCCACATTTTAATAGTTAATTATTTCCTAAAATGGGTTTCCTTCTAGAAATCTTATGGGTACTTTAAATATGAACAGATGATTTGTGAATCAGTTCTAAGGGAACTCATTTTACAGTTTGGATGTGAAGCTCTGAAATATACTGAAATGTCAAAATTTAAGAAGATGACTTTCATTTTTCAAATTCCACTTTTGGTGCAAGTAATGAATGAGAGCACAGTGGATAAAATATTTAATTTATCACTTGAAAGAGTTGTTGCTGCAGCCCTGACATTATCTCTGTTATCGATTAGCATTTCTGTGCACTTTGTCAAGCCAGGCAGACCTTTGACCAGCTGTAAAGAGGCTATTGCACATATCTCCATGTGCACACTCATCCACTCTTAGCCTACAGGAATGGCCTTGCCTTTGTCAGAGCTCTCACAAAAAGAAACTAAAATTAAAACAAGCACATGGCTCACCAAAAATATAGCCTGAAATAAAACAGCTGATCTTTATTAGATGGACAAGGATACTGGGAAACAAACAAATACCTCCTTCAGGAATTCACCAGCAAGTCTGTCTTCCTTCTGCACTATTGGGCTTATTGACTGGAAACCTTACAAAATACACTTTCTTTTCTTTTAATAATTCCTGAATATTTGGCAATTGTAGATGAGCTGATGCTTGGAAAAAAATAGGCTCATAAAATTCATACTAAAATAAAAAAAAATATGTGTTCAATTAAACTAGAATGTCTGTAAATTGCATACATTAAAATGCAGTCAATGAACAGGAATTATGTCCTCCTTGTTAATTTATGTACAAAAATAATAGTCTTTGTGTATTTAATGAAGAGATAAATACTATTGGATTATAGGCTGTTTTTGATTAAAGCTGCCTGCATTAAAGCTTCACATGAGAAGTGTGTTTGTATTTGGTTATATGCTGAATGGCTGTACAATTCTACCATGTTCATACTTGTCTGTATTTACTATGCACACAAACAATGTTTTGTTTACATAAAATGTTATGAATTGCTATTTTTTATGTATGTACCCATATCCAGGTAAAGATCTCTGAACATTAATGAGAGTGTGTTTTTTATTATGCACTCTTCACTGTTTATTTGTCATTGTTCAGTACTCTTCATTTATTTTTTCCCTTGTTAAAAAATGGTTTCGGTCATCCAAATCATGAAGAGAAGCAATCCCTTAATGGATAGTAAAGAATGGCTGAAACATGAATTGATTGAATAAGAGTTTAAAAAAAGGGAAATCTAATTAATGCCCTGAGTTTAGGAAAATGGAACCTGCTGAACTAATTTGGTATGTTTTTGATAAGATGGCATGTTAGGCTGCTGAAGATCATTGTATGCATGGAATGGTCATGTTTTGATTTCTGGAAGGCATCTGACATAGAAAAATATGATATTTTGATTTAAAAAAGAACAGAAGAATGAGCAATAGTAATCAGCATGACACACACTAACTGGATTAAAAGCTGGATAAGTGAGATAGTCATAAAGTGTGACTACATATAATAGTCATTGAAGGGGTATGTTTCCCATGCAGTCCCAGAAAAATTGGTCCTCAGTCACATCTATTTAATATTCCTATCAACAACCTGCAAAAAATGTGAAATATTCATTGATAAAATCTGTAACTGACTCTACGATCTTTGTAGTAGAGTTGGAGAATTGTTGTAGCCATTATGGAAATGTCTGAAAGACAAGGACTTTTTGTGACATCCCAACTGTATAGATGGGAGAGGTGTTGGATAAATACTTTGGAATAGTTTCTGTGTCTGCTTTTCTTTTAGACCTCCCCTCTCAACCCTATTTGGAACTGGAATTCATATTGACTGAATGTAAACAGGAATACATGGACAATCATGCCTTATCCCACAGAGATATACACAAGTGAAGATAATGATGACTAGCAATGAATTAGGTGATGCCCAAACAGATGGTCAAACCACTGATACAATGCAATCTACACTGCTCAGTAAGGTAAATAATATGAGTTTTAATATGGCTACATGCAAGGATTAGAGGTCATACTGACAGTATTTGAGCCTCTATCATGACTTCATAGCACACGTGGTTTGCTAAACACTATGCCATAAGTCAGGCATTATTCAGCTAGCTTTCCAGGACTTCCTTTTAAGACTGAGGAACTGCCCCTCGCATTCAGTAGTCAATAGAAAGAACCCTGGACCTGCTCCCTTAAAATCTAGTATTCATCTGGCTGGGCATGTTTACACATGCATTTGATCCAAGTTCAGTTTACTTGCAAGTAAACTACTCGCAAGGAAATGCTCCAAGGCAGGTGTCTACACATGCAGAAACTAGGGAACAGATTTGCTGCTTTTAGCACCACACTTCCTGCAGTCCTTCAATGGGCCCTTGCCACCAGCAGGGGGAGCTCCAGGCTCCAGCTGCAACTGCCAGCAGCCAGCAGCCAGCAGCCAGAAGCCCTCTTGAAAATCCAGCCCTGCTCTCTGCTCCCTGGCCAACCACTTTGATGGCCAGGAGCAGTCTGTAAGGTGCAGGGGCAGCACATGGCAACACTCTCCTCATTAACTCTGCTTCCCTGTGCCATGGCTACTCCAGCCCCTGCCCCAGGCAATGACAACCAGTGCCCTGGGCCCTGCTGGCCACCACCCTGGCCCTGCTGGTCCACTGTGCCAACCACTGGTTGGCCTATGGCCATCTGACCCCTCCTGGGTCCCCCCCATGCACAGCAACCACCTGCCCAGCCACAGCACACCTTCCCAGGGATGACACCACTGTGCAGCTGCTTTCTGGACTCTGGCTGGCTGGCTGGACCCTAGCAGAGACACTGATGACAGGCTCCTGGATGCCACCACCAGGGCTGCCCCTGCTCTCCTAGGCCTCTAGTCTTGCCACCTCTGGGCCCAATGGCAGAGCTGAGACTGGTGTCTGCACATTCTCCAGAATGCCTGGGATGACAAGCAGTGGCCAGAGGTGTCCCAGATAACCTGGGCCACCTTCTGGAGCATCCTGGAGCAGCTCTAGCCACATCTGGAAAAGCAGGAAACCGCCATATGGTTATATCTCCCTGCAGACACCTGGCTGTCCCTCACCCTGCTTAAGCTGGCCATATCCACCAGCCTCTGCTACATGGGCCATCTCTTTGGGATGAGTAAGGCCACCATCAGGGGAGCTGTCCTGGAGGTGTGTGGTACCCTCCAGGATGTGCTGTGATACACGACGCTTCATGTGCATGATCCCTTTGCAGTAATGGGTTGCATGCCCTGAGATTCTCCCATTGCATTGGGCCCTGGATGGGACCCCATCCCTGTCACCTGCCCACACCACAGGGACCAGCCCTACTACAGCCAGAGGGGCTTTCGTTCCACGGTGCTCCATGTCATTTTGTACCACCGAGGTGCCTTCATGCATGTGAGTGCCAGCTGGCCAAACAGTACCC
>NW_017729004.1:28570367-28571060 GCF_001723915.1 Gavialis gangeticus | reverse complement strand
TTGTGTACCACCGAGGTGCCTTCATGCATGTGAGTGCCAGCTGGCCAAACAGTACCCACAATGCTCACATGTTCTGTAACTCCACTCTGCCAGGCTTGGTGGAGAGTGAGCACTTCATGCCGGGGGTGCCAGGCTTGCAGCTGGGCACCATGGTGGACCCACCCCTCCTCATCAGGGACCTCACATACCTACTCTTGCCTTGGCTCATGTGGCCCTACAGCAGACAGCTGGACCCCCACCAGGCCCACTTTAACCACTGCCTGGGCTAGACCTGCACCCTGGTGGAGTTCACCTTTGGCCATCTGAAGGGACACTGACACACCCACACTACTCGCCTTGAGTTCACCAAGGACAGCCTCCTCCAGGTCATCATCACAGCCTTCATGCTACATAACATCTGCGAGGCCTGGAGGAGCTTTTCCACAAAGCCTGGGTGAAAGAGGTGCAGCAGACAGAGGATGCCTGGCAAAGGAAGCACCACCTGTGGCAGCAGTGACAGCGGTGTGTCTCCCCCCCGCCCCCCCCCCAGGTCCTAGCTGAGTCACACGCCTGCCACTGGGCGCCATGGCATCTGTTGTGAGAGGTCCTGGCCAACCACCTCCTCTTGCACTCCCCATTGCAGCTTGCCTGGACCACTGCCTATGCCCTTCCCCCCAGCCCTGGAACAACCAGTAAATAAGGCAAGGGCCCCCA
>NW_017729004.1:28559880-28565367 GCF_001723915.1 Gavialis gangeticus | reverse complement strand
TTCCCCCCAGCACCACCCTCCCTGCAGACACATTTCAGAAGAACACCACTTTTTAAACCCTTCACATCAAACAGACCCCCTCTCCCCCCTCCCTCCCCAACAAACCAGCCTCACCGCTACACACCACACCCACCAACAATGAAACACCCATTTTCCTGTGCAAATTATTTACAAAGTACTTTGTGTGCTGCCCCAGGGTGGCAGGCTGTGGGGTGGGAGTGCCTAAGGGGAAGCCTGGGGACATGTGGCCATCACCCCAATCTCTGGCTGTTCCTGTGTGGGTGCAGATGCTATGGTGAGCTCAGTGGGTGAGGGGCTTTTCTAGGGGCTACAGTGGCCAATGGTCTACCAGTGAGGTTGGCTCCCCCTCCGGCAGCTGGTATCCAGGGCCAGGAGGTCCAGCATGCAGTCTTGGCCCCACTACAGGCAGCTCCAGCTCCACACACATGTGGAGCCAGGGTGAGTGGTGGGCCTGGGCCCAGGCAGGAGGGCTGGGTGGTAGGGCACTTGGGTTAGGGGCTGGGCCAGGGGCCTATTGGAGGTGCTGCATCTTCACTTCACCCCACAGTTCCATGAGGTTGCCAGTCTCCTCCTGTGACCAGCTGAGGCCCTGGGTGGCAGGCACGGCTATGGTCATGAATATGGGTATTGGAAAGGAGGCCAAGGGCATGGGTATGGGCAAGGAGATCCATTGGGGATCCTGCAGTGGCTCTCTGGGCCTCTGAATGGCTTTCCCCATGCTGCTGGGCCTGGGAAGCTTCCTGAAGTGCCCAGCCCAGGGGTACAGTATGGGACTGGCAGCCTCATGCCAGATGCAATGCCCTGCAGCACCCACAGGTCCTGGGCAGGCTGCTGGGGGTGGACTACAGGCATGTGAAGCTGGCCCCAGCAGCCAGAAGCTTCCAGAAGTAGCCTACAGAGCTGGATGACATGAGCCTCACAGTTACGTGGTATTCTGGTGCCAGGCAGCAGTGCCGGGGTGCAGCCAGACTGGTGAGGCATGCCTGAGGCTTGCCCTGGGGGACACAGGGACTGGAGTAGCCTCAGTCTGTCTGCTGGTATGCCCCAGGGCTCAAAATGCCTGTAGACTTTTAATGGCCTGAGATGGGCTCCACAGAGGCAGCCCAGCCCTGGGGCAGGAAGGGCTCCCAGCCCAGAGCCCTGGGGCTAGCTTCAGGCTGGCGCCTTAGTGGTAGGGCTGACTTGGGAGCAAATTTGCTCCTGGGTCATGTCTACATGTGCGTAACTGCACAGTAATTAATCATAATTAATTTATTCAAAATTAGCCATGTTTACTATGCAGTAAGTGTGTGCCCATATAGACACACAGACACACTGAGCAGTAAACTAGGCTACTGTACAGTTAAACGTCTTATGTAGACATGCCCACTGAGGCATACATGTACTTCAACTTATTTCTTTTTTCTAACCCTACATATCTCTGTGTTTCAGCTGCCCAGATGGCCCGCTTCAAAATGCGTATTGGAAAGGGGTCTGGATAATGTCTATCCTGTGGCATAATGACTACAGCACTGGGCTGTGAAGTCAAAGAAATGTCAGTGAATACGGCCTAGAATATACGTCTCCTGTTTCCTGGGTGAGTTCCCTAACTGTTCAGTTATTCAGGCTAAAATATGGGTGGGCCCTCCTCTTTTAACACCTGCTAGTTATGGTTTCTGGCCAGCTATGTTTTCATGGTACGGGTATACATCGAGAATGGTCATACACATGTAGCTCTGTCTACATGTCCATATTTATGCATCCTCATTACAGGAGAAATAGAATTGCTACCATGGTGACTAAAATCAAAATTGGCATCACCTCTTTTAAGACATAAAGAATGAAGCTATGCTTATTTTTCATGAAAAACAAGCAGACTTATACTTTTGACTTCTGTTCAGCTATGTATACATGGACCCCTGTGAGTCAACGTGTGAGTGTAGCTGGTATCATTCTGGTGTTTTCAGTTTTTATGGAGAAATTCTAGAATTCTTTTAATGCTTATAATACCATAAAGGAACCAGGACAGTTGTCCTCCTACAAAGAGTAATTATCTTCTCCTCCCCAAAAATGTGCACAAGCTGAAGTTTATTAAAAGCTGTTTATTTTTACTGGAATTTTGAATAACCCATTTGCAGTTTGCCATATAAAATATTTTTTTCTGACCTCTAATAGTAAGATTAGAACTCATGGCAGTAAAAGAATAATTTGTATAATTAAAACTCTGTTAAGTAAGTAATTATTTACAGAACTTTTTGTGGCCTTAAAAAACCCCACCTTAAGATAAAAGGGCACCTCCAAAGTGAAAATTTGATTTGCAGCCTCTCTAAATTTTTCACATTCAGAATGTATTACAACTGCATCACTTAGGATCACTTGTAGTATACTAAGATGTTTCACATAAGCCAATAACTGTGAACCGGTATTTCACAGTGTGCTGCCTGGAATGTCATCAGGAGAATGCAATGTTAATATCTAAAGCAGCTCTGAAAGCCTTTTCCAGATTTAGAGCTAGATTGTGCTTTTTGGCACAAGCCTTGGACACACCACTCACAACAGTAGCTTTGGGAAATGTTACCTAGTTATATAGCCCTGAATCACCCTATTCTACCAGACTCAACCTTAATAATTCTATGCCAGCCTAACAGCTTAGCCACATTAACGAAAAGATAAAACAGGGTGCAGGTCTGTTTCTTCAACTTTTTTTCCTATCTAGTTATTTCAGTGAGATAGTAAGAAAGCATGCAATAACCACTCAAGAATTATCTAGGCAGGTAAGGCAATAAAGAGGGTTGTAGAGTCTTTTGCTTCCCACAGCAGGCATGCAGCCCAAGTCACAATGCAGAATTTAAGACTCATTTTCCTAAGGATATCTATCCTCGAATTATCTTACAAAACAACCACTATTAAATTCTCTACCAGCAGCTCTGTGCTTGAGTTAGTAAAATAAGTACATTTATTATTTTTTTTTATTTGGTGAGCTTTTTTTCTCTCTCTCTGTCTCAGCAAAGTTCTATTCCTGGTGTGATCCCCAGAATAACAGGAAATGAAAACCCACTGAAAGGATATCTTTCAGGATATTCATAACAGTCAGCATCTTTTTTCTCTTGTTTTGTTTACTTTATTCTGCACTGAAACGTATATCTTGGGTTTTTCCTCCTTCACATTATTGAAGCTATTTCTGGCCTTTGATGCAGATGCATCCATTAAGAATACCAGGGATAAAATCACAAGCACATAATCTTTCTTTTTTAACACTGTCACTGCTGTTAGAAAATGAATTTGGCTTTGCAGTAGGTTGGGAGTGAAGCTATATTTATTTTTTTCATGAAAAACAAGCAGACAATACTTTTCAGACTCCTCAGAAATAACTTGATTCCTGGACAAGGCACTTGAGGTATCAATCAGCAGTATACAGACAGAATGCAAAAAAGAACATTTTTCATGAATAATAGAGGTGTATCAGTAGTGAATAACTTTTCCCTGTCTCTATTCTACCTCCACACGATATGCTACAACATGATAAAAATATACACATAGGATAGATAATAGAAAACTTATTGCTTCTGATTAATGATGAGCCCTGCTAAAGTCCATGGATCTCTACTTGGGAACAATGATGTACTTACATTATTTTATTGCAAGATTATGTCATTATTAGTAATGGTTGCTATCTCCCTCCTGAATTAACCGAGGCTGAAGTAAGTAAATTTTAGTATCATTCTAGCATTTTTCTTTCCACTTCCTCCCCTCAGCATTAGCTGAAAAGGCTACCTCTTATCCTCACAGCTCTCTACACAAAAAGTGTTATTAATATTGCCTTCATATTGAGAATATTTCTTCTGTGCCATAGGATATCGTCACCTTTGTTTGCAGTCTTATCAAGTTGGTTTTATTAGATTAGCATGACAATGGTGCTTTAGAAATATAGCTTTGTAATTTATTGATAATCAATTTCCCAGTACCTTAAGAACAACACGCTTGTTACCATGGATATATGCCACGCTGTACAGTTTTGAGTTCCCTTCAACTGAATATTCCAGGCTGATTTAATTGCTCTCCCACCCTCTAATTCCAGTGTGTTAATGTCAGTGAAAGCCCAAGGAAGCAATTGCATATCTGCCTTTGTTTGACAAAGAATTCCATTCTGCTTCGTATCAAGGTTTATCTCATTTTTTATCGGTGTGGTTATTAAGTGACACACAGTAACACGGTACCCAGGTTTCCAATCTTTAAAACTGTACATTAACCCCAAATCCATTGGTGCTCTGTTACAAACCAGTTTCAGTTGGTCTTCAGAAACTCAGTACCAAACCAGTTTCAAATGGTCTTCAGTAACACATTGCAAAGGTGTCCGCATCACCTGAGCTATGATAGGAACTGACAAATGCTGTGCCACTTACCAACACATCTGATTAGTTATGTCACTTAAACTGGCTCCCAAAAAATGACTGCAGCAGATGCAATGTTAATGAAAGATCAATGTCAAGGGACTCAAGGGGCCAGTCGAGTGAGACCTCTTCCATTAGTGCCTCAATGAAAAACTGGCAAATTCCAATCAACAACAGTAGGAGAATGTCAGCAGTGCTTGGGGTGACTTCAAGTCCACCATCATCAGCACCTGTGAAGACACACTTGGATTCTCTACCAAAAAACATGGAGACTAGTTTCATGAGAATAACTGAGAGATCCAAGAATCAATTGACCACAAACACAAAGCCTTTTGTACTTGGCAGAATTACATCAACTCCAGTAAAAGAAATTGAATCTGCAACAAGCCAAGGCAGAGGTGAAAACATGCAAACAATATGAATAATAGATGGTGGAAAGATAAGGTAAGAATCAACCTCTTGCTGACATCCATGATATATGTGTTTTTTCAATACCACCAAAGCCATCTACAGTCTGAGCACTTAGGGAGAAAACTCCTTGGAGGAGACCTGAACAAGAAAAGGGGGGTCATCAATGCCCACTTGGAAACAGCATTTTAAACATCTTCTCAGTCAAGGCTATTGTTGATGAGAGTGCTCTCAACTCCATCCTGCAACATCCAGTCAGAGACTCTCTTAGAATCCCTCCAACCCTTGGTGAGGTAAGGGAAGCTATAAAGCAGATGAAGAATGATAGGGCATCTTCAGCTGACCAAATCTCGACCAAAATCTTCAAGCAGGGGAAGAGAAGCCCAAAAAAGTCCTTTTTCAAATATATTGGGAGGATGAAGAAGGTGCCGGGTAATGTGGGACCCCTGCAGGATACGCTGGGCAATTTGGTGGTTGCGTCAGAAGAGAAAGCGGACCTCTTTAACCAATTCTTCACCTCCGTTTTCTTGTGCAGGGACCGGGACTTCCCTGCTGTGATAGAAGCCGGACTCGAGGGGATTGCCTTCAGACCTCAGGTTGGGGAGGACCGGGTTAGAGAGCTTCTGGAGGGGCTGGACGCGTTCAAGTCAGCGGGTCCGGATGATCTCCACCCCAGGGTGTTGAGGGA
>NW_017729004.1:28552523-28559566 GCF_001723915.1 Gavialis gangeticus | reverse complement strand
TTTGGGGGAGACGCTGTTTCCCCTAGCGCCCGCTGGCATAACAAGGAGTAATGGGCACAAGCTGATGGAGAGGAGGTATAGATTGGACATCCGCAAAAACTACTTCACGGTTAGGGCGGCTAGGAGCTGGAACCAACTTCCAAGGGAAGTGGTGCTGGCCCCTACCCTGGGGGTCTTTAAGAAGAGGCTGGATGCCTACCTGGCTGGACTCGTTTGAGTTCCGTTTCTCTTTTTGGGGTTTTTTGTTGTTCTCCCGCCCTGGCGGGGGGTCGGGCTAGAAGATCTACTAGGTCCCTTCCGACCCTTAATCTGTGAATCTATGAATCTATGAATCAGAGTTCCATGTCCTCATCTTAAGGATCTGAAATTATGAGGAGATCCTAGATGACTTCAGGAACACCATGATTGTGACAATCTTCAAGAAATGAGGCAAGAAATGAGGCAAGTCTGACTATGGAAACTACAGAGGAGTTGCCTTCCTGTCCACCATAGGAAAGAGCATTGTGAAAACCCTTCTGAAACATCTCTTTCCATTTGCTGAAGAGCTCCTTCTGAAATCTCACTGTGGGTTTACAGAGTCAAGAGGCACTACTGACATGATCTTCACAGCTCACCAGCTCCAGGAAAAATGCCGGGAAAAACATAAACTTCTCAACATGGCATTCTTTGAACTCATGAGAGGCTTTGACTCTGTCAATTGAGAAGTACTGTGGAAGATCCTTTTGAAGTAAAGATACCCACTGAAATTCATCACCAATCTTCGCCTGCTCCATGACAGTATGCGAGCAGCGGTTTTCAGTAATGGATCTATCACAGATCCCTTTGACATTAAGACAGGAGTTAAGCAAGGCTGTGTTATCACTCCAACACTCTTCTTGATATTCCTTACTGTGATGCTACATCTGACCATCAACAAGCTTCCAGTCAGAGTGGAGCTAAACTACTGAATGGATGGTAAACTTTTAAATCTCACTTGACTCAGAGCTAAAACTAGGACCATTCCAACCACAATTATTAAGCACCAGTATACTTCTGATGCTGTAGTGTGTGCTCATTCAAAGGCAGACCTTCAGGCCAATGTTGGTATCTTTACCAAGGTATAAACAAAAATGGGACTCATGCTTAACATTAAAAAAACTAATGTCCTCCATCAACAAGCACTTAATGAGCAGTCTCCAGCTCTGGTAATTCAGATTCTCACTGAGACTGGAGAATATTTAGTAATTCCTGTACCCTGGAAGTCACCTCTCTCAGAAGGCTGACATTGATGAAGAAATCCAACATTGCCTCAAATGTGCATGTGCAGCCTTCAGATGTGTGAGTAAATAGGTGTTTGAAGATTGCAACATCAGGTCCAAAATCAAGCTCATGGTTTATCAAGCAATTGTGATCCCCACCTTACTGTATAGATCTGACACTAATTATAAATAAATTTATAAATAAATAAAGTTATAAATAAATACATAAATATATAATAAATAAATATATAAATAAAGAAATAAATACAAAAATGAATGTATATATACAAATAAATAAATTTATAAATAAATAACTTTATAAATAAACTAAACAGTTGCAATGTAGATTATTACACAGTCCAGTGGGTAGAAAATTGGCTTATGGGATGTACCCAGAGAGTGGTGGTGGACGGGTAGGTTTCTGCCTGGAGAAACGTGGCAGCGGAGTCCCCCAAGTCTCTGTCCTGGGACCAGTACTGTTCAATATCTTCATTAGTCACTTGGACAAGGGAGTAGAAAGCACCCTGTCCAAGTTTGTTAATGACACCAAACTCTGGGGGGAGGTACACAAACTATATGGCAGGGAGAAAATCCAGGCTGATTTGGACAGGCTGTGGAAATGGGGCAAACAGAATAGGATGCAGTTTAACAAGGATAAGTGTCGTGTGTTGCACATGGGGAGGAAGAATCATCAAGACTCCTGTAGTCGGGGAGGTACCACTCTAAGTAGCACAACTGTAGAAAGGGATCTCAGAGTCATAGTTAACTCCAAAATGAACACGAGTCACCAGTGTGATGAGGTAATAAGTAAAGCTAACTGCACCCTTTCTGGCATAAGCAGGAGCATCACAAACAGGTCTAGGGAGGTGATACTTCCCCTCTATGCAGCATTGGTTAGGCCGCAGCTGGAGTACTGTCTCCAGTTTTGGGTGCCACATTTTGGGAGAGATGTGGATGGCCTGGAGAGGGTTCAGAGGAGGGCCACTGATCTGGTTAAAGGCCTACAGAAAAAAACCTGTGTGGACCAATTGGGAGACTTGGACCTCTTCAGCCTCTGCAAGAGAAGGCTGAGAGATGATTTCGTGGCTACCTACAAACTTATCGACGGGGGGAGGGGAGGCAGGCAACAAGAAATAGGGAATACAGTGTTTACCAGGGTGCCTGCTGGGGTAACTAAAAATAATGGCCACAAACTGGAAGACAGCAAATTCAGATTGGACATCAGGAAAAAATTCTTTACAGTGAGGGTTGCCAAAATATGGAATAAGCTTTCAAGGGAGGTGGTGCTGTCCCCTTCCTTGGAAGTATTTAAAAGGAGATTGGACAGATACCTGGTTTGGGTCATCTTACCCTAGCACTCATTCCTTCCCAGGGCAGGGGGTTGGACTCGATTATCTAATAGGTCCCTTCTGACTCTAACTACTTCACAGTTAGGGTGGCTAGGAGCTGGAACCAACTTCCAAGGGAAGTGGTGCTGGCTCCTACCCTGGGGGTCTTTAAGAAGAGGCTTGATGCCTACCTGGCTGGACTCATTTGAGTCCAGTTTTTTTCGCCCGCCCAGGCGGGAAGTCGGAGTTGAAGATCTACAAGGTCTCTTCCGACCCTACTTCTATGATTCTAACATTTATGAAACTATGAAACTATGAGACAACATAAAAGAGATTCCTCAAGTCACTGGAGAAGTATCATCAACCCTGACTGCTGAAGATCCTTTGAACAAAGTGGGAAGATAGATACACCAACTTTAGTGTCCTTTCACAAGCAAACACCATGAGCATCAAGGCGATGATCATCCAGCATAAACTTCACTGGGCTGGCCGTGTCATCTGGATGTACGGCTTCATACTCCCAAAGCAAGTTTTATTCTTCCAGCTCAGTCAAGGTATGTGGTCAAGAGGAGGGCAGAGACAGCACTTCAAGGATGTCCTCAAGGGCAACTTGAAAATAATGAAAATAATACAACTTTGATATCAACTCTTCGGAAACTATTGCTCTGTACTGCCCCAAACAGAGGAAGTTTCTGCTGCAAGGATCTCAGTACATTGAAACCTTACTGTGACAACAGGAGATGGAAAAGTGGGATTGACTGAAGCAGAGTGTTGTGAACCAAATCAAGAATCTGGAGCCACCCACCCTGCATTGAAACATGTGCTGTAGTTGAAACAATCTGTTGATCGTGAATTGGCCTCATCAGCCATTTTCAGATCCACAGATAAGACAATCATGGATGACAATCATCCTTGACTGTGAGGAATTTATGAATAACAGTACAGCAAAAAACCTGGAAGCTTGAGGATCCTGAAGACCCTAACTATGTCTTCTTATTTTGCCCAGTTAATCCATGGACAATTCAAAACTCTCATCACCTTTGCTCAGTATTTTTATCTAAGACCTGTGTTCCTCCTGTCATGGAGGCCTCAGCAGACTTATAAAGCTTGGTTGGAATCTAACACTCTAGAATGACCTATGGAATTTGGCCGCTTTCACTTACAATGACTGATAACTTTCCCATTCCCCCGAAACAGTCTCCTAAGACACAATGAAAGCATAGATGTCACACTGTGACAGGGTGCTGTGTTTGGCTGCATTTTTTTTGTAGGCCAGTGAGTGGGCATCTGTCAAATCCTGTTGAATTTTCTTCCCCTGGGGATCAGCTTCCCCCCTCAATGACTTGATGTTACTTGGTTCTTAAAAAGAGGGAGGCTGACCCAAAGGTTCCCACACAGGCTCTAGGCTCACCACTTGTAGGATAATGAGCTGTTGCCTTAAGGGCAAAATGTACACTCTTACCTCCACTTGACGTGCCCCGTGTCTCACAGATATTTTATAATTTTCTCTTTATGTTGGGGTCTCAGTCTGTATGGGCTTACCCCTTCTCTCTCTAGCTAGGCCTGTCAGTCAAAACCAACTAAGCAGGGCTTGACTACAAGGCTCTAGCTCTCTAACCTGCTCAGGCTCAAGGCCCTCCATTTCATACTCTCCACAACACAGGGCCTACTGGCACTTCTACACTGCACCCCTGTGGTGCCAGCCTGTTGGGGCCTCAGCCCTCTCCAGCTTCACCTCTCTTTCTGTAGTTAGGGCCGTTCACCTAAGTCCACCCACTAGGATCTGGCTTCAAGGATCCTATCTTCCCTTCAAGCAACTCTGCGCTCGTGGACCTAGTGCAGCAGGACTTCTTGAGCTCTCTATCACGGTACCCCTCAGCACTAATGAGGTCTCCTCCTCCCCTACAGCCTCATCCACAAGCCATCAGCTTTAACATTAAATGTAAACCATAGGCCCCTATGGCCATATAACAAAAATAAAAATAAGAGAAACAAACTGCCCGCTTACATGTGATTGTGCTTCTGTCTCACAGTGTGGCACATTCTTCCCAAGGAGGCTGCTGCAGCTGCTCTGTAGTCATCCGGAGTCTCCTCTCTACTGTCTCCCTGGCCTTCTCCACTTGGCCTTTATGGTTCTGGCCTTTCCCTTCCTGTCACCTGACCAGCTGGCAGGGCTTGATCCTTAACCCCTGCTTGACTGGACTGCTGCATCTGAAGGTTTTGGATTTAAAAGGGCCGCTCTGCTTCCTGATAACAGGGCTAGGGTTCCCTGTTACACACACACCTAAGAGGGTTAAAAAACTTTAAGATAATACTATATTTACTGGATACAAAGCAATCCTGTCCATCTCCCCAGTTTCTTTCCTTTTAAGCTATTGCTATTGTTAATAACCAAGTGTTATGCCTTAGAACAGTGGTTCTCAACCTCCAGCCCATGGGCCAGATTCAGCCCCTGGATCCCTGCCATCTGGCCTGTGGGTCTCCCTATGGGTCTAGAAATTTTTGCAGTGGCATAAGTGGTGGCAGGTTCCCATCTGTGATGGTTGGGGAGTGGTGGCAATGTTACTTGCCATGGCTCCCAGAGTTAGGGGAATTATCGCTGCCACTGTTCTCCTGATGCCAGACTTATGAACCTGTGGAAAGCCCCACAGGCCAGATAATGTGACCCAATGAGCTGGATTGTGTCAGTGAGCAGGGTCAGGTCAGCACAGAGTCACTCTGCAGCCAGATCCAGTATGTGGGGCCAGGCCAGGGTTCTGTATTGGACCCACAGATCAACCCTATTCAGATGTTTACAGTATTCAGCTTATCTGAAAATCATTGCCCTTTTCACTTTCTAATTTTCTTCCTTCTGAGTGGCAGTGCTTATTAGCCTTCCCACCTGTTAATTAGTTCTGCTACAATATTATGGAGGTGCAGATACCCTGTTTCTGGGTTAGGATACAGCCTATATGAAGCAATATAGTACTTGATGTAGTGCTGCCAGGCACAGAAACGTTGCTGCAGAGATATGGCCTGAGTATTAAGGAAGGAACTGCATGTAGTTATGTATGTTGGTGCGTGGATAAAAGTATCATATGAGGAAAAATCCTCCCTAAATACCTATGCTAAGAAAAACTTGTAACTCCAAATATTTAATGAAAAGTATCAAACCACTCTGGATATTGCAAAGATGTTCGTAAGTGACATTCTCTTCTCCCAGACAGCTCTGCTTCTGAGAAGTTTTCAAAAGAAAAGGTGGACAAATTGAGTTACATGAATTGTTACGTACTTTTAAAAATCTGATCCACATAGCTTCTTTTTTAGATAGTTTGTAACTGCTTACTTTGTCTATTTATGAAGTATGCTTGGTCACCTGTTTTACATGTTTTTTTTCATATTATAACGTTTCTTTTGATTATAGGATTAGAAGGAACCACTGTGATCATCCAGTGTAAATTCTTACGTAGGAAACTCCATAAGACATGTTTGAGGTAATTCCTATTTGAATTACATATCTTTTAGAAAAATATCCAGTCTTAATATAAAAATTGTCAGGGATGGAGAATCCACAATAATCTCCAGTAAGTTGTTCCAATGGTTAATACTTTCACTGTCAAAAGAAGTTCACTTTATTTTTATTCTGAACTTATCTAGCTTCAACTTCCAGCCATTGAATCACATTATATTTTTTACTGCTAGGGTGAAAAGTCCTTTATTATCAGTGCTTTCTTTCCCATGTAGATACTGGTACTCATAGGCTGAGAACAAATCACTACTTAACTTTCTAACCTAAACAGAATTAGCTGAATCATCCGTTCACATGAACACTTTCAGGTAGCCCAGAACTATTACTGTATTTACTCAAATTCAAGACAAGTTTATTTCCCCCCTGTTCATCATGGGGAAAAAAGACCCTTTTCTTAGATTTGAGTACAACAGGGGAAAGGGGGCCTGGCTGTAGCTGCTGCTCTCATCCCAAGCCTGGGGTCAGGGTTGCAGCTGGAGACACAGGCTCAGCCACAGCATAGCTGCTGCCCCTGTCCCTCTCATCTGCTCCCCTTGCTCTTTGCTGCCTGTCACCATCCTCCCTGCCACCTTTGCCTTGGCACCAGCCACTGCCACCACTTACTTCCCTGTCTCAGCTTTGGGAGCAGCACTGGTGCTAGCTCTGGGATTGAGATTGGGGCTGGGGTCAGAGCTGAAGCTGCTGCTGTCACAACAGTTGATGTGTGGCCAGGCTAGGGCTGGAGAGAGCACATGCCCTGTGCTCTCTGACCCAGCTGAAGCTGGAGCTGAAGGGGTAAGTAGCAGTGGCAGCAGAGGGTAAGGCAGTGGTGGGGCCAAACAGGGGCAGAGAGCAGAGTGGCAGGAGAGCCATGCATCATGGGTAGGAGGCATGGGGCACAGGCAGGCAGGGAAGGGCTAGTGGCAGAAGGTAGGCAGAGGGGGGGATGGGGGGCAGACTGCAGGGGGTACAGGCACTGCACAGCTGGGG
>NW_017729004.1:28541146-28547523 GCF_001723915.1 Gavialis gangeticus | reverse complement strand
ATCCTCCCTGCCACCTTTGCCTTGGCACCAGCCACTGCCACCACTTACTTCCCTGTCTCAGCTTTGGGAGCAGCACTGGTGCTAGCTCTGGGATTGAGATTGGGGCTGGGGTCAGAGCTGAAGCTGCTGCTGTCACAACAGTTGATGTGTGGCCAGGCTAGGGCTGGAGAGAGCACATGCCCTGTGCTCTCTGACCCAGCTGAAGCTGGAGCTGAAGGGGTAAGTAGCAGTGGCAGCAGAGGGTAAGGCAGTGGTGGGGCCAAACAGGGGCAGAGAGCAGAGTGGCAGGAGAGCCATGCATCATGGGTAGGAGGCATGGGGCACAGGCAGGCAGGGAAGGGCTAGTGGCAGAAGGTAGGCAGAGGGGGGGATGGGGGGCAGACTGCAGGGGGTACAGGCACTGAAGGGGGGCAGGAAGATGGGACTCAGGCACTGGGGAGCCAGCCTCAGGGGGAAATTGGGGGGAGGGGTGGCAAGGGGTAGGGGTAAAGCCACTTGAGTCCCCCATCACCTGCCTCCCTGCCACTGTTTTCCCAGCTGCACTGGTGGGGGAGGGAGTGATTAAAAATGACCCTTCAATCATTAGATTCTAGATACAGAAAATTAGAAAAAGGTATACTTTTTTTTACATGTATGGAATCTAATTATTGAGGGATCATCTTAAATTCAAAGTCATTTTGGATTCAGGTAAATATGGTATCTCCCCATTTTTCAGATGAGGAACTGAAATACAAAGAAGCTGATAGGCAGCATCTGTAAAGTAACTTGGGATCCATACTGATATTCTTAGACATGTAGATGGATATTTAAGAGGGCTTATTTATCTAACTCCCAATGAATTATGTAGATCCAAAGAGAGTCAAGTGCCTTGGTGCTTTTGAAAAGCCCACTACACACCTATCTGCAGTTTCAGATACCTTCAGACCTAATGCTAAAAAGAGAACAACTGTTCATTTCATAAACAACTTTCATTTAAAGTGCATTGTGATTGTCAGCACTCGCTCAAAAAGTCTTAGGCATTTGGCAGGCATTTTTAGTAGCAAAACTAAACTAGAAAATAAAATGTTTTTTCTTCATTTGATTTCACCGTTTATTAGAAAAATGTGCTTGGTTTTATTTAAATGTAAATGTCAATAAATCATGCCCTTGCTTTCACATTCCTAATCTGCTGCATTTCACCATTGTTACATGCCACATATACTTTTCCACTAAATAAAGGAATATGCTAACCTTGGAATTTCTTCTTTAATGATATTCATTTAAACTTCTAAATAGCTATAACATAATGTAACATAACATAACGTAATGTAACGTACCAGAAAGCATACAAATGGAAGATTCCATCATTTACATTATATACAATTGTGTTCTGGCATTCTTATTATGCTCTATAACCTCATTAATATGGGATTGCCCTCATAATTTCTATTCGGGTAAAATTCAGCTGTCTGCTGAAGGGTTGAAAAGGGATTTCCATCATTTTAGTCCTTGAAATAGGACTATGTGGCATCTAAGCTTTGCCAGAGCCTAACCCACAATATAGTTAAAGAATCAGGCCCTCTATGTAGAGTTGCACTGTTGCATCTTTGATTAATGATTTTGACAACCATATATTTCTCAGCTTATACATGAAAAGCAGAACATACCACTACCAGCGGAGATACAGTTTCTACACAAAATTATAACATAACCATATTATTTAAGGGAAAATTGTTACTCTACAAGGAGAACCAAGGAGTGGCACAATGAACAGAATGCAATCTTTACTTACATTACTTCACCAATTTGTCTTTTAGTTAAAAAAAAAAAGTTAGGCACATTAGAATTACCAAGTGGCACTTTTTAGATGGGTAAGGATAGCAATTAAAAGCTGGATTTGGAGAAACATTTGCAGTATGACAACAATTTTATTGAAGCTACTAATTAATTAATATTTCTACACACTCTTATCAGTCTATATTTATCATCTAGCTTGTCTACCAATACTTGATTTTAATGATGCACATGTACACATATGTACAAGAAATCTGTTTGATAGAGCAACCCTGTTTCCCTCGTGACTGGTCTCCAGCCAAATTCCAGTCGGTATGATTACATTTTGATTAATAACTTCCTCTGAAGATTAGATTTTCTCATACAGAAAGAGAAAATCATGTCTAGATTGCTTATTGCAGAATAAGGAAAACATCAAAGGCAGAAAGAACAAATTGATGCTGCTATTAGTGAACAGGAATACAATGACTCACTTGGCAACACTCTCCTTCTGAACTAGAACGCAAAATGGCACTCATCACAGAAAAAGAGACTAGTCTATACATGATGATGTAACATCTAGAGAAAAAAAAATAGAGAAATGATATTCACAATGATCTCACTACATCACAGTGGAACTTCACAAAGATATGGTATTCATATATATTTCCTACCATGAGGTCAAATCTTGCCTTCATTTATGCAACTCACTTTGCTATGGAAGTCATGCGGCAGTATTTGCTGATGGGAATTTGAATCTTGGCTATTGCTATCCTGAAAAGTCAGCTTGTTCTGAAGGACGTGAGCATAATTCCAGTGGAATTCATTCTGCGGGTCAGGAAGATTTTCCAGTGACACCGACACTTTCTGCAATTTGGCAGCTCCCAAAAGAACAGTCCAAGTCTGAGTAATTACCATGTGGGAAGGACAAGACAGTTATGGCGGTTTCAAGAAACCACTGTTTCTCTTGGCTGTTCAGATTACTTCATCCGTTTGTTTTGCCAGGATTGACCTGTTCAAAACCAGGCTAATAATCATAGTCCAAAACATGTTTAATTTGAGTAATGACTTCCTTCCAGAAGGAACAGATTTTAAGGGCAATTTATATAAAATAATACCTTTGCTCCCTCTGTTCCTTCCAGAAAATAGGTATTGCAATAACCTATGAGATGTCTGATGAGTCAGTCTTGCATCATGAATAAAACAGTCATCTTATCTCACTCAAACTGCTGTTATTGACTCCTGCTTTATGATCGACATGTCAGCAATTACGTAAACACTGGTTACGCTTGCATTATCCTCAGCAGCACCGTGCCCTTATTTAATGCCTCTCAAAAATTAGCTGAGTCTCTCAACATTGCTTGTCAGGGAGGGATGTGTTGTTTATGACTTATTTGCTGCACTAAGAGATCAACATTTTCAAGAGCAGTTTCTGATTTAGTGCACCTCTCTTCTGGGGGCCCACTATGCCTTCATTTTTACAACAGTTGAAGACCAGGATGGAAATCTACAAGAGTTGGCTGTGAAATCTCAGCATCTCTGCAAGTTAAGCCAACTGCTGACAATGTCTGAAGTTTGGTATTCTTAGAATGGACGCACCCAAAGAAATGGATAATTCCAAGCAGTGACATGCGTGGCTTGCTCAGGAATGGTATCCCAGATTCCTGACTCCCAGGTCCTTGCTATAATCACTAAATCTGAAGCCTCAAAATGTAACTTCTGAGAGAGTTAACATTCTTTCCAGCATATCCATTTGTAGTGTATTTTATTCCAGTACACCCCCTTTCCAATTTCAATAATCATCTCTTTCTGGAATACATCTCTTGCTTAAATGCAGAGTATATACATGGCATTCTTCCAGGTAAGGCTCAGTTTGCTATTTGGAATATGTGTCTCATGAGATTCAATTTGATTGCTAGCTGGTAGGGTTATAGGCTGCTTTTCAAATGGTTTTTGTTTGCATTTTGTTAGCTTTGCAATGTCTTATGGTGCTACCTTAGTTTTGTACCATTTCCAAACAGAAGCTGAATAAACTAAAGTGGTTTAATAGTAAAATGAATCGTGTTTGTATTTTGCTTGAATTTTATAATACTCATTTGCTTTCCAGATCATCCTTTGACTCATTCGAGTCACATAACCTTTGGTGGCCAATGCTAAATATTCACTCAGCCTTTTTCATACCTTTCTTCCATCCATCTTTTTTCAGTGCACAAGGTTCCCATCCATAAACCATAATCATTCAGACCAGAATCCCATAAGGCAGAAGTTTAGTTTTGATTAAGAAATGTGCTGATCTGCTCAAACTTGAAGAGCTTTCCTTAAGAATCAAATTTATTAAACTCCCAGCAAAGTGCTAATTCAGCCACTTATTTATCTGAAGTTCACTTGCACTGGTCAGTTAGAATACTCCCCTGTGTGCAAGCTATGCAATTATCCAAGAATGTGCTCTTTGGTCCAGTCGCTGTTCATGTATGAGAGGGAGTTTTTCTGTAAGTGCATTTGGCACAGCTCTAAACCAGTGTCATCTCTTGTCTAGTACCTGAAAAGAGGATATTGTTGCAAATGAAATGATATTCTCTTCTGTACCTACTGTTAACAGGTACAGGAGTAGTTGTAGCACTCAGAATTTCAGAGCTAAAACACTGAGAGATCGTGGGCAGGCGTGTTTATGTGTCTTAGCTCATATAATGCTCAGATCCAGATCAGCCTTTGTAGACACCTCCTCTTGCATATTTCAAAGGTTTTCCCCGGGAGGGCAATCCAGATCAGCTGCTTTAGGCAGCTGGGGACACTGCACATGGAATACAGAGTTACATGCCTCTGAAGGGCAGTGCAGACTGTCTAATTGCTCAGTAGGGAGGCACCCAGACCCTTTAACTTTTTTATTTTTCTCCTGGCCCCACACTTCTCTCTCTCTTGCTCTCTTCCTCTCCACTGCTTAGGGAGCCAGCCTCAATAGGAGAGCTGGGTATTGCCTAACACAGTGGTTCTCAACCTTTTTTTGTAACAGGACCCATTTGTAAACATCAATGCGCAGTCCCGACCCAATGCCTCTCACTCCCAACCCGCTCCCCACCCCTGCTCCCAGGCCCCAGCCCCCTTGCGTGTGGGGCAAGGGGTGTGTGAGTGTCTGCGTGTGTGGGGGGGAGCGCGGCAAACAGCCCCTGCAGGCTGGAACTATGACAGCCTGCAAGGGAAAAGCCATGGTTTCCTACATTTTCTCCTTTTAAGGAGAATCCATTTTTAAAGTTTGTTTGCAACCTTTCATATTTTCTTGCAACCCACTTTTGGGTCATGACCCACAGGTTGAGAAACCATGATAATGTGTAGCTGGCTGGGGAGCTGGCATGCTACAGGTTCAAAGTCCCACAGCAGGAGTGCAGCAGGTGCTAGATTCTGGGTCTCCCACCTCCTAAATTCTTGGCCTAGAAAATTCAAAAGAGCCTAAGAAGGTCATACAGCTGAATTCTCCTTAATGGGAGTTCATAGGAGTTAGGCCTCCAACCTACTTGGGTGTTTCTTACAAATTCTGCTAGACACCCATCTACATCTTTAGCTGCTTCAATATCTTTGAAGATCTGTCCTTGAGGGAAGTTTGAAAATATTATCCCTACACATGTGTACTGCCACTTATGTTAACAGAATGTTGTCTTCTTCCTTTTGTCTTTGGAGATGTAAAGTTAGCTGCATATACTTTGTAGACAGAACTAGCAATTTCTAAAAGCAGTAAATGTTTATCAACTATTTACTGGATGACACAGGGCTGGCAAATTAAGAGACCTCTCACCATACTGTAGGTAACAAAACCTAATGTCATTGCTACAGGGGGGCAGCTTACAAAGTAACCACATTTGTATCAAGATACCATTTGAAAATCCCAGATGTGGTTTATTTCTCAAATTTCTTGTGAAAAAAAAGAACCACAAACAAAAATCTATAAAGAAAATCCACACACAGGCATGTTTCAGCTGCATAATGAAGTAGCAGCTATGATCATTGGATTCATCCTGATTAAAGGAAATTATTTTTCCACAGATCTTTTCCAAAATCTAGCACCCTTATTTGCATATACACAAGACAGGAAATATAGCATATACCATCCTTGCCTAGCTGATAAGCTTGCAACAGGAGCCAAGATCCTCAAAGGTATTTAAGGACCTAAAACTCTTTAAAATCAGGGACAGTAAGATGGCTAACTAGCTTTAGGAATATAGGCCTAAGCAATTTCCTAGGTTCCAAAAGAGAATGGAGGCTAATAATGCAACTTTCCCAATAAATATATCAAACTAGCTCAGAGGCATCTTAAAAGTTTAAACTATATTTGCCCTCTTATTTTAAAAGATGCAGTTTTCCATACATCAATCTAAAATATGTGCAACTGATGGTACTGTGAACCCTAATGACCCTGAACATCAATCATCAGAGACTGTACTGTGTAGGGGTTTACAGTATTACAGCTATACTGCATTTGCCCTTTATTCTATAGCTGAATACAGTACTTTTGTATGTCAAGACATCACATTCTGTGTGTGTGGGCGTGGAAGGTATTTTAAGACTTGTCAGCAAAGATTATCCCACTGGGCCTAAGCCAGACGAGCACATGAGGGCTTTCAAGAAACTCTGTG
>NW_017729004.1:28516552-28536146 GCF_001723915.1 Gavialis gangeticus | reverse complement strand
TTAGAACCTTACATCATCCTCAGCAACCGGGGGAGGAACAGAAGTCAAACAGTTCACTAATCCCTGATACTCTTTGAGGACATTATGCCCTCGCCTCCTTTCCCATAACTGTGAATCATTACTGGATTCTTTGCACTTATCAGCAAATGGTTGACTACATGATGCTGACTGTGTACTGTAAGTAGATAGAAAGCACATATTGTAATGCATGGTGCCTCTTGACCTAACCCCACAATCCCTCGATGGGCATTTTGTCCTTATCAGGCTGCAGAAGTGGGCCTACTCCATGCAGATTTTCATTATTCTTCATTGTTATAACTGACTTTGTTTTGGGACACAGTCCTGTAAAAAAATAGAATCATTTAGATTTTACATTATTGTTCATATTCATGTAAGTAGTTACCACATTCATATCATATATATTACTTCAGACACTCATATATATTACTTCACACACACACACTATATATATATATATATATATATATATATATATATGCATGTACATGACTATTCATATTATTGTAAAATCATATTCATGTAAGTAGTCACTGTTCTGAAATAACCTGAAATAAAGAATATTCTCTCATATGACAGAGCTATTTAATAAGTAAGGGTTTATAGGATCAAGTTGTTGGTGTCTCAATAAGCTGATCTAGTTTATACAGAAATTTATGAAAAATGCAAATCTTTTAAATTTAGGGACCAGACAGACAGTGTGCTTCAACACAAAATCATCAGAAAGCTACTTGAGAGGAGCCACAGAATTCCCCTGGTTTAAAAAAATGTTAGGGTGACGTAAAATCAGCATACCTCACTCTATGCCACTGCTCAATGCTCCTCATGTGACATTTGCTGGGGAGGTCAAGATATCCTGGAGGCAGGCCAGAAACACTCTTGATGGCTTCTTTAAATTATGTCTGGAGCTGATTTTGTCCCGTGCTGTCTCTAGGATTACGTGAATGAAAAGGCATGGTTGTGTTCCCATTCTTATGCTCCTCTGTTGAGTTCATGCTCAACCCAGCTGAAAACCCAGAGAATCCAGACATACTGTTTTATTAATTTTTGTTTGGCTTGAGGATTTGTACAAAACATGTTTTTGATTTTGGTTTAAAGCACACCAATGTTATTTTATTTGTGCCACTTGTAAACTATCACATCATGCATTCAGAAACTTTATTTTACAATGTTTAACTATTAACTGCAGAGCATGCCATTATGAGGTTGTTTGGATTAGGCTGGCAGATGTGAGCATTTCACAGTAAAGTTATTCCTCAAAGTATTAAACATGGCTAATCTTACTAAAGGTATCTTGTAAACTGGATTAGTGGGTGTCTGGATTAGCAGAAATGGCTCTAAAACACTGAAGGATTTATAGAAAGAATAGAATTCAGCATCATAACTGCTTGGTGAAATTGTCCAAATGTGCAAATAGAACTGCAACAAGTTTAAAAAGAAACAGAAATGTTTTCCTGATTGTGTCCAAGAATGAATCAGCCATTTTGGCTAAAATAAGAAGCTGTCTTGAGCCTTCCACCAAAACCTGAATTAAAGCAAACCATGTTATTTTGCGGTTTGAAGCCCCCCCACCCCAACCCCAATATGATAGACTCTCTGTTTTGATTTTGCAACCCTTTGCAATTCTTGCTTTTTGGGAGGGGCAGGACATGGAAATATTGAAAAACCACAAGAAAGGCTGTTTTCATTTTGTTTCAAACCCACACACAACTGAAAAAAGTTAGTGATGTCTAATAAGACATTCTTTTCGAGTAAGATTTCTACAGACATTCTGTCCCAAAGTGGTCCAGCTGCAGTTGCTTGATGCAAACTTCTGAATTTATAAAGTATCACCCATGATTCATTTTTTCCCCATTTTTGCCAAGAGTATCACAGATATAAATTTAACAGAAGTGGAGATTTACAAAACATTAATTTTTGGTCATAAAAACTTGTCATCCTGTTCAGTTCAGACAGTTTAATGAATGCTAAATTCCAGGAGAGCTCTGGGAAGAGGTCTGGTGGCTATCTATTATGTGTTTTGTGGAAGTATAGGACAGCTGTTTGAAAAATGCACAACCACTTTTAATATTAAAGACAGCATATTAGCCATAAGAATCTCACTATGTTTGTGGTACAAAACCATTCACAATAAAGAATGGAGAGGCAGTTAACCATGTTAGTCTGAAGTCAGGTAGAAAGCAGGGGAGAGATGTACTTTATAGACTAACTGAATCAGAGATGCATAAGCTAGCATCTGATAAAGTGAGATATTGCACTCGAAAGCATAGGTATCTCTGATTCAGTTACTCTATAAAGTGCACCTCTATGCTGCCCTCTACAATAAAGAATAATAATAAAGAATATTACTATTGTGGCAGGCACTACCTGACGACATCTATTTTCATGTACATGGTTAATCATTTGTTCTCAGCTTGGATGAAACCCCCCCAACTCAGTTTCACCCATGCAGATCATTTCATTCTTCTAAACTCTTCAAAATGACAGGACTAAAATGAAATAGATTCTTTGGGGGAAGGGTAACCATATTGGTGACTTGATGAATACAACCTGAACTCTATAATAGGATGATAAGCAAGATAGAAACAAAGAATAAGAGTGTTTATTTTTAGTGTGTTTCACTGGAAATAAAGGAGGTGGCGGCTAAAGAATATAAAAATGTTATTCTTTTAAACCATAATTAGATTATGTACATAAAAAGATGGAACAATTCTATATTATATGGCAATTAGTTACCATTTATAATTAGCAAAAAATGGCAGCTGATATATACCATTTCTCAAAGTTGTTTTATTTTTCTGTAGTTTTGTGCAGATTGCAATAAAGTTCAGATCCTAGCTGCTATGTGCAATCAATAGTTTATAAACAGAAAACAATCTGAGCTGGTTATTTTTATTTTTACCACTTATAGAAATTGAAGGGCCTACCATTAATTCCTCTTGTTCTTTCATTAGTTATGTGCTGCTCTACATTGATGTCAATGACACAAAACTAATTTCATGGTAAATCATACTTGTGAATTGCCCCTATTTTAGAAATGGTTTAATTTTGACCATTTGTATCAGGAATGAATGATTACCTCAAAATGGCTGGCTGCAACCACTGAGGCCGTGAAAATGAAGCATATTCCATTAGAAGGCAAGAAGACGAATACCGCCAGACCTATCATTACCAAAGCTATTTTCTCGTGTGCTGACCTACCTCTTTGAGGTTTTGTTTAGTCATTTTTTCTCAAGTCTCAATTAATTCATTCCTATATAGTGACAGAGATCCAGAAAACAGATATTCCTCTGCTTGACTTCCCTAACCAGCCAGATGCAATGAACATCCTCTGAAAATGTCTCCTCAAAAATAGTTCCTCTTGGCTAAAACCTGGATTTACCTATCTCCCTTGAAGAGATGGGGATTGAAATACAAGTCCTGAGTCTTTGTGAGGAGACTTTCAAAATCACACTCTGAAAATGACAGCTGGGGAAAGTGGTTCATATAAAATTGAAAGTGACAGAAAACTGCACCTGAATGCTCCTGACCAATTTGTCTGCTTTCCCTCATTTTATGTAGTTAGAAATGGGTGCAGTATGTTTGTGTGGTATGCGAGAAACATGCTATACCATTTCCTGTTTGCTTTCTACTTTTACCCAGTTAAACAGAATTTTAAAAGAAAAGAAAAGAGAAAAGTTTAGCTGAATCTGGGTTCTTTGTTTTGCAGAGAGAAACAAAAATTAACAACTGAATCATATTGTGTGATAAAAATCCACTGTAAAAACCCCGGGCCTAGGGTAGCTGCAGTTGCCTAGTGCTGAGTACTTTTTATAGTTTAGAGTAGACTGGCAAAACAAATGATGATGCTGTATAAGGAAAAGCTTCTTCACTCTAAAATGCACGGGAGAAATTTACAGATTTTGACATATTGAAACATGTCTAGCAGGCACATTTTTAATCAGCTTGCTAGTGACCTTTGACTGATGATAAGAGCTCACATGTCAGCAAATTATGAAGCACACTGTCATGCTTTACAGCGTGAAGTTACACCGTTCTGCTCATTTGAAAATATACGACAGCAATCTATTACATCTGAAAAAGGTACATAATGCCTTCCACTGTCAGGGGGTTAGTTCTGCATGAGAAGGGGAGATTAGTGTCTCACTGGACACTGTTAAGGATAAGTGTCCATTCAATTGAATTTTTGTTCTTGTAATTTGGATCAGTGCTGCCAGGACTCTGAGCTATGACTCCCATTTGGTATTATACAAATCCAAAGAAAAAAATAAATGCTATGGTGGGCTATATATTAAACCTGTAATCAGGGCTCCAAACACACTTATTTTATTCACAAAAAGTATTTACTTTAACATAGAAGTACATTTAGCATTTGGAAAAACTAGGTTGTGTGATTTCAGTTGGCATTAAAAGTACGATAGATGCTTGTAATTACTTTATTCTGTACTCCCCCCTTCAAAATAATGCAAGGAGTACTGGATGCTGATCAAGGAATCAGACTACAAAATGTGAAGATGTTTAATTTGGCTGTTGTTTGTTACCATCCTTCAGAAGGCTTATTAAAGGAATTCAAATTGTTATCCTCTCCAAGGGTGATATTACAAGTTACCTTTAAATCATTTCTAAAGGCACTTAAATGGGAGAATTCATCCATTAACGGGTATTAAACTGTTTTAAGCACCCTCTAGCCATCTTAAAGTTACATCACTTTGGGCAAGGGTTATCTTTGAGCTGCTCTATGTAGCTTGAGCTAGGGTGTTGATAGTCTGCTCAGTAGAGATAAAGTGACCCATTCGCAGGCATCCAGCATCCCAGGAAGCACAGTTCCCATCCTCTACCCTGATACATTTTTCATTGTCTCAAGCTCTACAGCTCAGGAGATGGTATTGGCTTCAAGTCAAAATCCCCACCTGCCCGCAGTAGATATGAGCCCAGATCACATGGCACCATGCTACCAACTCCAAGAACCCCAGGAGATCCAATCCGGGCCCTTAGGCCAGGGGCCAGGTACGTGACTCTCCCCTCAGAGAGTCAAGCCTTTGTTCCACATCTGGATAGCTGTCCCCTAGCTGCGGGGATTTGTGGTGTAGCCAGGGGAACAGTGTAGTGTTCTTCCCCAGACTCCCACACTCCTATGGGGTAGGAGAGAAAGGGCTGCCTAGCGCCAAGCAGCATGGTAAAAGCATGGAGCCCAGGGACCCATGCTTCCCTGGGGTCCATGCTGCTATTGCAATAAACTCCTGACAGCTTTGCACTGGGAACTGAGCTATCAAGTGGTAACAGCATGAAACCCAGGGAAGCATCCTTGGGTTTCATGCTCTCACCATGCTTAACCCCTGGGCTCCTTGCCTAGCCCCTGCTCACCAGGCACTCTAGGAGCAAGTTGCTGTTGTGCAGGTCAGAGATGTTATTAAGCATTAACATTGTTCTGACTTCAACACCACCTAACGTTCCACAGATTTAGAAAGGCTTGAAGGTAACCTATAACAGCACCTCCATACTAATGACAGGTTCCTAGAAAAAACCTGTCATTAATAAATTTTAGTTTCATTCTTAAAATTCTGTCCTAGAGCTAAATCCACCCACAATTTATCTCCAGCTGCTTTAGTGGAGTGGGTTATTTCTTCCGCTGTCTTCAGGAGCTGCTTTGCTTGATACATTTTGCATTATGTATGACAGTGAGTAAGCAGATAGTATGCAGATGATGAAACCTAATAAGGTTGTCAGAAGGTCTTTGAGGCCAGATACAGACATTACACTGTTACTGGTGTAAGTGATCAGAAACTGATCTATACCCATAACAGAACAGAAGGTTGGCCCACAGAGGCTGGTTTAAAAATGACATAATCAGGTCTAAGATTTGTCCCCCCATCAACATGTGTTCTGTTCACCACATATAGAATAAGCCACGTATAGAAAACCACACAACTTAGATCAATTCTGCCTCAGGCTTTTTCAATGTACCTAAGCTTAATAACTATAATAATTTCCATATTCCAAGACTGTCAAGCTAACTTCTTAGCTTTCCTTTAATTGTAACTAATGATAGCTCTACATACAAAAAAGAGAACTAATATATAGAGAGACAAAGATGAGTTAGTAGACTAGACTTCACATGACCTTAGACTGCTATAAACAATTAAAAAGAACAATCATTTTGTTTGATTGGGTGGTTTATACTCATTCTTTTCAAATGTGAGCTAGTTTCTAATTATGTCATTAATCATGTTACTTAAGTGAACATTAATCCAATGCCTCTTTATCATGAAAAATGGTAAGAGAGAATAATTCCTTGTCTTGGTGATCAGACCAATGACCTTGCTCATTTCTGTCAGAGTAATCATTAAAAAGAGATCTTCTCAATGTTTCACGCTGAACTCCAGATTAAAACAATTAAGAAGGCTGCACATCAAGGTATATGAAACAAGTCAATCTACCTCTTTTTGAGAACTGTGCCATTTTCATGAAATTAAAGAGCAATATACATGCCTCAGAAATTCTCTGACTCATGCTGGACAGTTATTTTAGCTGGTTTGAAGTCATTGTATAGCAAGTACAAAAGCATGTGGTGAATACTGAAGCGACGATGAAAACAGCTGGTCTTGTATGTATAAGCTTGTGTGAGAGATAATATAATAATCAGTAAAATGCTTTATTGGAATCTGTTTGGGTTTTGGTATTTGGTGGGATTTTTGGTTTATTTTTTGTTTTGACTAAGTATCCATACAAAGAAAGAATTACCTATAGTTTGAGTCTGTGTTACAGCTCTTTCCCAATAAACTCAGATCAAACGCTTCCATTCAACCAACATTTAATACAAGAAAAAAAGATTAATGCTTTCAGGATTTTGGTTTAATATGCAAATTGGATGTCATTTTGTTTGAGCACCAATATGTTGCTATGCTTCTGCAGCTATGTAGACGGAAAAAAAACCCTATTAAATAAAACCCTGGATCCTAAATCTTCTTAATTTGGGAGGATTAAGTTAAATTACAACACCCAGCTCAAAGATAATTAAAAAGACTTATTTCTAAAGTACCCCTTTCTCTTGTGACTATAAACAAAAGTAACTGGAATTCAGGAATTTAAATACGCACAATTTTCTATTGGAAAAATTAACTTCCGCCTGCTGCCTTAGCCATTCAAAAGGGGTTTGAGGAGTTGACTCAGACAAAAGAAGCCCTAGCAAAATTAACTACTGATGATACACAGTCAGCCAGTCGAGGATTACATGTACAAGTTCCCTTTGCCACAAGACCTGTGTAGGGGGAAGTATCATAGCTTCATACTGAGGAGGTTATCCCAAAAGAGGCTTCCTGTATTGGCTGCCTCATGGTTGGGGAAAGGGAGTATGGAAGGAAGCTCAGAGCTCCATTCTCTAGTTTTAACCCCTTCCTCACCCATTCTGGCACAGGGTGCTAAATGCAGTGGTCCTACACATGTTTGCACAGCAGTACATAAAGACTGAGTAGGTGTAACAGTAGCATAAGGGGAGTTCCAACCCCCACCTACCCCCCGCCATATGGTTGTGATGCTATAGTTTGAACATAACTTGTAGGGAGCCTTCAATGCCTGCTGTCTGTTCCATGCAGAAATTAGGTAAAGGCCAATACCCTTGTCTCAGTTGTTTTGGATCAAAGATAAGGAACATAACAGCAATTTTAGGTACTTCCCTCACCCTCCCTTCTTTTTTTCCTTTTTCTTTGATGATGAAGGAGTTATTTTGTATGTATTCAGAATCAGGCCTAAATATTTTATGATGTGTAAGTTGAAACATTTCCTATCAGTGTGTGCTTTTCTGCTAAGGAACCACTTGGTCCTAAGAAACCAGTCTAAATGCAAATGGTAACTGTGGGCACATCTACACATTACGGCTGTGCAAAATTTCAGCGGCTGCTTTGTTTAGTTTTGGATTTAGATGTTTCGACGGCCAAAACACCGAATCCGAAATGAAACGTAGGGCTCCAACACAGCTCCAAAATGAAACTGGCCATCTGAAATAATTCAGAGCTTTTTGAAATGTTTTGGATGTTTTGGAGCTGTCTTGGAGGCTGGCTTGTGGGGAAAGAGGGAGGGGAAGGAGTGTGTGTGGGGCCGGGACTGCTCTGATATTGACATCTGTAGCTGGCCAGTGACAATGATATGTCTCTGAGGTCCCTTCCAATCCCAATGCTCTGGGGGAGGGACAGAGAAGAAGCATAAAAGGCTGTTGTATTTGTGAACTGAGTCTGCCATTTTGCATATGCATCTGTCTCAGCAGGAGCAGCAGAGACTGAGAGTAAGACTCTGCAAAACAGCACCATTCTGTTTTGACTTCTGTTTCAATGTTTCAACAGGACAATGTTTCATTTCAAATTTGATTTAATTTTGAAGCACTGTTCCATTTTGTCTCATGAAAACTGTTCTGCTGTTCCTATAACTTTCCCATTTCTTGCCTGATTCAGATGAAACTTGCAGGGATCAGGTAGCCCCTTCTGAGGCCATGAGGTCTTCCATGTTTCAAGGAGACAGGTGCAGGGGTTTCTGGGAAACTACACCTCAGGCTGCTGACAAGCAAAACTCGTGACATGGGTAACACTGTGTGTTTGTTAAGGAGCACCTTCACTGGTGCTGGGACCTCTACATGACACGGTAGTGTGTCCCAATGAGGCCTCCTCCCCTACAGCCTCAGCCCGGTCCACCACTTTAAATGACAACAGGTAATAAAATAACTTAGTGATCACTAGCAAAGTAGCACCAGCAACAACTCAGGCAGCCAAACTGACAGCTTTTCTTTCCTCTCCTGCAGGAGTTTCTTCTCCAGCAGCTGCCAGAAAACTCTGCCTGCCAGCCCCAGCCCTGGGGCTTAGATGTGCCCAGGGCCCTGCATCCTTCCAGTCAGGTACTAGGGCTTTTGGTCTAAGGACATGGCACTGGCAGACAAGGTCCTTTCCTTTGGGTCAGTCTAATCTGGTATGTAGCAGACCAAATGAATAGTTACAGAAATATATCTTAGCAAGCTTTTGTGTTGAAAAACCCTTTGTCAGGCTTAGGAAGCACCTGCAGTTGGTGTGTTTGCTGTTCCTGGGTGGAAGGAATAGTAAAGAAGCCAGAGGCTGGCATGCAATGCAGGGAAGAAGCCAGTCAGTGAAAATGGAAATGGAGGCGGCAGGGGGTAAGGGAGAGGCTGGGGTGGGGGGTGAGAAGGGAGATGTAGCAGGTAAAAGTGAAGAGGTACCTGGGGAGTTGGATGTCTAACAGGTTGGAGTGTGTCATAAATCCAATGTCTATATTGTGTCCATGAGTTTCTGTACCTAGAAGGTTGATGAAGTGAAGTTCATAGGCCTGGCTCTGAAAAATGGTTTGTAAATTCCCTTTGAGGATCAGGACTGAGAGTCTGGAGACAGAGTGGTTTTCTTGTGAGAAATGTGCCCCCACAGGTAGTTGGATATTCTTGTCTTTGATAGATTCTGGTATGCAGTTTGTGGGGGTACAGGAGATACATAAGCAGGTTTTGCATGTCTTGTCATGACATGGTCTGGATCCATTCGATGTGTTTTGGGCTGTAGGAAGGTGGCTTCTACTGATGAGGTTAGCAAGGTTGGATGCTTGTTTGAATTTACAAATCACTTTTCACAGATGGGCCTATGAATTTCATTTAATCAACCTCCTAGATACAGAAACTCATGAACTCAATATAGGCTTTGGATTTATGACACACTACAACCTGATGGATATCTGACTCTACAGGTAGCAGCAGGTACCTCTCCACTTTTACCTGCTACATTCCCCTTTCCCCTATCCCAGCCTGTCTCTCACCCCTTGACACCTCAATGCACATTAAAAATACATCGCTGTGTTCTTGATGAGCATTGTTTACATGCCAGTGCTGTGGTTTTAGCATCCCTGAGACTCACTAGTTACAATCACTTCCAAGGTTTCTAACAGTCAGTTTTGGAACTCCTATATAGCAGCCCTGATATTTAACTGATGCCCATTGTTTTCAAAGCTTTTACCGGAAATCTGTTGACAGCTGCTTCCCTTCACCATTTCTGTGCAGTTAACCACAGTACAATTATATTACTAAGTGCACCATGGAACTGAGAAACACGACTGGTGAGAATCAAATTTTTTTAACCTAAATAGTAGCTTTATAGCCACATACATGTGCTCTGGGGTGGGTTGGGAATTTTAATTAAAGCAGCTCCAAAAGCCACTCTAATGAAAACACCCACAGTTTTTCACATCAGTATCCTTATGCTTCAAAATGATGAGCTTTAGTTAAAGCGCCCCGCTGCCATTTTGAAGTGGGGGGACGCTGATACACGACATATGGAGGCTGGCAGGAGTGCACTAATTAGCATGCTCCAGCAGAATCAGTTAATCAAGTCTGCTCTGACATGCTGTAATAACAGTACATCAGCTCAGCCTCCCGGTACATCTACAGGCACCCTTTAGTGACAAACATGCCACTTATGTTCATGTAGCAATTTCCTTCCAAGGTAGATGCCCATAGCCTATGCATGCACAGAACACTATAGATGTATATTCATGGTCAAAGGCATGGGTCCATTATGGATGCATACTAGTATTCAAGGCCTAATGATGTAGGCAGCCAGAAACATATTTGGGGAAACACCCTCCCATGTTTGAGTTTCAGGACCTGAATGGTTATGACACCTCCCTGTAAAGTCATGGTTATGACACTTTAAAGTATGGTTATACTTTATATATTTCCCATAAAGTATGGTTATGACACATAGAGGACCTGAATGGTTATGACACTTTCCCAGGGCCCTCTTATGCAGAGGCAGGTTTTGAACATGCCTCTCTGACTTCCCGACACAGTGCTAACCACCACACCACAGCTCCTGTATTGCCCAGTGCTCTTTTAGAAGCCTCTAGGCAGCACCAAAAAAGAGGTGATTAGCCTTAAAAGAAAGAAGTCGTAGTGGGTTTGGTTCAGTGACATGTCTGCCAACCTGAGAGGCATTAGGTGCAGAGTTCTGGCCTGGATCCCTGCTCCCAGTGGAGCAGAAACTTTCTGGCTGCATTTTAGCCAATAGACTAAATACGTGGAGCAATATTTCAGCAATCCAGGTAATGTCTGAGCTGTGATGTAGCAGTTATTGTATTATGCTGGGAAATTAGAGAGCTGCAGATTCAAGCTGCCCTCTCGGGAAGAGGAAGTTGGACCTGAGTCTTTGGCTTCCTTCCTGTGTCCTATCCCTCAACTTTAAGGGATAAGATAGGAGAGAATCCTCATCTCCTTCCACTTTCCATTTTTTCTGGGACTTGTCTCAGTTGCACATGTACATGTACAGTCAGAGTGCAGTCTACATGCATGGGTCTGTGTGCCCAACGCAGCAGTCAAAATATTTAGTAGATGGCTAGAAAACTGCCCTTTAGATAGGCAGAGGGAAACAGAATTCCACCCTATTTCCTTAAACAGTTTATTGACTTAACTGATATGGAGATAGCAGGTGCATCTACATGAGATGCTTACTGTAGAGTTGCCTTATTAGATCTGCTGTGAAGCATCACTGGTCTATACAAGTGGTGCTGTCTAGCCCCAAGTAAACTAATTAACTGTACTGTAGGATAGTACTGTCCAACACAAGTACTATTCTATGGCAGAGTTATTTACTTTGCTGCAACACACGTGTAGATGGTGACTGGGGCTGGCTGGGGCACAAGGGTGCTACAGTCCAGGGCTGCCTGCTGGCTATCCCCATGCTATACCACCTTTGTGCCCCAGCCAGCCCCTCTGCAGCAGGTTAAGCCAGGCAGGAGCATCCATGGGCTGGCAGGCTGCTCCTTCCAGCAGAGGCTGCAGCACCTCAGCTCAACGCGCTGTAGTCCTGGGTGCACATGTAAACACTGCCCTCAGAAGCAATAAACTCTGGTGCAAACTATGCTGGAGTTTAATGCATTGCATTAATAGTCACGTGTAGACATGCCCAACTACTCTTATAGTAGCAACAATTATTTACAGGTTTTGCTAAAACAATACAATAACATTTTGTGTAATATAATAATAAATCAACATAATTTATAGTAGTACATGTAAAGGCATAAGGTAAGGTTATGTATTCTACCAGTTTAAACAAAATCAAAACAGTATAGTATATGATAATACAAAACTGGATAAAACAAAGGAATATACAAGAGCAGGGTTAAAAAAATCAGGGCAGGGATTTTCATTTTGACCCTTATTCTTGGAGCTAGCAATGCAAATATACCTCAGGATCATAGGACAGACTGTACATTATTAGACATGAGCCATTTTTTTTTATTTATTATTCCTGTATTTAAACTATCCACTAATGGGGAGATCCTTATAATATAAATAAACAGTAATACATTGGAGATGGCATTGTGTTATGATTAAAAAAAAACTACACACTCAACCTGCATGCATGTGAGTGGAATATATTGTATTTCCACTCAGCCCTGCTCCCATGGGCTCATATTCTGGTTTATGCCAGGTAAAAGTGGCTTGGTTACAATAATACATAGCCTTCCAACTTTTCTTGTTAAGTTCTATTTAGCGTTCCCACTAGTTAACTTTCTTGTTTTACTGGAAGTGTTGGGTTTTTTTTCCACTGTTCATCTCCAGATTATGATTCCATCGTTCCTACACTTTTGAACTGACAAAGCAGTTCCATGAAAAGTGCAGCTGGTTAGCAAATTAAATGTAGGCTGAGGACATTGTAGCTGACCATATTCCATGTACATTAAAATTCCAAATAAATTCTTGCTTAAAAGAAAGGAAAACATGAAAAACTGTAAAGGTGGAAACACCACAGATGGATTAGATATATTATATCCTAACAGTAAATTATTTGTCTGGAACCAATTAATGTGCATTGGCATTGCAGCCTTTACATGAAAACAGCTGATTTGTTTTATAGAACAATATCAGGGTAAACATAACAGGGGGAAACAGTTAAAATAGAGACCTGTGGTTTAAATTTAGAGCTTGATCTGTGTTCCAGTAAGGCTCTAAAACAGCTCTGACCTAGAAATTATTTTGGAGTATGAATATGTAAACAACATAAGACCTAGAATTCCTAGAGATTCTTTTAATAGCATTTTTCCTCTGTTCTGTATAAAATGCAAGAAATAGTTGGAATAATCCCACATATGTATAACATTTCAGAGAATATATATTTGAGTTGTGTACATTTCCTAAAATATCTTCATTCTTTCTGATGTTGGAATGTTTCTATTTGCAATATTTGAAATGTTTATTCTTATAACATTGATCGGATGACAGTTTGACATTACAAAAGATTAGGCGGATTTGCAGGCACTAGTTTAAGGCAATGAGTCAGTTGTATTTACAGGGCATGCCACTCATGGGTGACCAGGATACTCTCACAAAAAAATTACATAGGATTAAGAAGCCTAGTTAAAAACGTAAGTGATCTTTTCCTGCGTTTCTTGTGTCCAACACCTTTGAATGAGCTAGTAAAGAGATTAGAGACTTTAAAAATTGTATGACACACTGGGATTAAAACTGATTAGAATGTTTTTATTAAAATGTAATGCATTTTATAAAATAATTAATATTTTCAGTTTTTAGCCAATCACTACCCCTATCCCGCAAAAGCTGAAAATCCCCAAACTGTTCAGTTTTCAAGCTTTTGGTTTTCTTACAAAAAATAAGAAGGAAGGAAGGAAGGACAGACAGGTGCTTCCATTAAAAATATAGTTGAAAAAATATTTTTTCTTAAACATTGATAGAAAATGTTTCTACCAGCTCCAGAGGAACCTTTTCACTTTTTATCCCACAGTAATAGAATCCAAGTGATACATGCGTACCTTGGCAATCAAACAATTTTCTCATCAGTTAGGATTTAGAGCTTAGTTGTCTGTGTAATGCAATTTAAATGCTCAGTCTTCTTGCCATTGAAGTTAATAGGAGATATGCCATTGACTTCAATAGAAACAGAACTGGATTGGAGAGATGACTCACTAGATACGCTTAAAGAGTGGTAAAGGGGTTAATAGGTAGTGCATTTGTTCACAGTGGCTCCAGAATAGTGTTTATGTTTTGGTTCAGTTCACAGGAGATGGATATTTCTACCAGGTCCATTTCTTTAATAGATATTCACTTGAGTAACTTTGCCTCTGAACCAATTTTGATCATGCTGTTGAACATAGTTAAGATATGTCAGGTTGGCCATAGTCTTTCTCTGCATTTTTTTTTTTTACTGTGGGTAATTGCTATTTCTACAAATGTCAGAAAGTGTCATGTTTTCACAAAGACATGAACAACATTGTCAGCTCAAGGGCAGGCATATTGTGAAGGACATTTTAATGCTTTATTGATTTTAGGGCAAGCATAAAAGAAATATGTATATAATACCTTGCTTGAATTTCACAAACTTAATATTTTTAAAGAAAAATAGAAGATGCCCAATAAAGCAACTCTTCAAGCTATTGCATTGATTAGAAAAATCTAATATTGCATTTACTGTCCTCATATATATACTGTGTTGAAATATTACTGAAATATTAAATAGGCCTGAACTATCTTCCAATGTATTATTATTTATTAATGTTACAGGAGTTCCTAGATGTCCCAGGTGATATCCTGGTCCCTTGCATGCTCTGTACATATAGGAAGAAACAATTCCTATCTGAGAAGCTCTCAGTATAATGTCAGGATTTTCAAAAATATGTAAGTGATAAATCTCCAAAGAAATGTAGGGCCAGATATGATAAATGAATGCCACATAGGCCCTACTTGAGGTGTTGGAATTCTTTTGGTTTTTGGTGTAGCCAGTAGGCACTGAAAAGCTCTGTTCTTATGCCGCCCTGTAGCCTCAGCTCTGAGGTTGTCATCAAGGCTCCCTAAACCTTGCATGGTGAAAATGAGATACCTAAGGATGGAAACCACAGAGCCACTCAGAAATGCATCTGAAAGGTGGGAAAGATCTGTTTAAATCACCACTCCCGATCTGAAGCAGGAATTCAGCCTACTTTTAAGTTGGGGCAGCACAAAGGTTCCTCATCATGGCAAGTGCCCCAAACCATGAAGCAGCTGGGCAAGCAGGGATGCTATGCTATCAATAAGGGCTGTGTGAAATTTCACCGGATGTTTCAATTCAACACTGTTTTGACCCATTTCAAGCTTGAAACAGCAAAATCGAATTGAAACAAAGGGCTTTGAAACAGCCTCAAAACAAAATGAGGCTAATCGAAACATTTTGAAAGTTTCGAAACATTTTGAAAGTTTCAAAACATTTTGAGTTTCGAAACATCACGTGCAGGCTCATCTGGATACACCCTTTGTAACCTTTCTCTTGAAGTCATTACACACAAAGGGATTTAAGATCCATTGGGCCAGAAAGGAACATAACTTTGAGGGGACTTGTGGGTTCTGGTTGTTGTTCTCAGAACTGTTTCTGAGTTTTATCTAAAAACAATGATTTTTTTAAAGTCTTAGCCATCAGCTCAGCAATGACAATGGGACCAAGTGAAATTTCCACCACTTTGTCTGTTACCAGCTTCAGAGATTTCTTATCTTTAAACCTGTTTGTTCTTTATCATTCTGCAGTGCCTCCATCTAACACACCCTTCCTTTTCCTACTATTTTTTTCCTTACACCTTGGTTTCGCTAAGCATAGAATCATTTTCAGGCTCATTCTCGATACATGTCTAAATGCCACAACTATCTTTCTTGCATCTTTTGTGACAGAGTTATTTCTTGTCCTGGCCATGTCCTTATCACTTCATTCTTTATTTTCTGAAGTCTTAAAATTCTCTACATGCCCATCTACCAGTTCACTTTGGTAGCTAATATCTTTTATTCATCAGCTTTCCTTGTACTCTGGCTTATATGATGGTATAGGCACAACAGCTGTCTCTTATGTAATATTAATTCTCATTTTCAGTTAAATGTTTGTAGATTTCCAGATCCTGTAGGGTTTTCAAGATGCAATAGCAGATCTTATAAAAAGAATAATTAGATTATGTTCACAATTTCCATGTTTTAGTACTAGTCCTCCAAAGTGACCCCTTTTTTCCCATTTGTTGTAGTGTTGTCTCTGAATGTTGATCTTTATCTCGTTGGCATTTTCTATTACCATATTTTTGTCTCTATACAGATCTTTAGCCCAAAGTTTCTGCCAATCAGAAATTTTCTTTAGGTGCTTCTTGAACAGAGCTAAGAGGTTGGTATCATCTCCAAATCTGAGCTAATTTACTTCCCTCCACCTACCATGATTACTTTCATTTAATCGCATAGCAGTAAGGCCATTATAGCTTCTAGTAATATCTTGAACAAATTTAGCAATAATGTGCCATGACTCTCCTGAGCCATTTTTTCAGTGGCTTATGTACTCACACTTGCTGAATCAAATTGCTGCTGCTGCTTTTTATATGCTTGATCAATATCCCAGGGATGTCATAAATTCTTAAAAGATGCCATATTCTTCTTTACCTCTTTGAAGCCTGTGGTAGTAGTTTTGACTGTGTCCTTTGTACTTCTTCTAGATTTGTCTTATCAAAAAACTGATATACTCTATCTTGTCCGGGTCTAACCTTGGTCTGTCCCTCTGTAAGTACCATTTCTAGGTATCTCTTCATTCTCTTCTACAAGAACTTGATACATGCTCTTGGCGCCGTTAGCACTGTTAGCAAATCTCTATAATGTTTGCACTCACTTTTGTATTTCTGCCTTATATATTGGTACAATTACTCCTTTCTCCTATTCTCTCAGGACTTGCCCCTGTTCGTAAGTCTTGTTGAATAGCTAGTTCATTCCTTTTATTCCATATTCCTTATTTGTTCTTAGAAGCTTTTCAGTAAAGGTCATGGTTTTTTTTGTTTGTTTGTTTTTTAAATTTTCCATTCAGATCTTTACTTGCACTAAAATTCCTGCATGTGTTCTTCCCTGTTTGCACTGGGAGATGATCTCATCTCTGTGCTCAGTATTTCCTATTGGCTCTCTCTGTACAGCTGCATGGTGTCTTCGGTAATTTTTAAGTAACTCCTGCTCAGCGTTCCAGCTGATTTAGACATGTCTAACTCTTCCCATGTACTGTATAAAAAGCCTAGGGCCTTGTAACACATTACTTTTAGTACATGTTAACTGCACTTAAATGCTAGCATCTGAGTTTTCAAGCAGCAAAACACATGCTAAGTGCCACCATAGTGTAGCAAAGCTAAGGCTTTGCCCAAAGGTATTGTATTATCTAACATGTGTTGAGCTAACATCTGACTGCTCCATGGAGATAATATGATCAGCAGATTCTGGTGTGGTGTCAGGGGGTGGAACTGACAAAACAGCTGTTTGTCTGTCCCAGCCTTCCACAGCAACAGAGCCAGTTTGAGACTCCATGCAACTGCAACAAAAGCTTTCTAACTCACAGTAAGGCCTACTGCAATCTAAATAAAACATGTCCCAAGTGTCTTAATTGTGACAAGGCTCCTAGATACCTAATGTGGGGTTCTTGATTTCACTTTCAGTGACCAGGGGTTTTAAAGATAGGTATTGAAGTCATTTATTGGATCTGCCCTTAAATTTCTTTGCAGATTGAGTATTGTTAGCGCAAGCTAGGAAGGGAACAGTGGTGAAATGACTTACACAGGGCCACAAAGAGGATCAGCTAGGAATAGCAAACTGAATCTCAGTTCAGGGACCTGCCTGCTACACCTCCTATGATGCCTATAAGCAATCCATCTTTGTCCAATAGGTCTCCCACATTCAGAGAACACGTGCTATCTGAATGTTCCTTGTATCTTACATCTTACTGGAGTGTGATTTTTAAAATAATAAACATGACGATTAAGTGCTAAGCATATTATGGTAGTGCCCAACCCATCCACCCACCTAAACCTGGTACCTGAGCCATTTTAGTAGGTACAGCCCGTATTGTAAAGACCTTCTGCCTGACCAGTCTTAAGCTGCAGCCAGAAATTAGTCATTTGCAACCTCACTTGCAACCTCATGCAAGAGCCATCCCCATTTGTCTTTTGCATGTTAGCCATAGGTTTTATTTCTTAACTAGTTTTCTGGTGTGCTTTTCTCCATTTATATGCTAGGGAAATGTGTAACAAGGGCCGGGCTCCAAGAGTGGCCATGATGCCCCCTGGTCATCACACAGCTCCTGTTCCATCCTGGTTCTCCGGGTACCCTCCCCTTCCTCCCACCCGCCATGCCTTGATGTAAATATTTAACTTGGAAAAGGGAGGCTGCCCGGGGGTCCCAGAGCAAGCCTTCATACCTTAACAGGCAATGCTGTAACACACTAATCACCTATGGCATTTTTGCATGTGCTCCAATGTTTCTGATTATAGTGTATTGGAGCAGACTCAATTAATCAGAGTAATTCTAATCTGATTAATTCTAATCAGAACACCCCAGTGTGCTGCAGTGTCTCATGGATGCGGTGTCCCATGTTTCAGAATGGTGGCAGGGTGCTTTAACTAAAGCTTGTTGAATGAGCTTTAGTTAGAATACCCCCGCTGCCATTTTGAAATATGGGATGCTGAATATAGGAGATGCTGCAGGTGTTTTAATTAGAGCGGCCCCTGAGACCCTCTCTAATTGATCCCCCTCCCCCCACCCCAGCACATGTATAGGCACCACTTAAGGGTTCCTTTCATGGTCTCTGATCTCATGTGTAGCCACGCTCATGCCTTGCAGATGTTGCCATCCCATCAATGCTTCTTTTTGAGGCCCCCGCTTTTTCTATAACTAAAACTCCCAGCCCACTGACTGTAGGATCAGACTTCCCCGCTACCCTGGGTGTGACAGCTGAAAGTTGTGTCTAAGGTGCTTGCTGACTGCTGTGAAAATTAGACCAGGTGTTTCTTATAATTTGTTCATGTATTATAAGCTGTTTGTTGCTGCTAAGAGCCTAATTAAAGTTAAAGGGTAATGAGGCCTTGTATGTAGTGAGGCCTAGAAAATTTAGCAAAGCCTTATAGAAGTAAGCCTTATAGTAAGCTTTGTGATGCAGTTAAAATTAACCATATCAGAAGAATGCATAGGCTTGTACTGCTATTGGTCAGTCCTAAAGAAAGTTTGGAGTGAGAGAATCTCCGCTGGCGGCTGGGACACCTGGGCATATGTCTCCACAAGCCTTCAGTGCTGTACTTGCACTGCCCAGGAAGCTCAGAAGTCAGTTGGGCACTAGGGCTGTGTGTAGCTTTGGGTGGTGATTTGATTTGGGGGAGATTCTGCCCAATTTGGTGGCCAAATCTCCAAATCTGAATTGAATCAGGGGACCAATTAAAAGGTCCTAATTGATTTGAAGCTCTCTGAATCTTCAGAAAAGATTCAGAGAGCTTTAATGATTCAGACAGTCCCCGGTGGCTGGAGCAGGGAGCTGCAGCCAGACTCAGAGCTGATAAGTACTAGGAGCGGGGGAGGGGACCATGGGGGGACCCCTGCCAGCTCCCATCCTCTCCCTGCTCCCCCAGCTCCCCAACCCATGCCTGCTCCCCTATGGCTGCTCTGCCTGCCCCAGCTCCTGGTACTTTAAAATAAAGACCCACTCACAGGGTGCTGCTGGATGGGGAGGAAGATCCCCACTGCCCCCCCACTGCCCCATGCTGCATGGGGGACTGTGCATGAGCC
>NW_017729004.1:28499108-28511552 GCF_001723915.1 Gavialis gangeticus | reverse complement strand
CACTCCTGCAGCTGTCTTGGGGCTTTGGGGGGTCATGCAGAGCCCCCCAGATGGTGCAGGGCAGTGGGGGACAGCAGGGCTCACCCCCTGCCAGTAGGAAGAGTAACTTCAGGGGTTTCCTAGTTTTTTTTTATTAAAGGGCCAGTAATGCAGAGGGCAGGGCAGCCATGGGGGGGCTGGGACAGTGGAGGGGGGGTCAGGGGCTCATAAATAACCCCCCATGAAGCATGGGTGCAGGACAGTGGGGGGCAGCAGGGATTGCAACCCCCCACCCCCCACCAGGCAACACTCGGTGAGTCAGGGCTTTTTTTCCCTTCAAAGTGCTGGGAGCTGATGTTGGCAGGGCAGCCATTGCCAGGCTGGGAGAGCAGGTGGGGGATGGGCCTGGCCTGAGTGATGCAGCAGCCAAATCTGTGAATCAGATTTCACTGAATTGAATTGGGACAGTGATTCAAATCACCAAATTGAATCACTGTCCCCTGAATTGGCTGAATCCCAATCCTAAGCAAATAATAGGTGCTTCACACAGGCCTACCAGGCATTCTCCTATAACCTTCCTCACCAAGAGCAATTTCCTCTGCAGCCCCCAAGGCCATACTGCTAGTCCAGGCAGCTAGGCTTATAAACTCAGGCCCTGGGCTTATATGTTCTCTACACCCTGCCCACTTCCAGTCATGGGAATATTCATCCACTCACGGGCATATTCATTCTGAACCCAATGACCTACCTTGCCCTCCCTTGCTTCTGCTTAACTAGTTTTTGCAGCCCTTTACTCCCAAACAGCCTGGCTGCTTGCCCCCTGTGCCTCTTACAACTGGCATCTAGTTACAAGCCTGCTGGCAGTTAGCTTGCTCTTTAGCTGCTAGCCCTCCCTGAGCCAGCTCACCTGCTGTAGCTTCCTCTTAAGAAATAGGAGCTTTTTGGTTCCCTGTTACAAAGACTAAACATGTTACACTTTGGTGCACACAATAGAGATTAGCTGGTCTAGATTAGAGGACCTTTCTGGGAACATTTTCATTCCATTTCATTTTATTCAATTGGGACCTTTTAATGATTGTTCTCTCTAGTAACAGAACAAGGAGTTGTACACATGTCCTTTGATAAATGATGGCTTTTCACAAAAAGGTGAATTTTTAGGATGAATTTCTTTCTGTAAGGGCCTTGTTACACATTAATTTGACATGGCTTCTGGAGCTCTTAACCCTTGGATTGTCCACACATTAACACATGAAACTAGTTTATAACATGCTGTAGCCATCTTATAGTTACACCAGTCCAGGGCAGGATTATCTGCTACACATCTTGTGTTCCATTAATGTCTAGTCACTCTCCACAGATGTAATTCCTGAGTTACAGTCCTCTGGCATCCCAGGATACATTCTCCCTGTCTCTTGTTCTGTGTAGACAAACTTTCCACCCCCTAAATTCAGGGGGCAGTTTTGGCACTGAGCCAACTCCCCCACCTGCAGGGGTGTGACCTTCACACCCCCAGGGAAGGAAGGTCTGTGCAAGCAGCCTGCAGAGCACATACCACCTAGCCAGGTCTCAGGGCACAGGTAGGTCCAGGAGTTGGGTCTAGGAAGGTGGGGGTAACAACAAGGCAGGGGGCCAGATCAAGTCCCCATGACCTGGAGAATCCTTCCTGGGGGAGGGTTTTAATTTATTTTTCACTTCTTTTTGTTTTATGCTTCAGTGGCTGACTTCCTTCATTTCACTACCTTTGCCCACTCCCATGTCCTTTCCACTTCCCATTTTATTACTCATCCCCATCCCATTAACTCTCTGCTTCCAAGCTGTATGTTCCCACCCCTCACCAAGCCATCTCTCACACACCCCTACCTAGCAGAGTGATTGAAGCCTATCCTGGTTCACCAGCCCTGTAGTGGCAACTCACAGCTGTAGCTCCTAATCAGGCCTCTGCTCACCAGCCCTCTAGGCTAGGGGCATACATTACACATAAACCAGTTTAAGTGATCAGAAACTGTTTTAAAGCTGTAACAGAACATATGTTCAGTGCATATAAACCAGTTTGAAAATGCATGAAACTCATTTGAGATAAACCTGGTTGAATGTAGTATCAGACTTAACTGATTTGGGTCAATCCAGTTTATGTAATGTCTATCTCAGACCCCATTCTTGGTTTAAGTTAAACCAGACTCCCCCAGCATCCTGGTATGCTCTCTGGGCTGGGCGGGCCTCTCTGCTCCACAGCAGGACAGGCCCCTCTCCTCTGCTCCCTGGCTGCAGCTCTGGCAGAGACTGCACGCATCTGACTTGCTTCCCCCTGCTCCCCACCCTTCCCTTCACCACCCCTTGCTAAGCAGGGATTCCCCTGCCCCCTCTGCGTTACACAGACACCTCTCAGACCACATGCTGGCTATGTCTGTGCTGTGGGAGACAGAACTGTATCCATTTAGGGGTTTTTGGAGCTAATCAACAAGTCAGCTGATAATGTCCCTCCATTCCTTCTTTGGTTGTTTAAGAAGAGCTTAAACTAATGAGAGAGGTTGTTGTTTTCTGATGGAGTGATAAATGCTGATAGCAGAGATGATAAGTGCTCTAGGGGGAACCCCTCCCTAATCAGAGTGTCCTGCTGGGGCTTGGCCATGCCCCACCTAAGATCAGCTGTATGGAAAGGAAAGGAGGGCTGCTCTAGCACCACCCGGCTTCTAGCCTGAGCCACTGCAGGAATTATGCCTGCATTTCTTGGATGTCTTTACAGTTACAAACTGATTTAGCCTATCCAAATTAGACTAACCTTCAAAGACTGAATCAATTCAGGCTCAGGCTTTTTGAATACCTACCTATCCCTAGGCCTAGTGGCAAGTCACAGCCATGAAGGTAGGGGACAGTCAGAAGGATTTTTAGCCTTAGGGTATGACTTCTTCAAACTTGAACTAGTACTAACTGATCAACATTTGAGCAGTTCAAAGTGCAACTTGTAACAAGGCCCCCTAGCACAATACACAATGCCCCTATTGTCATTGAAACCTATTGACTTCAGTGACACCCACTGACTTCAGTAAGACAACTGGGTCTTCTATTTAACAGACTAGATAAACTGAAGTTATTGAAAAGGGCAAATAGCTGCTGTACTTATTCTATGGGACCAGACCCGCAATCAAGCCAAGTATGTATTTGGTAGAGCTGAAGGAGGGGGAGAATAATTTTCAATTATATAAGAAATCAGATGGCAAGGATTTCTTATAATTCTGTCTTCAATGTCTCTTTCTTATCTATAATCCCTAGTTTCTGTACTCTGTTGTGTGCATGTCCTTTTAAGCACGTAGCTATCAAAGAACAATTTTAATGTAAACTTTGGCTGTTTATGTCTTATCTAGTCTGCCTTTGCATGCAGCCTAAGCATTCCTGGACTGAACTCAGGTTCAGTCTTATTCCCGCAACCACTGTTCTCATTTGTATCCTTTGTGTTGCCTCTCTTCACTGTATGAAACACCTTGCAGAATACTGAAGTCTTTTTGTTGACTCCAGTACTCATTGAGGTCAGACCCTCAGGATTGGGCAGCATAGCAGTGGAATAAAAATATCAAGAGCATCATGCTGGTTCTCTCTTTTCTTCAACAGCTAATAACCTTTTAGGATTGTAAGTGAAGTTGTATGTATATCACAACCATGCACTCTTATTTGGCACATGCTAATTCTTGTAATGATGCAGTGTAGCAATCTTACAGCAACCCTGAGCATATGTCTCAAACCCTGTTAGGTTCACAGTGCAGGGCATGCTCGGAGCCATTCAAAGGCATTTCTGAGAGCTGACTTGAACTGAGGGGGAAATTGTGCTGTTCTGGTCTTGGTGGTGTTTATCCCAGTCATGGCATGGAGGGGTGTATAAACAATGCCCCCCAACAACACCCCTCTGAACTCATGCAGTAAAATATCTGTGTATACATATATTTTCCCTTTTTTATACAATCCCTTTCCTGAACTCTCAGAATTTTTTCTTGCTTTCATTCATGCTCTTTTGCAATGTTTTGAAAAGGTCTCAGCAGTGTTTCATCTCATTCATGTGTTATCATTACTTCTGTCAGGAGCTTTTGGATAATAAATGCAGTGCTTTATCAACTAAAAACATTTTTTTTCACTGACACAGACTCGTCAATAAAACCCCATGGCATGTTAACTTTCCATCGCTCAGATGTGGCACACTGACATTTACAATGCAGAGGAAGGTAACAAAGTGTGAAACACATCATAAATCATTTAAAGAGAGTTAAAAAGAGACTTAAAACAAAACCCTCCAGGAAGGGAAAAAAGAGGGGGAAATGAAACGGGGACCAAAATTATTTTATACAAGAATGAAATGGTGACCTTTTCACCTATCATCATTCACATCAGTTTTCTCTCTCAGTCTCTGGAGTCTAGAACAATTCAGTCACTGTTTAGAGCACTGCCTGCTTGAGAAATGAACCTTTTATTTTATTATTATCCAGTGCATGATACCCTCGAGAGGAATGACAAAAAAAGGGAAAATAGAGTGAAAAGGAAAGCAATAATCACTGCTGGTTTTTGATAATAAAAGCAAGTAGAAAATGCAATAAACTTAGAGATCCCCCATGCTAAGTGCACCAGGCTGACCAATGCCCTTTATTGGAAACTTTTACATTTGACAACATGTTTTACTATGTTTTCACTCATCCATTTAAAAATAAGCTATATGAATGCCTGGAAAAGTAGCAGGGGAAAGGGACATACTTCATCATAGCATGAAAATCTGAATGTACAAAACGTACCCTCACCAAGCAAAAGTACAGGAGGTTGGATATGTATATGATCAACTGTAAATCATGACATTTTACAGCCTATTTCTCTTTTCAATTCAGTTGAGCAATAATGAATGAAATAAATAGGACTTAGAAATCAGAAGTCGGATGTCTGAATAGGAAGAAAGATCTCCTTAACAAACAATGACAAAATGCATGAATATGGATGTAAAATCTGGGTGATTGTTTATTTGTATTACTGTTGAGTGCTACTGTAATGCACTGTCAGAGTCTCAAAAGGCTTGTGGTCTCAACAGACAGGGCAGAAAAAGGCCAGGAGAGGAAACAGAGTCACAGAGAATAAACTGACTTTCCCAAGGATGCTGCTGACTCCTAGCAGAGGCAGGATTAGAACCAGGTGATTCTGGTTAAGAACAGCAACTTGCATTTGTATAGCAACCTTCATTCCTCAGCACTTTACAGACATCATAAACAAGCTAGCTCACCCACTGCAATGGTACTGCTGGGCTGAAATGCAACAGCTCCTTACAAACACAGTAATAGCACATGGCAGCTTCTGGCAGGAAGTGAAGAATAATACATATCCAATTAACACTGCAGGAGGGGATTTTAGGTAGATAGAATGACATGAGTAAATTGGAAAGGGCTCAGAGTTAACCACTGACATTGTCAGAAATATAAACATGAGATGGGATAGGAACAACCTTGGTTTGTAGCTCTCCTATTTGATGGTAAAACAAAGCGGTGGGAACAAGTAACAAACATGGTAACTTGTAGGTCTGCTTCCTCAATCACTTTTGTTACTTTCCAAATTGTCAATAACTTTCCAGCAAAGATCTTCCAACTGCTGCACCTTCAGAGCCATTCAGGGTAGGATTTTTCTAGAAAGCAATGTTTTGCAAAGAATAATTTGATACAAACGTTTGATTTGAGGGAAACACTTTTTAATGAAAATTTCTGTGCAAATATATAGACTTTTTGAATAGCCAAAATAACAAAATTTTCCTTTTTGTTCTTTATTACATTTATATTTGATTACATTGAATTGTCTTTTTGCCGGTATAATGCAATGAAAACTCCTCTGCAACTTGCATTGCCCTATCACTCTCCCAGTCATTTTAGGGGTAGCTATTTTTCAGGTATCTCCCATCAACTAGAGGTGTCTTTGGGATTCCAATTGCCATGCTCTAGATTTATTAGCTTGCATGTGTCTAACTTGACTCTAATTATTTTCTGTTTCAATATCGCTTTCAGCAGCAGGGTGCCCTAAAATTCACCACAAGAAATATTGGCTCAGTAGTGACTCAGAGGCTTATTAAACTAACTCCCATGGAAAGTGCCACCCACTGAATATACAATTTTAATACATTTCTAGTCACATTAGCTTTGTTTTACATATTTCTCCATCTGATTAGTGAGTTCCAATATAGTGTTTCATTTCAATTTCCCTCCATTTAGAATCCCAATAACATGAAATGTCTTGACTCAGGAAGAGGGTTGAAAAGAGTTGTAATTAATTTCTGTTGTAACAATTTTTAGATCATGGCTGTTTTCAAAAAGGCTGGAAGAAGCCATAGTTCAAGCACATGTGTAAGGAGAACACATGAAGAGCTGTGCATTTTGAATAGCTGTGCATTCAGATCCATACTATTGCTCTTATTTCTCTTCTGTATTTCTAAGTATAAAATAAAGTTCCTGAATCTGTGCTTTATACTGCATCTGGCAAAGTTCTCACTAAACCTACAGCCTTCTTTTGGTATTATGCCTGAGTGAGATGGCTTGAATTTGGGCTAATAATTCTCTCTCAGATCATGGACTCTACTAGATAAACAAATGAATAAAATAACTGGGGATAGATTGAATAAAAATAGCAACGAAGGGAGACAGCGAATGTGCACATGTCAGTGAGGAAATTTCTAATGCCCCTTGCAGATACCTGTTACAATCAAAGTTAAGATTGATTCTTTTTCCCCTAACCAAACAAGACTAATGATTGAAATTCTTACAGGTATAGTAAACTGTTAGTATGAGTATGGCTCCCAATGAAAGCCTCTTTTGCTGTGACATTTTTTAAGATGCTTGGTGCCTGCTTCATTCTCAGCACTAGTGGTATGACCACAGAGACACTAAAACTAATACACATCTATGTCTGGAAAATAACAAAGATTATTTCTGAGATTCATTATGGCATCTTACTCAGCACTTTAATTTCTGGATGCAAAGCAGCTGAGGTCAAGTGGAAAGATACTGAACCTCTTTTCATTCTTCCTTTTTCTCATAAATCAAAGAACACTATAAATTCACAATGGTAATAAAAATACTAATAATGCACCGTGAATCTCTTTAACCAATTATCCTGTTTCCTGCCTTGCTATTAAGCTGAACTCTGAGAAAATGCGTTCTCAGAGAAAATGCATTTTCATTGTACAGCAAGAGGCAAGTTTAAATGCATTATGTGACAGCTAGCATATTAATGTCACTTATAATCAGTAACATAAATTTTCTACCTGAGAATTTCATGGGCAGTCAAGACAATGGACTGAATCATTCAGTGGAAAAAAACTACTGTGTCCTGTAATAATGAATTAAATCATACTGATGTAAGTTCCTGTGGTGCCCCATATTATATCCCTGGTCAACAGATGTGGTCTGGGAGGAATTAGGGATTATTTTGATCCCATATATGTACCCACAAGATTCTTTGGGAAACTTAGCTCTGAATTTTCAAATAGGTCCAAATTTTCTGTCCTGCTTTGTTTCATTTTCAAAAAACAGAAGCATCATTGCAAAAAATATGGAGAAATTTGGTCTGAAAGATTAAGAATTTTCACCAGAAATAATTTGGAATAATTTTCTTTCAAGGTTATTTTTCCACTGACAGTTTTGCACCAAAATTAACCAATCACAACTGATAAATCTCCCAATTACAACCGATAAAATTATTCATTATAGGCAAGATGTATTACAAATGTAGCCTTGCTGTAAGAACTGTATGTTTCACTAAGATTTCTGGATCAATTCTTGTTTCCTGAATTTTTTGTTATTCATAGCTGTTTTCTAGAAAAGTTGAATAAACAATTTTAACTGTTGCTTTGGTTGTGGACTTTTCAATCTGACTGTTGTTTTGGTTTCATTTCCTGAATTATTATGGATACCCCTGCCAGACATTGGCAATTTTGTAACTTAGGACAAGTAACATTCAGACCCTCCATGCCCTGTAAATATTTTAAACAGGAGAATAGCTAATAAAGAATAGGAAATACATTTATACATGGCAATGACTTTTGTGTACTTAGCGATACATGTTTGCATGAATTATTAGAACCATCAAAAACACAAGTTTATAAAAATAAAACCCTGGCTGTATTGAATAGTACTTTGGAATATTATTTTGCAACACTGAGCCAAAAAAAAGAAAGACGTGCGAGTCTTATAAAGTTACTTTGGGGGGAAAGGGGGCGGGATGGTATTTTTTAGGTATTGTGCAGTTTCCCAAACCATCATAGAAATCGCAAGCAGTTTTGATATTATTTTCCCTGACGCCAGGATTTCCCATGGAGATTTCTAGTTAATTTGGGAAAACTGAGGGGAAAATTGACACCAGTCTGTCAGAACCCAAGTACAACCCATTTGCTTTTTCGCCATTACACAACACCAAAACAGGAATATTTCAGTCCCAATAGTTTAGCTGGGATTCATACATTTAAGGTGTGAAACTACTCCTTTTCCCAAGATGTGCATTCTGTCATTGATACAAGCCTGCAATTTCACTAAACCATAGCGGCACACCTGAAGAGTCAAGCCAACAAACTCATTCTTATAATATCATAATTAAGAAAACTCCTTGCTATTATTTCATACTTTCTACACATAACTAAAAATACTTGAGAATCTTGTTTACAAATACACTAGTTCTTGGGGGTCTGAATAAAGATTTCAAACTCTTAGAATGCCTTGTTTCTTTCAAACTGGATATTAGTTTTTCCTAAATGAAGACTGCAGCGCAGATCTTTAAGTAAAGATATTTCCAAGCACTGTTGCATGACTTTCCTATGGTGTCCTCTGGTTGCCCTGGAGACTTTTAATCTCCATAGCCAATCAGCTAGGGGGGAACTCTGCTTTTATATGCATAATGAAAATGGCTGTGCGTCTTTGAGGGAGTGAGGCTCAGAATTCATGAAAGAAAAAGCGACAGTACTTTGTGTTTGTGACAGAGAACAGAGAGTCCTGGATTAAGAGAGAACTGAAATCTCTAAGTAGAAGTAAAGCCAACCTTTTCCAGGAGAGAACGTGACAGGCATACCTGTGGGCTTAGATCACAGTTTTCCTCTGGTAATTATCTCAGGCTAATCAAGACATTCTATTTTGGGAAATGAGCCTAAATGCCTGGAACTTGGTGTCCCTACATACAAACAGATACTTGTCTGCTCCTTTATTATATTTGAACAGTGGGATTTTAACCATGTGGTTTTCAAGAGCCATTGTTTGTTGTGAATGGTTTTGGACCAGCTATCAATGAGTAATTTGAGAATGCTCTTTTACAAGAAGGAGTTGTCCTAATTTATGGGAGTTTTTCTTTCAAATGTTTTGGTGTTTATGGGAGGTGCTTGAGGGACTGCCCTTGTAAACAATGTTATGTACTATTTTATTTATAGAGAAGGAACAGCAGAGGCTACAACAATGTAAGCTTCTTGACTATCAGCCTTGACTAGGGGACTGAGATGACAGTTCACTCTTCTGTCTTATCCAGTGCACCTCATGCTGTTATAATTCCCTTTGAAGTCAATGCAGGTTACCTGCTTGGAACGAATTCAGTCAATGTGTTACACCTGCATTACTGCAGAATTGGGTTCTTCCTGTACAGTTAAGTATAACTGCAGCAATTGTATAACATTTCATAGACCCTGATGAATTATGTGTAATTATTAATTTCCATAGTTTTATTAAACATTCATTGGATTTGTCTTCTTTAGTGTCTTAGCATATTACCCACAGAGAAAGCATAATTTGAAAATAACAACAAGGGACTTCTAAACTTTACGAGGAATTATAAAACTATTCCCTGGTGGAAGATTACATGACCATAACTTTCCATCTCAGTTGTGCTGAGGCACTTTGGAATATGAGCTATACTTGTATTGTCTGAAAATCATCTACAGCCAAGTCTTCTATGTGCAGCTCTTTCACGTTATGCACTGGTTCATCAGTGCTTCTGATTTTGATGATTGTTAAAAACGGAGCATGTTGATTTTATTAATGGTCTAAACTAGCCAAAACCATTTCCTTTTAAGCCCACAAAACATTTCCTTCCTCCCTCTTCATGTACTGGCATAAGGAAAGTGAAGCCACACACATAATGTTTTAGTCAGTAATAAGGTATCTAAAGAATTTCTCACTAGTAAATTGGTCTCTGATTAACAAAACATATATCTGTGATGCTTGAGTAATATAAGTGTTGTAGGTTTAAAAAGTCTGATTTGGCGTTGAATCTCGAAGTTGAAAGTTCATGCCCACTCATTTGGGACTAATTTCAGGTAAATATGAATATAAACACAGAGGTCTGAATTTTGACTTTTGCTTACTGACTTGGAAACAGAAATTGAGAAAGTCAGAGGCATTTCTTGGAAACATTTTTATTTAAAGCTTGCAATGGGCCTTGAGAACACTGTTTGGCAGCTGTCTTCATTGGTGCATCAAATCAGTTTAATATACATTGCTACCCACTGCTTTCGTGCAAATGACATGAAAGAGTGACCCATTGTCATTAGTGGACCTACTTGAGGAGTAAAATTTTACTCAAAAGGAGAATCTGGCTCTTAGTTAGGAAGCGGATCAAAACTGTGACAGTGAATATCACTTTGACACCTCAACTTTGTTTGTATAACAATATCTGCAGGCAACCTTTGCTTACTGCTGTTTCTCTTAGTGCTATTTTGCTCATTTTACATTGATACCCAGTTCCACTTAGCACTCAGCAAGTTTCATTATAACACTCATGGGTATCGTACAGCTGGCAGCAAGGAGTACAAAATAGCACCAAAGCTCATTGGTGGTGCGCAGTCTTATTTTGCAATTTAGCACCAGTTTGTGTTGCCATCTTGGTTCATCAAAAACTTTTGTGCTCTGTGTTTAGCAATTAATTTTGACCCTTAAAATCAATCATCATGGGTCAGAAACATGTAACTGACTCTGTAACTGCAAGTGCTGAGAAAAAAAACAGTGTAAAAGCTTAACGCTGGAGCTTAAATAGGATGTCCTGAAGTGAATTGAAGTAGGTAAATGCCAGAATGAGGTCTGTAGAGTGTTGAATTTGGCTTTGAATTACAATGTGTGAATTAGATGTTTGAATTACACGCCCAAATTAAGTGATTTTATAGTATTAGTGGGGAGCTGCATTAACAAATTATATTTATTTACTTAAATAAATGGTTAAGTGGTTTTGCTTAACGCTATTCCGCTTAATGCTTGTTTTTTTGAGAAACAGTTAAGAGTGCTAAGCAGGGATTACCTGTACTTTGATATATTTGTCTTCATCCCCACCAGCCTATAATAGATGAAAAACAAACAACAAAATCTACTGCAATATAAAGATTGTGCATGGTGTTTGTAAAGTGCAAAGTGAAGAAGCAATATGTATACAATCATACACTAAAAATTACACTTCCTATTACCATTTTAGATAGAAGTTGGCCTGGGTACTTCTTAACTGGTGATTTGTAATCAGTATACAGTATAATTCATGACAGTAGACATCAGATAGCAGGCAGTAGTCATCTCTGAAGATATTACAGGTCCAGCTGTTATAAAGTCTGTTAGATTAAATTAGGTTTTACAAGTCATGACAGATTTGAAAGTGCTCTTTGTAGTAAAGAAACAGTATTTCCAATATTCCTAGAGATGTATTCCAATGTAATCAGGAGACTCATTGTGGTAAAATTCTTAAATTCTTAGAATAGCATTCAAAGCTCATCACTTTCACATCGTGTGCCATTTCACAACCCATTACTTACCGCTTCTTTATTATGAACCGGTTGGTAGTTTCCCACACGTTTTGTTTACGCTGGTGATCCCCTTTCATCCTTTCAATGAGACATTTACTATGAGCTATCCCAAATATAGGATAGAGTTATAAACTGTAGTTTGTCCTTCCCCTGCTCTCTGAAACTCTATTATTTGCCCAGAAAATGTTTTCATTTTAGAGTTCCTCTGTTTGAGGATTTGGATACCTTCATTTCCACATTAATATTAGATTGTGACAATGTTCAGAGTGGATTATTTTCTCAGTGTCTATAATTTCAGGGGATATGCATATTATAAACTTAGCTGGCATAAAGTTGCCATAAGTTCATCTGACATTAAGATGATTTTTGAAAGTCAGCTTGAAACTGCTGGAACCAGAATGGTTGTTTAGGAGCTAAGGGAAGCTGGAAGAAAGCTGAATGAATGCTTGTACCACATGATGGTGCTGTGTGTGAACAGCATACATGTTCCTAATATATCCTTATCTATCCTAATATAGTCACTTAATAACATGTTGCTAGGCTGAAAAGTCACCTGCTCTGTTTGAAATGAGTTAGTTGTACTTTGCACGGTCAGCTGTCTTTTGCCACAAGAGCATATGTTTCACTTGGTGTTCAGGCATGCTTGTGGGACACTGAGGAAACTTGTCCTGATGCTGCAAGTAGTGTGTATACATGCTCTG
>NW_017729004.1:28481992-28494108 GCF_001723915.1 Gavialis gangeticus | reverse complement strand
CTAATATAGTCACTTAATAACATGTTGCTAGGCTGAAAAGTCACCTGCTCTACTTTTAAACTGTGTTGTTATAGCTTACAGGTACTGCCTGGGACTTTGCATAAAGAAATTGTACAACAGTTTTTAACTTCAGCTGAGACGTTCAGTTAAATAGGTTATACAGTATAACCACATTTTATTACAAAGAGAGATTTAGTATGTTAAACCCCAAGACTTCTCCTCTGAAACATCCCAATTTAGCAAAGTACTTGAGCAAGTATCACTTTTAACTAAATAATTCATCTTAGACTTTTAAAACCCCAAATTCAAAAATACATGGTACTATAAAAGTAAATAGAGAGCTTACAGACATGTAGATGTCTAGGGCCCTGAAGATCTGTAATGTGGCATGAACAAAGCCTGAAAGAAGTGTATAAGTAGAGGAATTAAGAGCTGAACAAATAAATTAAAATTAGGTTCTTCAAAAATATCTCCATTCTATTGGATGGTTTAGAAAAATTCTATCTGTAAAATGGAAGTTAAATGAGATAAATTCTGCATTTTTAAAAGGTTTGAATTCATTGGTAAGCCAGTGAAGGGCTTGAGGATTTCATCTAGTAAATGTTCTAAATAATTTATTCTGGAAAGCTCCCAAGTGCTTTCTCTGATATGCCAGATCAGGTCCATTAAGAAGCAAAATGTGACCATCTCAAAATGTATTCTGCTTTACTGATGCAAGAACATTTTATGAAGATGTGGTCAAATATAAAATAGGCCTTTCTTCTTTTTGATAAGTTCTCAAGAAAAGCCATATACAAAATCAACTAGGCGTGCAGGAATTTTATCATTTGTTTCACTTGAGTCAATTTTATTTCAATGGCAAAAGTGGGGGTGGGGATGGATCGTGGTTGGTAAGTAGAGTATTTTGACTACCCAAAATACCTCTTTTTCTTTCTTGTGGTTAATTCTAATGTTGCCTAGTAGAACTCTACTCACCTAGGAAAATACCTTCAAGGTGAAATTCATTCCTGTCCAGAGGGATAGGATGTGCAGATGTTACTTATATTCCCCCAAACAGGAGTTAAGTTTGACTTACACTGACATTTTTTAGGAATCTTAGGGGTTTTCAATAACCTATTGTTTGGGTCTGAAATTTCAGCCATTCAGGCCTCCCTTCCACTAGTAAGTAGTATCTATGCTTAAATTGCACTTTGGGAAGATGGTGGTTATGAAAATGTCTCTGTGTGGTGCCACACATACATTTTCTCTGAATATCAATCTATAGCTACATAAATCTACTGTAACATGCAAATATGCATATACCTGTTTTCATTTAGCTGGAGGGTCTTATCATCAATATTGAGTCTACTTTCTTGCCAGATTTTTCAAAATGTGCATGCAATGTTGCTTGCTTTTAAAATTCTGTGTCCCTCTTTTAGATCCTGCCATTGGCTATAATTCATTTACTGTGAAAAGCTTCATTTGTTATTTGTTCCAGATCCAATACAAATTACCATCCTTGTTTAGCAGTCACTATTTTTTAACACTTCCTAACATCGATTGACTTGGCCAGTGGTCTCAGCAAGTCATTTATTCTGTCTACTTGGGCAAGGTTTTGGGTTAAAAAACAGAATGCAAAATTCATGATTAATCAGCTGCTAGCTTCTTGTTGCATTCATCTTCAAATGTTCATTTTTCTGAGCAGAAAGGAAAACTCTTCATAGATGAAATTATGCTTATTTTTTTCAAATCCCTCGTTAAGCTAGACCCTACCAACCTTACAGGTTCCTCTATCTCTATGTACTGTAATATAATAATTAGGGACCTACTCAAATTGCAACTGCACAGTTTCACAAAAATTGCAAAATTGGGTGATCTCCATGAAATGTACAGAACCTTGCCCCCCCCCAAATCTTTGTAAAAATCAAATGCTGGCTCCCCAGTAAGATCCAGCAGTTATCCCAGCCATACAGCTTAGCCTGAAGTAGGATGCCAGCACAAAGGTGAGCAGATAAGATGGCTGCTGCCCTCCACCCCTCACTACTGATTGTCTGAGAGTGCTGCCTGTTGTGCAGCCCTGCCACTCTCCACCATTGGTGTCACTCTCCACTAATCAGTGGCAAGGGGCAGGACCAAATGATGGACAGCCCTCTTGACCAATCAGCAGTGGGGGACAGGGACACTAGGCCCCTCAGCCAATCAGAAGTGTGGCAGAAACCCACCACGATAAGTCCATGAAAATGGTGGCTGGTGCCACAATTTAATTTGTCCATAATATTGGCTAGCCACCTCCCTGAGTTAGGTAAACTATTAATGATAATGTAAAGAAAATCCTTCTAAGACACATACCTTACTGGAAGAAGTGGGACAACCACAGGAAATTGACTAAAAAATCAACATACTTTCAGTGGGAAGGAAGTGTGTCACTCCCAAAGGCAAAGGATAAATTGCTTGTCAATTGAAAGTAAGGAGAACAGTTGTCACCCCAAAACCAAAAGAAGAGATTCACTGGAAATCAGAGTGACGTTAGGAAAGATATCTGCCCTGATGGACAGGCAGAAAAACAGGCACTGGGAAGTCTGATTTGTGTGCCAAGACAGACAGTGTCTGGATTGAGTAGGGACCTTTAACAGAAGGGTTAAATCTAGAAAGCAACTAAATTCAAGCTGGAGGTCCAGGGAAACCAAGCAGCAAAATTGTAAGGCATCTGTGCTGCAGCTGTGCAACTAGGTCAGCAACACTCAACCCCCTAACCAGGGCCATCTGAGCCTCAGCCTGCTGACTGGTTCTAGGGCTGCTTTTAAGGAGTTTTTGTAGCATCTGGCCCTTGTTGTGCAACAAATTGGCTTAAGTCTGTGAGTAGCTCTCACCCATTTGACTCCCATGGTACCTCTTCCAGCATTCCTGACTGGTAACCCTCTAACTTGGCACCTGAACCCTAGTTTGACTTTGGCTTACCCCCTGACTACAAATGCTGGTAACACTCCCTGGCTCTAACCACTAAGATGAGTGTCTCTGTGGACCCTGACAAGGAGAGATAGATGGTATATGTATCAAGAGCCAGAACCTGGACCTCAACAAGTTCACAACATACAGGCAATCAGTGACTGCATTGACTAGCTGGATCTTAGTTAAGTGGGACAATTAAGTCAGTCAGAGCTACTGGAGTTATTAATTAGGTCCCAATTCAATACAAATACATATATTTGGGGAAATGTGTGTAAGTGTCAGTAGCATAACCAAGGTGAGGGGACTGGGGCAGATATTTTGGGTGCCAACGTGGGGGAGGGGAAAATAACACTAGCCAGTAGAGCTATGAGGATGGCATGGTAGGTTTCCACTGCCTCCACATGTGTTACTGATACCCAGCTGCTCTCTTATGTCACTGCTAAGTATAACTTGCCATTGGGAAAGTGTCCCCCTGGCATTATCCCCTGACATGGGCTGAGGACTTGTCATATTCAGATAAAAGTACTGCTATGTTGTTGAAAGCAGTGTCTGCTCTTGGGCTTGATTCTTCCTCCCCAAAGAGATCTGGTTCTGGCTAGGAAGAGAGCTGTTAGGCAGATTCTTTCAGCCAACCCAAGAATAAAAAGATTATCTAGAATAATAAAGATGACAAGGTCCAGGACAAGGCTTTTGGGATCTGGTATAAGAGATTATTACAGCAGAACAAGCAATAGATTTCCCTGTAACAGGAGATTTGGATGAGTTGGTGAATTGACGGTGTGGGAAGACTATGTAGAACTCATATCTTTAGGGGTTATCCATCAGCAAAAGTAGCAGCAAAATAGATGTCAAATTTTCTTTTTTGTCTAGATATTTGGACGTCTAGAAAATGGACCTGCCATGATGACCATGTGATAAATAAATAAATACCAGGGTATGGCTGCCTGAGAATCGGAGTCATATATATATACTTTTGTCCTTTGTGGGCGAAGATGACTGTATGCAGTGCAGGGAGGGGAGGGAAGAAGAGAGAAAAGAAGTGGGAAAGAAAAAGGGAAGGAGAAAAGAGAAAAGGAGAAAGAAGGAAAAGGAGAAAAAAGGGAAAGGGAAGAGAACAAAGAGGGGTGAAGGCTAGGTCACGTGATCTCATAATTGTCCATGAGATCTGTAGCCTATATGACTAAGCAAAGAAACAAGTAAAATTTCCACACCTCTTCCATTTTCTTTTAAAAATGGATCCTGGAAAAAATGTTAAGTGAGCATCAGGTATACCATAGAGTCCAGATTCTTTTTATTTATTTTATTGAGTAGACCCTGAACAGAAAACTATATGACTACGCTAGTGGAAAGGAATGTAGGGTCAAACCTACATATTCTGTAACTGCCCCCTGACTTCTTCAGGGTATGCTGTTACTGTGTTGTTTTACGCATGACTTGTTTCAGGCTTGTAAATGGAATGAAATAACTTTTCTACCTATTTTTTATGCAACACATAGTTAACTTGTGGAATGCATTGCCACAGGAGGTGGTAGAGACTGACAACACAGTCAGGTTAAAAATGGCCCCAAACAAATTCATGGATGATAGAGCTACTAATAGCTGTTGAACAAAGTGGTGGGAGATACTTCCTATGGAAGCTCTAAACCAGTAATGGTGGATACCATGGAGGGTAATGAATAGATTGACCAGTCTACTTCAATATCCACTTAAATATTCTCCCTTTAAAGCTTCTACCCCTGATGCTGTCAGAGGCAGGACTATTTGTTATATAAGGAATTGTAAGTCTAGACCCACCAAGAAAACTATAAACCCCCCTCAGTTACGGAGGCCAGTAGATACATAACTATTTTTGTGGGACAAAAAAGAGAAAACAGGGATTGGAGTGGCAATCATAAAGTAATAAGTTTTCCAAATGAGCACACCAAGCAGAGTACATCAGCTAATACCCAATGCCCCTCGAATGAGTCCTAAGAGCATGTGATAACTGACTAATAAAACTCTGCCCAGAGACATGCACAGAGAAATGAATAAAAGACAGCCCAAGAGTCACTCTGGTTCCCCCCCTTCCCCCGCTTCCTTCCTGTTCTGGTATATGGCAGCTTTGGCCAGAACCAGGAGATGGTTGACCTGAATGTCCTGAAACTTGGAGGGGCCACAGATGGGGTTGCATAAAAGAAAAGGTACAGGGAGAAGTGAACCCAGAACCTCAGGTGGAGGTTCCTGAGGAGGCAGTGGAGGGGGTGCAGCCCTGTGCGCTCAGGCCTATTTGTCACATCAAGAGAGGTATGGGCACACCAAGAGAATTATCATCATCCTTTAATCAGGGATACCATTACAGACATAATGACTAATTCTTAGGGACAAAAAATGAAAAAAAAACAGGGATGGGAGTGACGGTCAAAGATTAAAGATGAGTCCTTCAAGGGGGGGCACTCAGGAGAGCACAGTGGCTGCACCCACTGGGCCTCAAATGAGTCCAAGGAGCTTGTGGATGCTGACCAGTGAAACTCTGCCCAGAGATATGAGTAGAGAAGTGACAGGACAACAGCCCCAGAGTCAGCTGGATTACCCCTGACAAGAGCCTATGCCTGATAGATGGACAGCTTAGCCAGAGCCAGGAGGAGGTTAACCAGGAGGTCTTGGGACTCGATGGGGCCATGAATGGGAAGTGAATGAGAAAAGATGTAGGAAAAAATGCAGCCAGAACCTCAGGGAAAGGTTTCTGAGGAGGCAACGGAAGGGCCTGTCACACTCACAATACTGGGTTAGACGGACCATTGGTCTGACCCAATATGGCACTTCCCAGGTTCCTGTGTTTGCTTTACAATAATATACTGCCAAAACTGTTTTGATCTAAGTATGAAAATAAAGACACACTAGTTTACCCCCGTCTTTTTAGAAGAATACAGGATATATTTGAATGGCTTATCCTCAGGTTCATTCTTCAATGTTTTACCAAACAATAATGCAAAATATTATCATTTTTCCAGTACAGATGTAATACACAAAACTTGTTACACCCTTGCCTTTTGCAGTTTCAGAAGCAAACAGTGTCACCAGAAAGCAGATCCTTGTTTATCTGCTGAGGAAAATGTGAATCAAAAAAGAGAATAAACTTTTTTTAAAATTAGGAAAAAACCCATGTACTGACTAGTTTGAAGTCTAGGTGAAGGAATAAGTTAATGCACTGGTTTAAGGTAGAAAACTACCTTAAAGTGAAAGAGTTCAATGACATAGTAAGGTCACAGATACATAATTTTGGACAGTGTCAAGTAGTTTTTATTGAACGTATAACTATAACCCATAACAATTACACAATCTGGCACTAGCTTTTGTGTGTCACTTAGGTCTTTGCTGGAAAGGTTTATTGGGTTCATGTTCTATTCAGTATTTCAGATAGAAAATCTTTTCCTTGGTGACTTTTTAGCTCCCCTATTACATTGTGTGTTATTGCATTAAGAACAGTGATAGACATATAAACAGTGATAGACAACGACAGCCAGTAAAGCACTAGAACAGGCTACCCAGAGAGGTTGTGGAATCTCTATCCTTGGAGGTTTTTAAGATCTGGCTAGACAAAGTCTTGGCTGGGATGATGCACTGGGGGAAGGTCCTACTTTGAGTAGGGGTTTGGAGTAGATGACTTTCTGAGATCCCTTCCAACCCTCATGTTCTCTGATTCTATATATTTTTTTAATTATAGAATTGAAATAAAATAACAGTAATGCAAGATGAAACATCGATGGCAGAGAGAATAGGAGCATTGTTCTGGTATTCCTGTAACTATTTTCCAAAATATTCGCCTTAAATTAATGGAATTTAACTGAAATTAACTCCATCAACCCTTCCCCAAACACTAAATTATGTTTAAAATTGGCTTTCATATAATACATCTTCCATGTTTATTCTTTTTACCACACCAATGAAGGAATTTTAATGAAAACTTTTTTTCTCACACTTGGGTATACTGAGACAAAACATTTCTGTGGCTTGCCAAAGTGACAACCCAAGAGAATGGCAGAGCTATGACTAAAGCTCAATAGGCTTACTGACAATAGCACTACTATATCTACTAGCCTATCTTCCTTCTTTTGACAATAATTGGTACCCTGATACACTGAAAGAATCAGACATTCTATTAATATCCTAACCCAAATGTTTAGATAATTATTGACTAGTAAATGGATGGTTAATGGCTGAAAAAAATGTTGCTGGGTTGACAAGTTCTTCAAAACACATTGGACAGCAATATAAAGGGGAAATGAGAAAAAAGCGTATGTATTCATTACCTCAAGAAAACAAGAGGAACACCAAGCAATCACTTTTATTCCCATCAAACTAAACAACTAGTAGCCATTAAAAATCTCAGGATTCTCCCTCCCCAACTAGCCAGTCACATTCCAGAACATGTCTTAGCACCTGCCTGCAAGACATTTAGAGAAAATGAGGAAATAACAGAGTTAATGCCCCTTAACATGAAATTCAGTTGTAACTGATGCAAAGTACAAACTTTCATTGAAGCTGTATCTAGACCACTGTTGAATACAATTCAGATATCTATATTTATATCAATGGAAGTATAGAATTTTGAGATCACTTTCCTCTTACTGAACACACCTTCAATCAAAATGAGAAAATAAAATTACTGAATGGCAGAATTTTTTATCAACATTAGTCCATTTTAAAAGATTCTAAGAACAAATAGAAATTAGTTTTAGTCTAGGTTATAAGGCTTGAGTCTAGGTTAAGGAAGTTCCTTTTCACTGTCCTCTTGAAACTGGACCATTGTGCAGAAAGAATTCATGATTCGTGGGAGAAGAAAACACAAGAAATATAACTTTATAGCTGAGTGGTTAGGGCATTTAGCTAACAGTGGGCAGTTCTGAGTTAAGGGCCCTGTTCCCATCATTGCTTTTTCAAAGCTGCATTAACTTACAGTGACTGAAAGGGCCACTCACCTAGCTTCACTCCATTGCTGCTTTGTGAACACTCTAGTTTCCCTCTGTGCTCTCACACATTTTCTGAATACCAAACTTTACCCTTTCTTCTTTAAAAAAAGAGGTATATCTGGTTTGGGCAACAAATAATTTTTACCTTCCCATTTTAATGAAGGGTGAGGCAAGGAGATGAAAATACTTAAGAGTGCATTAATCCTTCCAATGAGCAACTCTGTCAACCTGGCTATTAAATTTCAAGGTATTCACAGTTTGCTAACTATTGTCATAAACAATTATGCAGAAAGCCCTAGCATTGCTGACCTATGGGGGAATGTAGACCAAGCTCTATTCAGAAATTGTTTCCCATATCAACAAATCCTTGCTAGTGCATTTATGGTTGCTGACGTGGTGAACTTAAAGATGGAAAATCAGATAAATAAAGGAGGAAATGAATTGTGTGGGTGTCATTCAGAGATATTTTTAGTTAACATCTTAAAGGGTCTCATATTAAACAGGAATAATGGAGAAAAATGAATGAATGACACATGCAAATACTGTCAGTGATTTAGTTGTGACAGTGGCAACATTAGCCTTCATACTAAAATTAAAATTAACACAGTGCATCATCCCTACTGTGATTTAGGGTTGCATTTTGCCCTAATTTGCATTTTGCTGTAATTGGCACTACTGGCATAGGGTCCTGAATTACTTCAGTTACTGAACTTCTGAGAAAGTAAACTCTTAAGGGCCGCTATGCAAGAAGCTGGAATTAAGATCTTGGCATTATGATCTAGTAGGGATTATGGAGACCTGGTAGGACTCTTCACACAACTGGAGTGTAGTTATAGAGGGCTACATCCTGCATAGAAGGGACTGGGTGGGGAAAAATGATGGAGGCATTGTTCTCTATGTAAAAGAGCAGTACAGTTCCTTGGAGCCAGACATCAGCTCCAAAAATGAACAGCTTGAAACTCCCTGGACTTCAAAAATGCAAATTTCAACAAGTTTGGGTCGCTAGTAGGGCAAGTGCTATGGGATCAGGGACCAAAGGCAAAATGTGTGCACAAAGAGTGGTTGTTCCTTAAGGACACGATCCTTGAAGCACAAAGGAAGTGCATTCCCATGCAGAGAAAAGGTAACAGAAGGTCTGGGGAGCCCTCTTGGCTAAACAGGGATATTACTATCCTCTTAAGAAACACGAAAGAAACTTATAAACAATGGAAGCTTGGGGCATGCCCGAAGGAGGACTATTCCACGATGGCTCGCATTTGCAGGGAACAGATAAGACCAAACTTAGATTAGCAACAGGAATCATGGACAACAAGAAATCCTTCTTTAGGTGCATAGGGAACAAGAGGAAAATATATGGGAGTGTGGGGCCATTGCTCAACAACTCAGGAGAGCTGATTATGAGCACCCAGAGAAAGCTGAAATCCTGAATGAGTGCTTCGCCTCGGTCTTTAATCGGACCAAGGGGAAAACCAAACTAGGTAGAATAGAGGATGAGCACAGTAGGAATAATTGCCTTCCTACTATCTCTGTAGAACTGGTGTATTACCAATTAATAAAATTAGATGTATACATGTCAGCAGAACTGGATGATCTTCATCCAAAAGTGCTGAAGGAGCTGAAGGAGACCGCAGCTGGACTACTGCGTCCAGTTCCAGGCACCACACTTTAACAAGGATGTGGAGAAGCTTGAGAGAGTCCAAAGAAGAGCCACCCGTATGATCAGAGTCTTACACAAGAAGTCATATGAGAAAAGGCTAAGGGATCTAGGACTCCTTAGCTTAAGGAAAAGAAGGCTGAGAGGGGACCTGGTAGTAGCTTACTACTACACTGGGGGAGTACATCAAGGACTCGGTGAGTAACTGTTCACTAGGGCACCTAAGGGGAAAACCAGGAATAATGGCTACAAACTTCAGGCTCAACATTAGGAAAAACTTCACAGTCAGGGTGTCCAGACTGTGGAATAAGCTCCCTCCAGACGTGCTGCAATCACCTACCCTGGAAACCTTCAAAAGGAGACTGGACAGTCACCTTGCTGGGGTCACCTGCCCCCCAGTTATCTTTCCTGCTTGGTGCAGGGGGCTGGACCTGATGATCTTCTGAGGTCCTTTCTGGCCTTACAGTCTATGAAACTATGAAGACCTGAAGCATAATCTGTGTTGCAATCTGTGTATGGAATTTATTAACTGAAATTCTGATATTGCAAACACTTATGTACATGCTTGACTTTATGTATGAGTAATAAAGTTATTTTCAAGGATCAGGCCCATAAGTGTTTATGATTCCCTTCCCTTTACTGGTTCTCAGTTTGTTTACTTTTCTCTCCTCATCCCTGTGGGTTCTTTTGTGCAGTGATAATATCTTTTCCTTTGTTTGCAAGGTATCTGGCATACTGTGGCCTCTCCAGGAAATGAACAAATGAAAAAAATAACATATTCACATACTGCAGCAGCCTAAAGGAATAAAATAGAAAAAAAAATCACCAGTTGACTGCTTAAATGCCTTGTAATAGTTTCACAGAAATAAATTCTTTAGATATAGATAGATCTGACACCGCAAAAAATAAATTCTGGAAATCTTTCAAGAACACCATTTTTTTTCATAGTACATTTCACCCATTTCAAATGAGTGGTATCATCTTCATTTCCATGGTAAAAGGGGAAAATCCTTTGACAAAAATCATATTGCTGGTGAAGATTAAGTTTTTTGCGCTTCTGATATGGGCTAATTGCAAAGTGATCTTCACGCATGCACTGAATAAAGCACTACAGGAACTTTTGATACCGAAAGCATCTAACACTAGCACCTCACTTAATAGTTCCTTACTCATGACTAGTTCCACTGAAGTCAATTAAACTATTTATGCGTTAAGACACTACCCATTGCAAGCACAGGTATTAGAATCTCAGCTTGAAGGAAGAATCAGCCAGGAAAGGAGGATATACAGTGCTCATTACAATTAAATGCTTCATTATCCTTGGGGCTTAGATATTACTTTCTATAGATTTATCCTGCCAGCTGTGCAAAGGAACTCTGAAAGTGGTGCCCATGGCAGAGGTCTCCAGTTAGACCAGCTTCAGATGCTGCCTTGGAGTAGAGGTGGTGTCAGATCACAGGGGGGGACATGCCAACGGGCGCAGCTGGGACACAGAACTACACCTACTGTGGAGAAGTGAGCCAGGAGACAGCAGGGCACATCTACATTATGTTAGACAGTGCTAAGAAGTCGCATCATGAAAACATGACCTGATTATTCACTTCTATTCTGCATGTTTCAAAAGTGGAAAACTGTAATATAGGTTCTACTAGAGCAGCATCAGGGCGAGTTCCCAATACTGCTGTAGTAGGCATGTCTCAGTCTGAACCTGGTACTGGGAAAGCCCCAGGCACATTCTAAAAAGTGGCTACATTATAGCTGGTCATCATCTAGTGTGCATGGAGCAGGAGTGAGTAGGTAGGATGCATTTTCACGGTGCAGCTTTCTAGCACAGTCTAACATGGTACAGACCCACGTAGGCACAAACATGATCTTACCCTATTTCCCTATAACTACCATTTGCAACTATAAGAACTATCCACAAAAGGGATGCAATTCAGGAACCTGCCAGCAGTAGCATAGACCAGAATACAGGCAGCACTGTAAGCAAAGGAAAGTACCCAGTTCCCATGGCTGGACTCATATTGGCTTCTTAGATCCATGCTGGTTCAAGTTTTAATTAGATTAATTAAGTCTGCTCTGCTTTCTAATTAGAATGCTCCAGCATGGCCACACCGTCACTTGTATAAGCCTCCACACATTTTAAAATGGCCGTGGGGGTGTTTTATCGAAACCTTGTTGAATGCTGAGGTATTTTCATCTAAACCACACATCATGGTGAGTTATTTTCATTAAAGCAGCTCTCTGGGAACTGCTCTAATTAAAACACCCACCCTACCCCCCCTGCAAGGAAAATGAGCTCGCCTTTTAACCGTTTTGTATTACAGTTCATAACTAGCACTCCTATCATGTGCATAGATGTCTCCCCATACCCCAGAGCTTGTTCCTGAAGTATAAGCTTTGCAGTGGAATAGCAGCATTTCAAAGAAATGCTGACGCAATGTAAACTGTTGCCGAAGAAGTGTCAAAGAGGCAAGGAGCAGGTTAGATCTTTCTCAGTGCATCTACATGTGCAATTAATGCAAACCAATAAATGCCAGAGCAGTTTGAGCTGGAGTAAACTACTCCTGAGCACAGCATCTACA
>NW_017729004.1:28454330-28476992 GCF_001723915.1 Gavialis gangeticus | reverse complement strand
GAAAAAGGAAGCAAGGGAAGGCCCTTATTCACTTTTACTCCTTGTGCAGCTGGGTAAAAGATACAACAATGTGGCCCTTCATAATTACTAACAGCCTAAATATGAACCAGAACTTGTCTACCTGTAATTGGCATCATTCATATAAGGATATGCTGACATTTTATTTGTGATTTTTTTTGTCTTCTGTCCCTAAATGCTTGTAAACAGAATTTAGTTCTGAGTTTCTGACTATCTCCATATCATCTTTTGGACAGAATACTGTGGTGGAATCCAAGCCAAGAGAGAGATTGTGGCTGAGAGGCGTTGATGATGTTTTGGCTGCTTTTCAAGAAAGCACAGATGCTCTGAACACCTTTTTAGAATTCTTAAATATTAAAACATCCTGCTGTTACATTTAAAAAGGAAATTGAGAAAGAAGGCTTGTTGCCTTCTTCAAACTGTGAAATAATGTGTGCTGTTGAGGGCAAATTCCTAATGTTTTCCTATTATGGAAATCTTGTACTTAGGCATCAACATCTTCCCTCTGAGTCTGACTGTTACTCAAAGCAGCGTAATTTGCACCCTGATTGACAGAAGAAGTGATCCAGAGAAATCTAAAGTAAAAAACCCATTTTTGTAGCATTGGTTGCCAGGCATAAATAACATTTTTGTGAAAAGTAAATGTCCTGTTCAGTTTTTACATTAAATGATAAGAATCCTACATCTTGCTTCACTTTTCTGCATGTGTTTAGTCATGTAGCTCTAGTTTTGAAGGAAGATAGTATTAACATCTTCTTTCATCTTTCGCCATTCATCAAGTAGATCAAATGATTTTAATTTGCAAATGTGAAGGTACAGGGAAACGAACAGATTTTTTAAAAATAGATTTTTCTTTAAATTACGAACTGCTGGGACAGAGCAAACGAAGGCTAAATCAATCTTTGTTAGCAAAGACTTTATGAAACACCAAAGTCATCTATCTTCTCTCTCTCTTTTTCTTTTTTTTTTAGGCTCATTGGCGACCACCAAGTAAGGGACTGTCTCTCATTTGGAATATTATTGTGATTAAAAGGATGATTATGTGACACTATTTGAAAAGGTGTTTTAATCATTTGTTATTCTTAAACTAAGCAGGGGAACACTAGTCTAGATAAAATCAGACCTGACCTGAAATTCACCCTAAGCTCAAACTGAACCAAGTAAGTTTTTCTGAAACTGGAGAAGACGTAACACAGTACAGAAATAAAAGTTATTCTTGCAGTATTTCTGACTTAGCCAAATCTAAGAAATACTAAAAAATCTTCCAAGGGAAGACTGTTCAATTTCTGTCTAGAACTATGAGAAATATTCGTCAAAATAAAATGTACTCTAAATTGGACCATTCTTATATCTACCAACTTCCACTGTCTAGATCATCATCTTTCTTCTTCTCATCATCTTTCTTAATTGCAACGGGATTTAGTGCAGTTCCACACATCGCATCATAACTGGACCCAGTGAGGGATATCCTAGAATATTCTCCCAAATGTTGATTGATTTATCAGGACCCAGCATTTCCACAGGAATAAATTGGTTTTGACCAAAATCTGTTGAAACAATTTAAGTCCAGAATCTAGCTTTAGAAGTTGGAAAGAGATAAACTACCACAGACAGCCAATAGCCTGACAGCCAAGGCTCTTACTGGGCATAGTAGACTCAGAATTAATCCCTGTTCTGCCTCAGTTGTAATTATAGAGGCCCCATCTAGATGGTAATTATAGAGGCACCACCTATATCCAATTTGTCTGCTGGAGCTCTTCCAATCTATATAAATAATTGAATATTCACCACAGAGAAAAAAAAGAGAAAGACAGAGACTTAGAGAGAAAGAGAGTGCACACCTAGGTTTTCTTATACATACCAGGTGAGGAGTCGGGTACTCCAGAGGTGAGATCCAGATAAAGTGAATTGTAAACACTGATCGCTTAAGAGCTAGTCTACAGAATGATTTCAGCAAAATCATATTATGAAAACCTGCCTCTCTTGAGACTGTCTTTCTGATTCAGTTACAAGGGAGGTGCCTCCATCCATTTGTGACCTTAGCCTGAAATTCTCATGTGAGGATAGCAATTTACATAGATTTTTAAAAAAAAGACTAATGGGAACACAGTGGGGATTTTTTTTGCAGCTAGACAGGCTGGCATCCCCCTTTTATACAACAGTCTAGTAGCTAGAACCTTCAACTAAATAGTAAAGGACCTCGGTTCAGCTGTGTCCTCAGCCTGGAGGAGTTTAAATATAGATCTAAGAAAGGTGCCCTAACTATCAGGCAATGTGTTATTCAAGGTGGGTGTATCTGCACTAGGGCACTCCCTGCCAACTCGTCCTGTTGACACTGTGCAAAAGAGAATACAAGGTTCATAGGCCAAACACAAAGCACGCAAGGAAGACCTTGCCTCTGATGCCCTGTGTTTAGTACACTCACAAATCTGGTCCTCCTTAGAAGCTTGGCTACTGAATTTGATACAAGCCTGGAAAAAATGAAGTGAAACAGTAGCATAGAAAAAGCTTCTGCCTTGCTGGTAGAGCTTCAGACTAGAGTCCAGTGCTCTCTCTCTCCCAGAACAACAGCCTAGGGTATAGGAAGCCTGAAAGTCTCCTGCTTCCCTGGGGAGTGCCCTAACCACTCAGGTATTGGGGAATAGAAAATGGGAAGACAACTGTTGTGATCCATGCCTTCTTCCTAAGTCTAGCACCTGCCAAATCAATGGTTTGGGGCTGCCTACATTTGGTACAGGGTCACAAGAGGTACAAACACATAGCCTGGCCTTAGATATCAGTACACGGCCATAAGGATTGCACACATTTAGTCAGACAAGTGTATGGCCAGTATATGGCCTCCGTGTATGCTTAATTTATGTATGTAAGGTATGCTTCGTGTACACATCCACATGATGAGGAAACAGATTGCTTACCTGGTTTGGTAAGGCCAAATTGCCACGTAGAACACTAGAAAATTGCCACCTAGATAACCACTGGTAAAATAAATGTCATCCAAAGTATCTACAACTGCATTTTTTCAGGAGAAGTCCCCCATCCTTTAAGAGTGTTGCTTGTGTTCAGAGTACTCTCCCTGACTCAGCCCCCTCAGGAGACTTTGGCGCTGTTCTGCCTAGTTTCCAGATTCCAAATAGATTTGGGTGAGGGAGCTAAGAGCCTATTGCTCAGGCCAGGGGATGCTCCAGACATTCAAACTAGCAGAACTTCAAGTAGGGAACTAGGGCATTTTCAGATCATAAAGAGAAGAAATGACCAGTCTAGATGCCCACAGAGTTATACAGCTGCTGGGAAGGGTTTCTGAATCACACCTTATTTCTATTTAGGGACCTAAAGCCTGTCAAGACCCTGATTTCCAGCATGCTCAAGAGTAATAATAATGTGGTGGTGCCCTGGGGCATCTTCATCCTCTCATTTCTAGGATTGACTGTGCAGAGAAGGAGCAGGTAGGCAGTCCTTTTTCCTCTATGTCGATATATAGTAAGATTCCTACTGGAAACTCTAGAGCAGTGATTCGCAATCAGGGTGATGAGAGGTGCTGTGAGATCCATTGAAGGGTGCTGCAGGCACTATCTTCTCTCCTACAAAGAGGAGATAAACTGATAAGGGAAGGCTCAGGTCTTGACACTTCTCCACCTCTACTGCCCGATCCCTCTGCAAGGAGGTAATCCCTGTAATAATTTAGTTTTTGAAATGGGGTGCCACTCAGTTCACAAAAATCGTGAGGGAGTGACTGGAATCTAACAAGGAGTGCTCCGAGTCTAAAAAGTTTGAGCACCACTTATCTAGAGCAGTCTCCAGTATCAAACGTTACGTGGATTCATCACAAGGTGAGCAGCATAGCTCATTCCCTACCATTGGTTTTAATATCTGGTGATCTCAAGCACCTCTAAAATGCTAAAAACAATTTCATCTGAACTCTACTGGTGCAAGTTCATTGTCTACATCAAAACAGTTGATTGATAGGTGTTCAGCAAATATAATAATGTCCCCATTTTCTTTATTTTTGGTATGATCATTTCTGTTTTTTTGTAGTACCAACATTTTCTACCTATTCTTCTAGTCATTGAGAATCAGCACAGGTAATATGCATTGCTTGAGAGTTATGGCTCCTTAATATTAAATTACATACAAGACCCAACATTTAGCATGTGCAGTGAGGTCTTTCTGGCCAACTTCAATATTATTGTCACAATTTGAATCCAGCAGAAAATATAGAAACAGGGTCTTCAAAAGATGAGACACTGATAGAGCCTGAACAATAATGCCGGTTTTAACAAATTCCTGTCATTGCCAGTTTGATCAATGGCAGCTGAGCATGTTCAACTAGTCATGAATGTGTTTAGCTAAGAAAAGTTTGGCTGAGTGGTTTAACACAATCCTTCTCTCTCCCTTTCCCCCCCTTGTTTCTTATTTATTTTCTGGCGGGCATCAATACTCCTGGGGAAACATTCCTTATGTGTAATAAAGATAAGATTACTGTCATATACTTTTGATTACAAGTGTTGTTCCATCTTTGTGAGTCCTACTTCCATATCCATACTCTTTACAAAGAAAAGCATGTTATTGTAAAGCACTTTGGCATACCCCCTGTTTTGTAGTAAATATATTTGGTGTTGCATTTTGTTAGGAAAATAGAATGAATAGATGTATCTCTAAGGGAATGACATTTTTGAATTTCCTGTGATATCTATGGAGTATCAAAGCTCAAAAAAGTAGGTGGCAACATGATATTATTCAGTCTGTCATGCTGTTCCTTGGCAGGTTAGAGAAAGAGATGAACTCTAGACAACATGTGCAAGGTTATTTTTACCTACAGTACATTCCAAAGAGGATATGGTACACTTGCTCTTGGAACGGCTTATGTTTGTAATACTTTGCCTTATAATTTAATAGGATATCTTGAACCAATCAGTTCTTTATGGAATTCATCACAACTAAGGATTATCTAATTGATATTATCCAACAGTAGGTTAGATTGCAAAAGATGATAATATGCATGATTGCTTTCATGTACTCCTACTTTAATGAGCAGAAAAAAACCTCTGCTCCCAAAAATGAAGTACACTCATGTTACAGGTTTACTACTGACCCGTCATATAATATGACAGCACTAATATGCTTGGCCACATGTTTAAGTGACCTGTGGAAATGATATGAAACAATACAAGACTTGTTCTTTTAAATCAATGCTTCAGTTTAGAGAATTGGTTTGACTTCTGCTGTTTTGCTGAATGTAGCTGAGGCCAATTGTGAGAGAAGATCAAATACTAAACCTAATAGTTTTTATAGTGCTATAAATGTGCACAACACTGTACAGGAGTAGGTTTGTGCCAAACCAAACAGATTCCTGCTCCATAAAGCTACTAGCCCACCAACACTTTTTAGAATGCAGCAGATGTTACTGGAAACGGGTAGTTCACAGCAAGACTCTAGCAATTGTTTTGGGTTCCTGAGTAGGAGTAAGTTGAGAATGAAGGGGCATTCTGACAAAATGATGCTTCATCAGAAAGCTTAGATTTGTTGAAATTAAAAAGAATTTCCATGCTAGATTTAGCAAAACTTGTACTGGAAAGATTTTGTCAAAGATGGGGTTTGAGCCAAAATACCAGAGCAACCCATTCCCAAGTAGTTAAGATACTCTTTTGTGAGATGAGCCCCCGATATTGGCTATTGGCCATTCTAGGCATTGTCTCTCTCTTCACCAAAAACATTTGAAAAAGTCTTATGCTTGTCCCAGTGGGAAGCAGGAAGTTGTGGAAAACTCAAAATGCTTTGAGGGCAGAAAAGACTCTCTTTTACAGTGCTATAATCGAAAATTGCTTAACTGGAGGCTGGCTTTTGAGGAATCCTCCTTTTTTCAGTCAGTAAGTGCAAAAGGTACCTTATTTAAATTATTCCATATAATATAAACAAGGATTCTCTTATTATTCATAGAAAACTCCTCTCTTTTTGTTTTAAACAATGGTCCTCATTATTATAGTGTGGCATTGAACTACATAGGTTAGGTACCTAATATATATTGCACAAAAATATTTTCTTTAAAATTTATTCTTATGAATGGTAAAAAGTTTAAGCTGATTCACCTTCTCTCTACAACACATTATTTGTATACAGTCCAGCATGTTTCCGTTAATTGGGTCCCTTATCAAACCTGTACCATCCCAGTCTGCCCAATTTCTTTTTTTTTCAATGACATTTGTCAGAATCCTTCTCCAGCGGTTGCTGGTAAGATATTAAAATAGTTCACATTACTTTTTAAAATAGAGACATTAAACTGTGTTTTTGGACAAGGGATACATTTTCCATGTCTTAGCATTAAGGAAATCTACTGTAGAAGTGTTTAAATCTCTTAAAGTACAGGCTTAACTGCAAGCGACACACTGAATAAGGGACATAATACTGCCTCTATGCTGGATGGAGATTTTGGACATTTCCATCATATTTATATTTAGTACATGAAAAATAATAACAACATAACAAACCAGTCTCTTGATGGTGCTCTGTAATCATTAAAGTTAAAATTCTTTGGATCTGACTTGAGTTGGTTAAGTGGAAAAGATTTATTACACTTGCAGTGGCTACAGAACCAAGCCCACTGGTTTTATGTTTTGTTATTAAATTAAAACTCCACAGTTTTAAACCTCCTTGAGAAAATGACTGAGAATATTTTGTCTACTTAATTGCAGCATCACTAAGTGGAACTGGGTATCAATGTAAGAAATACAACATCCGATAATGGGCTCAACTGGAGAAGTGAAATGTATAAATTTAAAGACTCCAAACCTGCATGTGGTCAGGGCTTCCTCAAAATATCTTACCTCTTCTTCACTCAACTGTCAGTAAATACTAGATTACAGCACAAAAGTGAAAAGCAATAATGAAACAAAGGGCAATGAGATACACATCCATCAATTCTACAGCCATAGTTATGATTAATAATACCAAGAATGAACAATCCGTTTCATGGGGAATGTTTCTTAAGAAGCTTGTCTCAGGGGACAGTTAGGGTGAAATTCTATTTCTCTTTGTCCACCAAAATGTCAGTTTTCTAGCCTTGTTTTGCAAGGCTATCGACTGAGTAGGCTGAACATGTAAACAGTCACATATCCACATCCATTCTGGATGCACACTTGCATCCAAGTCATGAAGATATAGCCAATCAGTAACAATGGACGTTAGACACCAGAGATGAAAGAGAAACGTCCTCTTGTGATTCACTTGAATGGTTAGGTAGTTGCCCACTAAGTCCCCCTGTCACAGAGTGGGTTTGAACCTGAATCTCTCTAACTTTTCAGCATAGTGCTTTAACCATCAATGCCTACAGATCAGGCATTTCACAGCGTCCTGTCAAGCACTCTTTTAGAAGCTGGCCCTTTGGACATCCAAGAGAAGGAGATATGTGAGACTAGACAGAAGAGTATAAGTTAGTGTTTGTATAACTCAGTGACATGGGTGCTTGTCTGGAAGGCAGCCTGGAGCCAGCAGTATAGGGATGCAGCCAGAAACCTGATGCTCAGGAGCAACTTCCAGCTGCTGCCATGATTACAATTACAAACACGTGGCTGCCAGCAGCAGCCCCTTTTTTCACCCCCACCCCCCAAGTCGGGGCCCAGGGTGGTAGCTCCATTCACCCTGCACTACTTTGGCCACAGCCTGGAGCCTTGCTCCCAAGCAGGTAGAAACATCCCCGATGAAGTGCTCGTCATCCATTTCATCTAGTGACTGATAAATGCAGCAGAAAGTGTCTCAGCTTCAAACAGAGCACTGGAGAGGTCCTGCATAATGCCCAACATGCAGAAGGGTGGTTAAAGCCCTATACTAGGAAGACAGAGAGACACAGCTTTGGATCCCCATTCTGTAGGCAAAGTGGGCCAAGAAGCCAGGAGTTGTGCCAGGACTGGCAAGTGCCCGAGCCACCCACTAAAACATACGAGAGTCTTTTTTCCTGGACTTACGATAGGTTATACATGCACATGTCCAGGTAGTTCGTTGCCTGCTGAGCATGTTCAGTCTACACACACACAAAGTGATGACCAGGCACTCAAAGGGAAATAGAATTCTGCCCTTGAAGTTCACATAGGAGTTTAACCAGTTCCACTGACTTGTCATTCAATTACTACATACCTTACAACATTTGAGAAGAACTTTCTCTTAGGTACCAAAAATATATCAATTTTAGTTTTGATACTGGAAGACCAGTCAGATCTTCAGAAAAGGCCAAAATTTACCCTGAAGCTAATATCGTTTTAAAACACTTTCTTGCAGTTTATGTTTGAAAGCATTTAATTCACATGCGGTCAATATTGCTAACTGCAGTAACAATCTAGCTAACTTGGCAGCCCCAGGCAATAAGATGATTATTTCAAGTAAGAGAAGAATTGATAGTCCCAGAAGGAGAATAAATGACCTTACCAAAGCTGGTAAAGGATAACACAAATGATTTCTGAAGTCAGATTCCTTTTTACCATAATGACCAGCGTTCTTTCCCAAAGACCCTTTTATTCTGAGATACAGATTATCTCCTATTTAAAGACTTTGTTTTAAAGAAAAATAATGTTAACTACTTTTACATCCTACCAGTTTAACATCAGAGAGGAATTATGACATAATATGCTAAGAAAGAAAAAATTAGTGAGTTTTAAAACCACTTAGGGTTTGAAATCCTTCCTAATAGGTCACAAACACCTACTGAATAGTGACTGGGTGTGTATACATGAGATGCTTTACTGTGCAGTAGACTAATCTACTGCTCAGTAAAGCATAACTAGTGAAATGTGTGCTAAGCTACTGTTCAGTAAAATAGGCTAATGAATGGTTATATAGTAGCTGAAAATACAGGTACATGCAACCCCCACTTAATGCTGTTTCACTTAGCACTCATTTTACACTGATACCTGATTCCACTTAGTGCTCAGCAAGTTTCATTATAATACTCATGAGTATCGTACAGCTGGCACTGAAACTGACACTAATCCTGGCTGCCCTGATTCTGGTGATTTTGGTGGCTTTAGAAAGTGAAAAATGAAAGTGAAACTGAAAGTTGGTTTCATTTAACACTTGGTTTCACTTAACAATTCATTTTTTTCAGGAAACGAGTGCTAAGCAGTGGTTGTCTATACTAGATTCACTGCACAATAGCTTAAGTGTAGTAGCACACATGTAGATTCTGACCGGGAGCAAATTTGCTCCCAGTCAGCCAGACCAACGGGGGGTCAGCCTCTGGCCAAGGGCAAAACTTTATGGTTGGGAGTCCCTCCAGCCACAGGACAGGAACAGCTCCTTAGCAGTTTGTGCCTGGCCTTTAACTCCCTGGCCTGCCCCCTGAATCCTGGGACAGCTACTGCCTGCCCCTGGCACTGTGGGCTGCTGTGGTGGATCTGTGTTGGCTTCAGCAGCACTATGCAGCTCTGGTCTGACACCAAGGGCTCTACTGGCTTCTCTTTGGCCCTGGGCATCATGCCCCTGCACCACACAGGCCAGTTTCATTAGTCTTTCAAACCCCTGGTCTGCCTTTCAGGACCTGTGGCTGCAGCTGCCTGCCCCCTGGGCATTGTGCCCCTCGGGGGTTATTTGGCTGAACCCAAATGTACCTGGAGTCCATGGCAGTGGCAGCTCTGGTGATGTTAGCACTCCTGACCCTAGGGAGAGCAGTTTGGGGCCCCAACTGAATGGCAGGGTAGACTGCTGAACTTGAGGCAATCTGGATCAAGGCCAAGGTGCAGAGACAGTTCAGCTGGAGTACCCAGACCAGTGCCCACATATGCAAAGACATGGAGGCCTGCTTGAGGAGTGCGGCTATGAGCAGTTCCGGAGGCAGTGCCAAATTAAGGTCAAGGCTCTGTGGGCCCAGTGGGTCTGCATGGTCTGGGGTTGCCCACAGGACCATGCCTTGCATGCAGGAGCTGGACATAATCCTGGCTCCCAGGGACCAGGCCATGGGCAGCAAATTTATTTTAGCACTGGTGGGCTGCTACAGCCCCCACTGAAGCCCATCCCTGAGGAGGAGTCACCAGAGAGCCTGGCAGAGAGCCTCTTGGGCCAGCAGTGGCAGCAACTGATGGGCTTTCCACCCATTCCTCATCATCCAGCATGGGCAGCCTGGACCAGCACCTGCCCTGGCAATGGCAGGCACATACCCATAGCAAGGAGGACAGGGCATGGATGGCCCCACTCATGTCTAGCTCCAGCTTCTTCCTGGAGGAAGTAATAGGCCATGTGGCCAGCTGTTGGGCCTCTATACTCCAACACCTGGCAAGCAGCCAGACCACCTCCCTCCCTACCACCAAACTTGGAGTCTAAACACTGGGACCACCTCCCATGCTCAGCTGGTAAGCCCTACACAGTGAGGATGCTTGGGGGTGTAGGAGGCACTGCAGCCACCTGTACCCATGCTACCTCATCTGCCCACCCCTGGACTGCATGCCTGGGGCCAGGGGCCCTGCACAGGGGGCAATGACAATCCTCCCCTCCATCCTCACCCTGTCTAGCCAATCTTCTCCTGCCCTGCAGAGTTCCCCCCCGACAACATGCAGGGAGATGGGACACAGCACAGACCTTTACTGAGCAGGCAGCACCCTCCCAGCTAGGCATCCAGAGGCCTGTCACATGCAGAGAAACTCATAAGTGGCAGTGGCAATCTCCTGCTCAGATGCAGGAGTCATAGCTTAGGCAGAGGTACTCCTTCAGGTGGTGGCACATGTTGTGGGGAAGCATGGGCTTGCCTGGGGCACTACTGAAGCTCAGGGCCCCATGCCAGGTTCTCAGCTGTGCCTGGGACAGCATGGTGATCGTCATCAGCAGGGCATAGTGGGTCGGGAACCACTCAGTGTGTTCAAACAGCTCATCCCAATGTGCCCATCAGCAGGGACATGCTTTGGGTACAGGCCACATGCGGGGGGGTGGGAGGAGCTTCGGCTGCCTCTGTGGAGAGGCCTGCCAGGGGGAGGGAAGGGCATCACCAGTTCTGCATCCCATCTGTGTGGGAGCCCCTCATCTCCTGACCCTGGCCTGCATGGGCCTGGCACTATGGGAGCAAAGTGCCTGGCCTACAGGAGGATAATGGGGGAGCTGGCCCACAGCAGCTGTAGCAGCTGCTGCCAGGAGCCAGTCCTGGTTCAGCCTGGTGAGGGGATTGGGAAAGCAGGCTGCAAGTGCCAAACAGGGCACCTGCCCCTGCAAAGCGTGAGGGGACAGAAGGCTCAACCAGAGGCCCACTGTGGCAAGGACTGCCCAGCCAACTTATCATGGTCCCTGGTCACCTGTGCATGCACCAACACTGATCTGAGGCTGGACAGCCCCCAGTCTCTTGGTATAGTGCATATTATATCTGAAATGTTGCAAACTCTCATGAAGAGCCTCTGTGTTCTCACTCTGCAGGTCCAGCAGCTGCTCACAAGGGAGAGGTGCCAGCCGCCATCAGACATGCAGTGTCAGAGATGGTGGCTCCAATGGCCTGTGCCCTCTGCATTTACTGCATCTGACAGTGGTATACCCTGGATCAGACCTTCCTCCTGGACTGGCTGGTCACCATAGCAGAGGAGTGGCTGGTGAACTCATGGGTCTGGCATGTGGAGGATATAGTACGTGAATGGGAGAGGCTCACATGTGAGCAGGAGAGGGACCATGAGGACTGTGCCAGGCTCCTGGAACTTGAGGAGAGGCACATTGCCCTCCTTGAGGGAATGGTGGATGCCCAGAAGTGGTGGGCCTCCATAGTAGCTCAGGCAGTGGGGCCATGGAGAAGGACCACCAGGTGCTTGACAGCACCCTGGCCCTGGTAGCCTCCTTCATGCTGGTGGCTGCCTGCACATCAGCCCTGGCCCAACTCACCACAGCCACTGGCTCTGGCCCCACTTGCCCACCTGGCAGCCACCCACCTGACAGCTGCTGGCTCTGGCCCCCAGTGGGGGTGGAGGCCCCAGGTGCCCTGGCCCCCAGTGAGGCTGGGAGGATGCCCAGCAGTGGGTGAGCAGTCAGAGCCCTCTTCCCCTGCTCCTGAGCTGGGTCCCCCAGTAGCTAGACTGCCTACCTGGGCTGTCACCCTCCATTCACCCACCCATCAAGGTGCCCCTGAGTGAGAGATGGCCCACCTGGGCCCAGCCCCAGGGAAGGGGAGGGGGAGCAAGCTGAACAGCACCCACTCTTACCTCTGGCTGAGCCCCTGGGACATTGGCTTTGACATGGTCTCTGCATCCATGGTGATGCTGCCAGAGGCTGGGGTTCTGGGTGTTTCTCTCCAGACTCTGTACCATAGGTGCCACCAGCCCACCATTCCCCCCACCTCACACATACACACACACACACACACACACACACACACACACACACTACACCAGCTGCAGTCTTGTAAATATTTGTGTGGGGAAGAGGATATTGGTGGTGGGAAGGTGTTGTTGGGGAGGTGGGGCAGGAGGGAGTATGTTGCATTGGAAGGAAATAAAGATTCTTGGTTGGAAACTCTTCAGAGTGCGTGTGGTCTTGGGGGTCCGCTGTGCACCTGCGGTCTGTAGGTAGCAGTCCAGGCACCCTACTGTGGAGATGAGGGAGAAGGTGGTCCATGGGTGTCCCACAGACATGGTGTCCTGCTTGCCAGTGCTGGGAGGGAGTGTGGTGAGTGTCCATAGTGCACTCTTCACAGGCTCATGGGACAGCAGCCCCTACCAAGGCGATTACTAACAACAGCTCTTGTTTCTCAACTATGTATCAGTATTGCAAATAGGGTCTCTAAGTATTATACAATGAAAGAATTATTTGCATATCCCCTTATTCCATTAAGTAAATGAGAAGTATTAATTCCTTCTTTTTTCCATGAGATTAATACATTTGTTCATAAGAATTCATTTGAACTAGTCCCAGAACTATTTACAGTGAATTGTTTTTGTTACTATTTTGTTTATCTAGTTCAGCCCATTAAAAAAAGGAAGTGGTAGTTCCTGTCATTTCGTTAAATGGGAACACATTGGGATCATTGTTATCTACACCAGTGACTTATTTTTGGTGCTTGTTTAACTTTTAAGTACTATTCTGTTTCCACTGTTGTCTCAATATTCCAAGCTCTATTGAAATGGCACTTCTGCTTCTGCACTCAGATTTGGACAATGCACAGACTGAACAGCAGTGTGGGAGGACTGATACAGCTGGAAATCATTCCCTGATCTGATTCTGGCATTTCAGTGGTCTTCATGATTAAGTTTAAAACTGAGACCCACAGAACCAGGTCAATTATGGGGAAAAGAGTTCAGATGAAAAAGCAGTCCTCTACATTAGTGAGAGGCATGTGGAGTTCATCTAGATACAGTTGGCCAGACCTTGGGCCAGGCAGCTTGTACATAGCACAAGACAAGCGGGCACAAATAGGTGAGGATGCAACTGTATCATAAAGCTTTCCACTCTGTTGTCCTTACAGCAGTTTTTTTCAAGGCAAATCACCAAGATGAAAGTAGGATAAAGCACTTCTGTTAGACTATCTACAAAAAAAAATGCTTAACAGACATGCTTGCGTATGCATATGTATATACATCAAGGGTAAGCACAACCAAAGTCCTAGAATCAGAAATAGGAAATCTGGATTCCTAATTCTCAGAGAAGTTGCCTAAATGCTAGGCAACAATTATGCTCCTTCTGACTTGGTCCCAATTAATCTAGAATTATTTCCTGTAGAGTGGCCCAACTTCAACAGGAAGAATAGAAAATGTCCCCTTCAGCCTATTCTGTAGCCTGGTGGGTTAAATATAGGTTTGACCCCCTTAAGGCAAATAAGGAAAGTGAACAGGAGTCTCCCACTTCATAACTGACTTCTACAGGGAGCAGGCTGCTATAGAAAAGGGGACATAACTATCTCCTCTGGCTGTGTTTAAAAGAAAAGAAATAGCCCTGCTTAGTTCATTAAAAAAAAAAAGGTGTGGGGAGGGAGGAAATAAGTAGTGAGAAAGTTCGGGCTGTAAATCGCTCAGACAAAACTGCCACTCCAAAATTATAAGGCACCTGAGACTTACACCTATTCTTAATATTTCCCTGGCAGATAGCTCTAGGCAAAAGACCCACTCAGCAAACCCTGCTTAAGTTTTGTGTCCCATTCTGAGGAATGTAATTTTCTTCATACATTATAAAGGGCACTTAATACTGGGTTCTGGGTTCTGGTTCAGGGACTAGGCATCTACAAGTTAGACATTCGCTCACATATGGGCTATCTTCACAAAGGAACTCTGGCATTTAAAACAGCACTTGCACTGATTATAGGTACCTGGGCTATGAGCTGTTCAGAGGGCACCTAATTCCAGTAACATCTAAACTCAGTTGGTGCCTCTCTTCTGACCCAGAATTTTCCTGGATCACTGCTGCTCTGTCTTGTGCATGCCTAGTACTTCATCAGACTGATCAACCAGATGCCTAGTTCCCAGCTAAGTCCCCCTGGGATTTAGAGCCTACCCAGAGCAGAAGTCCCATGAGAGGCCTTGCTTTTGGGACTGGTTTTACAATTTACATTAAATAGTCATTAGATAAAAACAGAAATAACCTTGAGTCTTACTGAAATGTGTCCAAGTAAAACATTTTGGTTAAGTGCTGGTAACACAACAGTTAAGTTATGAACATGCGCAGCAGAGACAGACTTATGGAAAATTCCACCACATGCCCAGCATGTGCCCCCTGAGTGACCTATGAGCCTGTCAATCAAGTCTGACCTACTTTTCACCATGCACATGCTCAGTCACCACACAGAAAGAAATCAGACGCATGCTCAGTCTGTCTGTAGCATGACATAATTGAACTAGAAATTTCTTTGTAGAAAGCGATTTGATTGGCCACAAAATCCCTATAAAAGACCTGCGAGCCCCCACCAAGGGGGTGGGCGTTAGTAGTGTGGGGTGTTAGTGATGAGTGTTTTGGTGTGTGAGTGATCGAGAGAGAGAGAGACCTGCTCAACTTGTAAACAGAGGCTGCTATTAGCAGGGACTGAGAGACAGGAAGAGATTGGGTCTCAGGCCCTGGGTCTTCTCCTCATAACTCCGCACAGCGTATTAGTTTTTCGATTCCGTTTCTTTTCCATATTGATCTTCTGGTTATTGAACTGTTTTGGCATTGACCTCGGCTACGATTTGGATTATCCCAACCTATCTCAACTACGAACTTACCTCATCATCTCCACATCAATTTCGGCATTGTTCTTCGACCATCCGGTTGTCCACTTTGGACTGGCGTCACGTCGTGTACTTCGTTCACCGTGTTACAGTTTTTGTTTATTAGTCTCCCATTTAATGAGCTGTTGACCAGCCCTGGGACTAACGAGTGGGCAGCCGTACCTATCCGTCGGGGTAGAACGCAAGGGCTCACTCGGGAACCCCGTGGGCCAACAGACCCCTTCGTTGTTCGTTTGTTTTACAACTGTAACTGAAGCAAGTATCTCAACCTACGCTACTAAGCATAAGTAATAAACCATCTTGTTTTAAGACCACACGAGTCTCGTACCACTCAGAACTCCTCGCCGCTAATCCCGCCTGTTTCGTATCCAAGCCACCGCTCGGCCCACCGTGACCTTGGGCCCTTTATTCCCCAACAAAATGTAGGGCTTGAGCCTTTCAAGCAGAATGCCTTAGCTGTTAAGATATAGATTCATGCTTTTCCTTCCGTTTTCTCTGCCTGATCCCATACATGTTTCATTCTTCGCTGCAAATTTACCCAACTTCAATAGAAGGGGTAGGGCATGACTCCATCAAGCTGATAGCCTATATATAGCCTACAGCTTATATTAGACCATGGGGTTTCAGACACACCCCTCTGTTTAGCATTTCCTGGAGGGTAGTTTCCCTGCATTGCTCACCATTCACCATGTACCCACATGCCCTTCTGGGGCACCTAACTCTCCCCATGAACTGTTTAGAAACACTGTGGGCTTAACTTCTGGGTTTCAGATTCCTAGACTAGCAGTCTAAAATTCAGATAGTGCAATACCAGAGGAATTTTTGTGCCTGGAAGGTATACATGGGGGGATGGGATTTCAGGGGGGAACAGTGCCAAATGTCTCACAAAGACAGTGGGGGAGGAGGGGTGCAGAAAGCTGGAGAGCAACCCAAGGTGGATGCTGAGAAGTGGAGAGTCTTTCCTGACCCTAGGTGCTCCCAGCATCTTAGCCACTGCTGCCACAGTGCAGTGTCCCCAGGGGCTGGCATTCTGGTGTCCCTCCATACTGGCACCTGGGGTGGGTGCCCCACTCACCCACTCCCAGGTCTGCTACTGCATAGTCCCTAGCTAGTAGGTGCTTAAATCCTTTTCTTGTATTTCTTGTAAATTCTTTATAGGAGTCCCCAGTGACTCTCTCACGAAACACACTCCTTGCTCTGTAGCATCCCAGGGTGAAAGGATGCATTAGGGAAAATAATTCTCTTGACAAAACTCCATTTAATCTCAGTACTCAAAGGGAGGCTTCACATAATAGAAAGAAGACCTCAAACAGGGCAAACTAACTGCTCCTGTTACTCTTCCCCCAAAGGACTCAGCAATGTCATTTATAAAACTGGACCCAGCACCTCTGTAAATGGTCTTGTGCTCATCCAGAAACTTTTCCCCTGCTCCAGGGGAAAATTCAAACATGAACTGAGAGAAGAAGCACTTTCCATGCCCAGAGCTTTGGCTCTGATTCCTGGAAGGTCACCATGTTTGTGACACTATCTTTTCTAAAGAAGTACAAGGTGGGGCAGCATTTCAAATGAGACCTGGCACAGTTTGAAAACTTACAGCAAGCTGGAGCTCTGACTGCAAGAAGTACCCCAGTTCTAACATGTTCACATTTTTGTGTATTTAAAGCCTGTGTGTGAAAGCCTTTTCCTGGCCCATAAACGTCCTTTGTCCTCAGGATCTCTTCACATGGTATCATTGTTCAATATATTTAAGTAGTGCTTTAGGAAACAATGTAGATGATCTTTGTGCCAAAAAAAAAGACAGAAATATTATACAGGCATTCAAACTGAAGCAATCTGGTATAAACAACACCTAACATTAGTCATTTTAGTCTCATTATTTCTTTGCAGCTTTATTTTACACATGGATGGGGCTGGACTCCAAAATTAGGATCTGGGTATGGATTTAAAGCTTTTTAAAATTTTGGAACACTGGTTGAATCCACACTTTGCAGTTTAGCTCACAATGAAGCTAGTGACAAGTCACGAGGGTTAGTTTTCAAGCATTTGAAGTTCATAAATGCTATAAGATTAATTTGACGGTGTTGTCTATAGCTAAGGGCATAGGCAGACAAGGTTTTTTGTGTAAATGAGATATCTTTTATTAGACCAACTAAATAGTTGGAAAAATTGTTCTTTACAAGCTTTTGGGTACAAACACCCTTCTTCAGGCATGGTCTGCTGGTATCTGTGTGCTCTCCTGTGTGGAATAGAAGCATAAGCCAACATTAAAATGCAGGTCTGTGAAAATGCAAATACTGAATTGTTGTTTCAAGTCTATCATCAGTTTATTAGTTTCTAGGGTCACGTTTGTGTTTTCAAGGACAAAAACGGTGAAAGAGCTACTAAATATCATGCCTCCGGGATGAAGGTAATCTCTGTTACAGAGCAGGATGTGACCAGATGTGGGGGGATAGATTACCCCTATTTGTGTACTGTAGACTTCTTACACTTTCCTTGGAAGCACCTGGTACGAGCTGCACCCTGAGACAGGATGTGTGACTTGATGACACTTGCATCTGAGCTCATACAACAATTCCTATGTTCCTTCCTGTTGGATCCCAACCTCCAGCAATATAGATTGTTCTGGGCTTAGGTAAACTTAGACCCTACAATCTGAAACACTCCTGAAGTCATTTAAGAACTTAAATTCCATTGGCCTTAACTTTTGAAAAATGTATGCTAAATACACAAGATATAGATACCAGCTGATTGGGGCTCCCAGCCTTAGAGGTGCATCAAAATCAAGGGCTCTGGCATGCTCCCAAGACTGGGAGCAGCAGTTGGCTGGTCAGTGCTCCCAGCCTCAGGAATATGTGAAGCCCTTGACTGGTTTGCTACTTTCCAGTTCAGGGGGAGACTAATATCATGATCCGGGGCTTCCTCTGCACTGATTGTGTGAGGCAATTGGGATTTGAGCCCCAGTCCCGCAATCACAACTCCTACTGTGGACATGTAGCATGCAGGAGATGAGATTGTTGGGCTCACAGATTATATCCCATTGCTCCTTTAACTGAACATCTTCCAGGAACCTAGATACAAGGTGAAAAGTCCTAATTTTACTATCATGCATTCACACTTAGCTCATGATTTATGGCTTCAATGAGCAGATACTCACATTTAAGTGCAGTTAACTTGTTCTAACTGAAACACGGTGCTTACATTTTAACACATGATTTAGTCAGCTAAGCTGTACAAATGCAGAGATGCTTGTGCAATACTAAAGGCAAAAACTTACCACTTAATACTTGTATAAACCTTAATTAAAAATAAGTAGAGGGCAATTTATTCATGGCATTTAATACATATATATTAAGTGTCATTTGTATGTGACCTATACATCAATACAAGTCACATATACACAACCAAAAAAGTCATAAAATTAACCTGAACACAGGCTGAAAAAGTGGAGGAGGAGGAGGAGAAGAATTTGACTGGATTATGGACCCTAATCTTGTTCAAGTAAAAAGCAGTTACTTATTTTATTTTACAAAAGTCTTTAAAAAGCAGTTGGTTTAACACTATACTAGGAAACTTTAAAAAGTTTGTGTTGTTAACATTAGAACATTGGTAGCAGAAAACAAAAAATGCCTACCAGAGGGTCTCTCTAGACATGCAGGTAAAGATGTGATAGGATCTGATGTGCAATCCACACAATCATGCATGGCAGGAAGCACGATGTGGGATCAAGAATTAGATCCTAGCACATGTTACTGCCAGTCCATGGGGAACCCAAGATCGTGACCTCAGGTTCCCCCTGCACTGGTGGGTAGCAAACTCCAGTGCTGGGAGCCACCTTAGCTGACAGGAGTCCCAGCCAAGATCACACACCAGGTGTCCCCACAGCTGGGAGACTGTAGCTGATGTGGGCTTCTAGATGCAGGGGCTCCACCAGCTGGGAGACTACAACTGATGAGATCTCCCACGGTTTTTAATTTTGTGGTTTATTCCTTCTTTTATCACAACAGTAATTGATTGACTGTATGGTGGTGTGATAATGTGATTAACTGGTTAATCATGTCTTAAGTGTAACATGTAGATGGGGCCATAGTAAAATCATCCACCCCCAAATCTTGCAAGGTGAACTTCTTTAAATACTTATTAGAAACTGTTAAAGGAACATCAGAAGGAACAATCATTCATTTTCCTGAATTAAGTGTCCTCTAGATCTACTTCAAAATGAGAAATTATTTCACCGTGAAAGCCTCTTAGCTGATTATAAATCTTTAAAAAAAGTTGGACTTATTGTTTGATCTGCACTTTAGCAGGGAATACTAGAAACATCTGTATTTTTGTCTTCTATCTTGAAATTACTTTACCATATAATTAATTTTACTAAAGCAAGAAACAATCAAATTATCTCAAGATATAAGTCAGCTTTTCTCCTGGACTTCCAGTAGTTGTCCTTGTGCATTGTTTTTATAAAGGATTACAAATAGCTTGTGGGGGTTTGCACAAACTGGAGCACATAATAGTAAATTGTTACAACTCAGATTTTGTTTAACTAATACAACAGTAGGAGGTTTTCAGAATCATTTTATGGCATTTTCAGGAGATGCCCCACTTAAAATGGGGCTGAATCTTCAGCATGGAAATACTATTATTACATGCTGAGTTTAAGGCAGAAAATCTAGGTTAACATTCTTATTCCTGTCAGCCACAAAGTTTGGGTTAGTTACCATGATTTAGGTTTAAGTCTAGGAATTCAGTCCTTAGTTCGGATCCAGATTTCTCCGCTGCTCTAAAAATAAATTTGCGGGTATTAGAAATTAGGATTTGAGTTCAAATTGTCATTTAACAAATTATAATAAATTCAGAGAAGTTCAAGTTACAAGAGGGGAATAGGTGTTGAAATGTCACATGATGCATATATGCTAGTTCAGATTTGAGGCTGAGAGCAGCTATTAAATTATCCCTATTAAATTATTATCCCTTTGGATAATGAAGAGGAAAAAAGGAATTCTGTATTTTAAGCTGTAAAATCATGGGAACATAGGAAAGTAGGGATGGAAGGGATCTCACAAAGTCACCTAGTCCAGCCTTCTGCCCAAGACAGGATTATCTCTGACTAAACCATAAATCAATTGTCTATCTAACTTTCTCTTGAAAATTTCCGGGGGTGGCAATTCCACATTTTCTTTAGGTAGCCTGTTGCAATGCTTAATGATATTCATAGTCAGAAGGTGCGTCTACACGAGACACTGTCTGCATAGTAGCATAATAACACTGCGCAGTAGTGTGCTGGGTTAAACCCATGCCAGTATGCTACTGCACAGTGGTATGAGGCTACTGCACAGTTAACATCTGTAAAAACCCGTGTGCCAGAACTCCTGCACAGTAGCACATTGATTGTGCATTGATTTAGGACTTGGTTATCCAAGTACTAAACAATGTGTAGTAACTATGACGCATTAATTGAACATGTAGACGGACCCAGAAAGTTCTTCCTGTTCTCCAACCTAAATTTCTTCTGCCACAGTTCGAGGCCTTTATTCCTAGTTCTGTCTCATATACAGCAGAGAAAAGCCTATTTCCTTCCTCTTTGTAATTGCCCTTCAGGTATTTGACGACTGAGGTTCTCATTAATTCTGACAGGGAACTCACTGAGTCAGTTTATGAGTTCATTCTTAATGGCAAAACCAACTCCATGAAGCCAGCATTCTCCTTCCTATTTACCTTTCCAGAAGAAGGTATAGCTGCATCCATGTTCTTGGAGCTGCCCATCTCCCGCTCGCCAGGCCTCGCTCAGTACAGCAATGTCTGTGTTGTGTTGACTGACTTCTTCAACCACAATTGCAGTATGGAGCTCTGGGCATTAACCGTTAGGATTATCTTGAAGTTCCAGGTCCCAAAACTGATTGTGTTCTTTGTTGACTTTGACTGCAGCAAAGATGATCCTCATTTCCAGACAGAAAGAAGGTAGACAGGCTATGTTTAGGACACCTTTTCTAGCCCAATCTTCATGTGGAGTGAGCAGAGCAGTTCCTGAAGAGGGATGCTCAGTCACAGTTACCGTTGCCAAATTACATTCCTGCCTTGTCCAAGTGTATACTACCTCCTTTTAACAGCTGCCTTCATGCCAGTTAATGACTAGAAGGTCCCAGACCTCACAATCCTGCTCCCATCATCACTGGCTGGTCACCAGAGTGCTTGAAAAATGTTCTGGAAAGCTGTTTTCATGGAAGATGCCTGTGCATGATTTCTTTTATGGAGAAGCTGCTGTACATTGACTTCCGCATGATTCTTAACAAAATGGGACCTTGATCTAATGGCAAAGAGGCCAAGACAATTGGAGATCTTATTCCACTGCAGCCTTCATGCATCTTCACAGCCATTGATTGTCTAGCATCTTCCACCTTCTCCACCGTTGAGGACTTGTAGACTCATAGCTGGGGGCTGGGCAGACTTATTATAGTGGTGGCCTGTACCTGCCATGTCACAGTATTGTTAAAGGATATATGTGGCTTTTCAGGCGCTTGATTGCAGATGTATAGGCTTTTGGCAATTAACCCAAGAAAAATGTTACAATTGCTGAATAGGTGGCTAAATTAAGAAATTAGCAGAGCTTTGGAAATTATAACATTTAAATGACAGATTAGGGGTTTGGTTAGTGTGCAGTAGGCAAAATGGAACAACTGAAATCCTGTTATTTAATGAGGCCGTCTTGACCCTAAAATGTACACTAAGAAGTGCCATTTTAGTGGAGATGGTCAATGAAGATTCCAGAGAGCTACAACAGCAACTTGAAATCTGTGAAACAAGTTAACTACAGATTAGCAGAAATAACAAGGTAGAGAACACTCAACGACTGTGTTTTTGTTGTGGGAAGTAGTCTCAGTACTAACAGTTGTTAGTTCAATGCCAAACCTTAACAGGACGTACATGACATCACACTGCTCTCAAAGCAGCATCAGTGAGGTGCAAAGGCAGAGTAGAGCCCAGTCTGCAGTCACAGCCCTTCCTCACCCCACACACAGATTGAGGGAGCATGTTCCCCCCCCCACTCCCTCATGGTCTACACGACAGCAGAAGACCCCCCCAACCCTGCCCTTCACTGGGTTCTGATTGGCCCATAACCTGACCCAGCTGGGCCCCATTCAACCCTGCCCCGCTCCCACCTGGCCCAAGTGCAGTCCAAGCCCAGCCCCACTCCTCCCGCACCAGGAAGAGCGCAGTGCAGTCCCAGCCCCAAGCCCACAATCTGCGCTTGCCTCATGCACACATCCAGGGGGCACATGCCCCCCCTTGCCTCCTATGGTGGTGCGTGAAGTGGTGGGAGCTAACCCCCCCTGCACCCTCCAGACCAGCTGCGGCTCTGTCCCAGGCCCTGCCCCACCCCTGCTGTACAGCGGCTGCCTCTGCCCCAGCCCCACTCCCTCTCTCACCGCGGGGGCCCTCCCACACCCTTTCCCTCCCCCCTTGCTTCCCCCCAACACTTACTTACCAGCTGAATGCTGCTTTCCAGGCTGCC
>NW_017729004.1:28442324-28449330 GCF_001723915.1 Gavialis gangeticus | reverse complement strand
CCCTGCCCCACTCCCTGCAGCACTGAGGAGGTCTCAATCTGCCCCCCACCCCAGCCCCTTCCACTTCACAAAGAAAGTAGACTGAAACTTGCCTGCCATGCTACGCAGCTACACACCAGGACTGAGATCCTGGCTGGCTGCAATCAATGTAATCTTTGCAGGTTAGTCTCAGCAGCCTGGATTGAACTGATAAGTAAGTGAACAGACATTCACTTTTGATTCCAGAAATGCAGCCGCATACCTGCAGTAGCCCAGGCCAGAAGCCAGGGGGTACTGGAGCACACCTCCCTGCTTCGCTGCAGCAGACAGATTGGGCCAAAGCTAGCTCACCCACCCTGCGAGGAAGGGTTTGCAGGCAAGGTACAAAGTATCCTGGGATACTGTGAATTAACTTGAATCTGGAGGGGTTCTGGGACAGAAGTTCAATCAACTGATTTAACCCAAATCAGTTAAGTCTGATAATACATATAGATCCAGGTTTATCTTAAACTGGTTTCAGCCATTTTGAGTGTAGTTTATGTGCATTGAACTTCTGTTGTGTTACAGATTTGAACCAGTTTCCAGTCACTAATACTGTGTAATTATGTGTAATTTCTGTCCCTAGCCTAAATGTCTGTTTCACCGAGCTGCAATGGGGCTCCTAGGATCTGTAGCTCCCAGGCAGGTCTGCCATGCATTGATGAGGAGCCAGACTCTTGGAACCCATGACAAGACTTCCAGGTTCTGAAGTCTACTTTTCTATCAGAGATTTTGGAAAAATTTTTGTTCCCTAGCTGGAGGCCTTAGGCTTCTCAGAGGTCCCAGGCTACCTGATGTGAAGCCAGGAGCCAATTCCTTTTTAAATTCAGGGATCCTAGGGTTTTAAGAAACCCAGCCCTAGGTTAGATAGCTTGAAAGGTCTAGTATGGATCTCACTGCTGGATATACAAACCTTAGAATGCCAGGGACCCTGGCCCCATTAGCAAAGTGTAGGTGGTGCATGTGGGTGCACATGCACCCCCTGAGATTGGTGGTGCATCTCCTGAGATTGGCCACTGCTGATGTTGCCAGTGGCACCTGCGGGTGGTCGCCGCTCAGCATCTGCAGGAGGTTGCCAATTGCTGGTTGGTGCTTGCCACCCCTCCCCGTCACCGCTGACATGGTTATGGCTGCCTGCGGGAGCTCTCCACTTGGCCCACCCCCACCACTGACACCACCACAGCCTCCTGTGGAAGCTCCCCTCTCACCGCCACCCCACCACCGCCACCGCTGCCACCACCTGCAGGCGGTTGCCATGCCCCCCTGCCTTGGGAGGCATGCGACGTTCACGCCTGGCCCTGGGGAAATCCATCTGGTAGGTCTGATCCAGGGTCAGGGGACTTTGGAAACTTTGGGGCCTAAAGCCTGGGGTGTATTTATGGATTGTCCCAAAGCAAGTTTATACAGCTTGAGCTTCCAAAGTTTGCAGCTCCAAGGAAGAACATCTATGTGGATTGTTCCAGTGCCAAAAAAACAGTCCTTCCAATGTTTGTAGTTTGGGAACAACCCAGAATTAGACTCATGGCTTTCAGGGTTCACAACTCAGAGGCAGTGTCCCTGGATTTTGGAAGCACTGGGTCTCCAGTATTGGCGTGGTCCTCCAAAACTCCAAGCAGGGTTCCATAATAATCCTGGCTTGACTTCAGCAAAAGTTTATCAAATGTAAAACGACTGAACAAAACATTCAAATTCAACAATATTTTCCATCAAAGTTTTTTTTTCTGGAAAATTTCTTCCCAAATCTAGCTTGGAATTTAGTCTTAGTAGCTCAAAAGTTTCACCTTTATCTGCATGTGATAAATATATGCTTGTCAGAGATCACCAGCTACTAAGCATAATTTTTTAAAATTTAAAGTAATGGGTAGCAGCAGTGCCCAGAACCTAAAAAATACTCTCAGGCATTCACTGCTATCATATTGAGTTCAAAAGTACTAAACACCAAGCAACTACAGATGGCTTGTCATACTTGCCTTTGGAAGTAGCAATTAAGAGTACTGAAGTGGAACCAAAAACAGCTAATATATTTTACATGGTATAGACTCAACCACCTCCACTGTCAAATACCACAGTACAAAATAAAACTGTTCTCACAAATACCCGTTTTCACCTTCCTTTGCTCAGAAAGCATTGAGACTATATATCAGTGAGACTATATTAGTCACAAAAAAGCAAGGGATCTGAGTATATCAGCAGACTAACAATTGTCAAAGTTTTTAAAGGGATCATGGAAATAGGGAGTTTTAAGGAGCATTTGAAGAAGAATATTGAGTTAGTTTTGTGGATGTTTATGGGGATCTGTTCCCAAGTGTGACAGGCTGATTGGGAGAAAGCATGAAGTATATTGTTTGGAAATTTGTTGGGTAGATAGTGTAGGCTAGTGTTACAGATCTATCGGAGGCAGTAGGTTACGTCTTAATACTGAATGAAAGAAAATCATTAGGATGCGGATAATTTGTAAAGACCCTGGAAAGTGCTGGTCTGGTCCAGCAACATGGTACAGCCTAAAATAACAGATTCAGTGAGAATTAGTTTAACAAAATTCTCACTGAATTTTTTGAATTTAGTGGCTAAAAAAACCAGTGTGCTGCTGGCACAGCACAATATGGGCTGTTACTGCCCTGTCATTTAGTACTTTGAAAAGGGAGTACTAAATTATGGTGCGGTAACAATAGCACCATAGGGGCATGTGTAGATGAGCCCAATTTGTCTGGAACATTCATATATTCATATTGATGAAAATATCAAAAGGTCAGTGACCCAGAACAAAAATATTGAGCTTTCTATATATAATGTCCAGACCTTTATGTGTATGTGTGTTTCTCTTATTAAAGCCCTTTACTGACATTAATTAATGATTATATAATTGCTTTAAATTTTTTATAAATGTTTTACAGATGAATAGACTAAAGTAGATGTATCTTAATGCTGAATAGTCAGTGGGTGCGTCTACATAATCATTAATGTGCCTTAATTGCTGCACTTTTATTGTAGTATTTGTTTAATGAAATACTAATTAAATGTGCAGTAACTAGAGTCAACTGCCACACTACTGTGCAGTATTATTAGGGTAATACACAGTAAGCGTCTTGTGTAGACATGCCCAGTCAGTATCAGAAGCAGAAATAGAGCACTTTGATACTTAATGGCTTCTTCTCTGTAAACCACAAATCCAGGATTTATCCAAGGGATTGATGGAAAGAGTCCCACCTATTTCAAAAGGCTTTGAAGCAGGAAACCATAAAAATCATGCAAGAGCCTTGGAGGTCAATTGTGCATCAAAAATATTCAAAGTTTGTCTAATCCAAATGACCTATCACCCTCATATGGTTACAGCATGCTGGTTTCTGAGGCCAACAGTATACAAAAGGGACATGTGGCTAGTATAAGATTCAGGTGCCTTTGACTACTGAGCCTGAATGACAAGGTTTCCATTTATGGCAGTCGATGAGGGAGGAAGGGGAGGTGGGGCTGGGGGGAGGGACACAAATCCAAAGCAAGGCTTAGTGTCATCCCTTTGGAGCCCAAGCAAGAAGAATAAGCTCTCTGCTGTCACATCCAAGCTATCTAGTAGAAGCTAATAAAAACAAATACTCCATTTTTGGCAGCTTTCAGAGAGATTTCTTATAATCAGAATGGAGTGTATAACAGGCAACAGCTGAAAAACATTTTAAATGAACCCACTGTATGCTCATTTGATGAGCCTTTTGAAAATTTTGATAGGGTTTCACTGATTCATTGAGTTTAAGACGAGACAGAATCACTAGATCACCTAATGCAACCTCTTGTATAACAGGCAAGATGGTTTGTTTATCAGTAGATTAGGAGCTGTAGTCATGGAACAATACTCCAGTGTCATATATGCTATATAGAAAGAAAAGATATGGCCTCTGTCCTAGAATGTTCAGCTAAATATATTAACAAAAAATAACAGATGGATACAGAGACGTAGGAGAGCACACAGAAATTAAGAGAATATTGGTCAAGATGGTAGGTAGTAACCACAGGGTAGCAGCAGCAAGCTATTACACATGTTCTGTAGGAATCGCAGTAGAGGAGAGCTTTTAGGAAGGATTGAAGGTGGATAATGACAGGTGGTAGAATGGCAGGTGTTTATAGGGAGGTGCTCCCAAATAGGAGGAGAATCATGGGGGGAAAGGATGGAAGCACTTTCATCTGAAAATATCCAAGTGTGTGGCTAAGGCTGGAATCATTATTTCTGTCTTGAGCCCACACTGAATGCACCCAACTCCTGTAAATTTGGGCTAATATACAAACAATCCACTCCACCAAATGCAACACAGTGAAGATGGAGTATTTGATAGGAATTACATGATAAGTAAAGTATCAATACTTTCCTCATTATAGTTACCTCTATTTTGAGTGAGATGAAAACATAATAGCCTTTGCAGAAATTTTGTTGAATTGCAATTATTTCAATGCAACATCTTTCGTTCCAAAATGAAAGCTTACATCTCATTATTCCATAAGATGAACAGAGAGAAATAGTATGATAGGCAGAATTATTGCACATGCATGAATAAAACCTTTCCAAGTATAATAGGAGCTGACACATTGATAGGATGCCAATTGGCTCCATCATACAGAGATATTGCTGCCGTTAGTGTCTGTTTCTTCAGACTACAAACTGAGGCTCCAAAAAATCTACAGGTTTCTTAACTGCTCAAGTCATTGACACAATATAGTGGTCTCCAAGTGGTCTTTTGGATTCCATTATGCTCTATTGTGTCAGTGATCCATGAATAGGAATAGGAAAAGAATGCTTTGTGGAAATCATTTGGGGGTATTCTAATGGCTTGTTAGGATCTCATACAATTGCAATAACAGATTTTTTATTTCCCTTTTGAGAACAAGAACATATTAAACGAACCTATTAAATGTAACCACTAAAGGAAAATACATTTTAAAATTTCTCTATATGTTATCTACTCTGAAGTGAATCCATATCATTCTATTCTCAAACACCTCCATCACCCACTCCCCTTTTATTTTAGGAAAAAAACTTCAAAATAATGTTTATTGTTTACCCTTTACAGATCCACTGTGGCTCCATAGGGGTTTTTATCTGCGTCAGCATTTCGCTCATCTAACATTGGCCTCCCTTCTACTCACAATTCTAGCACTTTCAGATCCAATTCAGAAGGTCAATGGAAGCTTTGCCATTAGTCTATTTATCATGGACACAGTATTAATTCTCCTCTACACTGCCTTCCAATTGGTGAAACCTTCCAAGTTAAGTATGTCTGCTTCATGGCACTGTCCTAGCACAAAGTGAAGCTACCTGCATCAGCAGAATGATGAAACATTTCCTCTGTTTCATTAAAGGTTTTATAGTCTCTCTCCCTCTGCTATTTTATCATATTCCAGAGGGCTTTTTTGAATGTAGGACTTTTGAATGTAGCATGTATGAATTAAGATACATAAAACGAAGTTGCTCTATTATTATATTCCACTCCCCTCCGCCCCCACCTTTTACATTAAAAGCAATGGGAATTCTGTATGTCACTATAGAAGGTTCTACAAATGTGAATGGATAATCACAAAAAGGAATCTTATAAGAAGTGTAAACTTGGAGAGAGAACTAGGGAAGAATATAAGAGCATTGGCTGAGGCAGGGAGGGATGAAGTCAGGAAGGCCAAAGTGCAATTGGAGTTGCAGCTAGCAAGGTTGTTAAGGGTAACAAGAAGGGTTTGTACACGTGTGTGGGTAGGAAGAGGAAGATCAGGGAAAGTGTGGCCCCTGACTGAAAGGGGGAAGCAACATTGCGACAGAGGATGCAGAAAAGGCTGAAGTGCTCAGTGCCTTTTTTTGCCTCAGTCTTCACAGGCAAGTTCAGCTCCCAGACTACTGCACCAGGCAGCACAGTTTGGGGAGGAAGGGAGAGTCCTTCAGTGCTGAAAGAACAGGTTAGGGACTACTTAGAAAAGCTGGACATATACAAGTTTATGGGGCAGAATGGGATGCACCCTAGAGTGCTGAGGGAATTGGGTGAAATGAATGCATTGGCCATTGTCTTTGAAAACTCATGGCAATTGGGAGAGGTCCCAGATGACTGGAAAAGGGCAAACATAGTGCCCATATTTAAGAAAGGGAAAAAGGAGGATCCAGGGAATTACAGAGCAGTCAGCCTCACCTCAGTTCCTGGAAAAGTCATAGAACAGATCCGCAAGGAATCCATTTCTAAGCACTTGGAGGAGAAGAAGGTGATTAGGAACAGTACAGGCTGAGGGCTGACTGGCTGGGCAGCAGCTCTGCAGAAAAGGACCTGGGGGTTACAGTGGACAATAAGATGGATATGAGCCAGCAGTATGTCCCTGTTGCCAAGAAGGTGAACAGCATACTAGGCTGCACTGGTAGGTGTGTTGCCAGTAGGTCACAGAAGTGATTATTCCCGACTATTCAGCACTGGTGAGGCCACATCTGGAGTACTGTATTCAGTTTTGGCCCCCCCATACAGAAAAGATGTGGACAAACTGAAGAAAGTCCAGAGGAGGGCAACTAAAATAGTGAGGGGGCTGTGAGGAAAGACTTATGAGGATTTATGGAGGAAAGACTGAAGGAACTGGGTTTATTTAGTATAGGGAAGAAAACACTGAGAGGGGATTTAATAGCAGCTGAAGGGGTATTTAATAGCAGCCTTCAACTACCTGAAGGGGAGTTCAATAGGGGCTGGAGCTAAACTGTTCTCAGTGGTTGCAGATGACAGAACAAGAAGCAACAAGAATGGTCAAATTGTAGCAAGGGAAGTTTAGTTTACATATTAGGAAGAATTTTCTTACTAGGAGGGTAGTAAAACAGTAGAAGAGGTTACCCAGAGAGGTGGTGGAAACTCCATCCTTGGAGGTTTTCAGAACTTGGCTAGATAAGGCTCTGGCTGGAATGATCTAATTGGGGATGGTCCTGCTTTGAGCAACGGGTTGGAGTAGATAACCTCCTGAGGTCCCTTCCAACCCTAATTTTCTATGACTC
>NW_017729004.1:28424752-28442313 GCF_001723915.1 Gavialis gangeticus | reverse complement strand
CCTTTGATCCATGTTGGGATTACCTCCCTTTGGTCTTGGAGGGTCATCTCCTTAAAGAGCAACCACTCTTCTTGGACACCTTGCTCCCCTCCCCTCCCCTCCAGGACCTCAGTGATTCCCCGACTATTCTCCTTAGCTCATTGAAGTCCACCCTCCTGAAATCTAGGGCTGCTGCCTTGCTGTAGGCCTTTGCCACCTTGCGCTGGATGGTGAATTCCAGCAGGCGATGATCACTGTCACCCAGGTGGTCGAGCACCCGCAGCCCCCTCACCAAGTCGTCACCCATGGCCAGCACCAGGTCCAACAAGGCATCTCCCCTATTGGGGCTGTGCACCTCCTGGGTTAGGTGGAGGTCCTGCATTTGGGCTAGGAACCTACGTGAGCAGTCAGACCTGGCTGATTGCTCTTCCCAGCAGATGTCTGGAAAGTTCAGGTCACCCATGATGACCACATCCTTTGACCTAACTACCTCTGTGAGCTGACTTAAGAATTCCTGGTCTAGCTCTTCCCCTTGGTTGGGTGGTCTGCAGTAGACCCCCACTGTTAAGTCTCTTTCCCCTCAACTTCCTTGTATTCTAACCCAGCAAGTTACACTTAAGATGTGATTAAACAGTTAATTACATCTCAGGTAGTTATCTGTCTACACATTAGTGTAATTAATGGCGTGAAAAAAAAGGAATAAACCACAAACATGTAATAGCTTTATGGCTGGTTCCTATCTTGCCATTAATTGAATTTGTGGCCAGGCTAACTGAGGATCCCAGTCTCAGGGACCCATTGGAGCCGTCAAGGGTTCCAATGGGCCCCCAAGACTGGGAGTTGTGATCAGCTGCCATACGTAGCTGCAGGGGCCCATCAAAGCCCTTGACTCCAATATGCCTCCTTGGATGGGAACTGCAATAGATTGGGGCTGCCAGCCTTTGACGAACAGCTGCAGGCAAGGGCTCCACTGTTCCCCCAGGGCTCGGAGCTGTGTCAGGTGATTTGGGCTCACAGCTGTAGGAGTGCATTGGATCCAGCCTCAGGTGTGCATGGTGAGCTCTCACTCTTACACAGGGATGATACACCTTCTGTAGCTGAGACCTTGGTACCTGCTGCTACAGCAAGATCTTGGGACTATAATCCTTGGTTCCCCTGTACCAGCAATATGTCATGATGGGATCTGATGCTCAGCTGCAGGATAGGACCCAGAGAGTCATAGTTAACAGAACTGTATCATCCTGGTGAGAAGTGGGCAGCGGTGTCTCACAGGGGTTGGTGCTCAATCCAGTACTTTTCAACATCTTTATTAATGATTTGGATGTGGGGGTGAAGAGCTTACTGGCCAAGTTCAAGGATGACACCAAGTGATGGGGGAAGCTTGAAGATAGGATGCAGATACAGGTATACCTAGATGGGCTGGCAAGTTGGTCAGGTCAGAACCAGATGAGGTTTAACATGAAGAAATGTAAAGTGCTCCACCTGGGGAAGAACAATCCCCCGCACACCTACAGGCTTGGCAACGACAATCTGACCAACACTATGAATGAAAGAGACCTGGGGGTAATAACTGACCACAGTATGAATATGAGCTGAAAGTGCGACCCTGTAGCAAGCAAGGCAACTAACACTCTGGCATGCATCAATCAATGCATCTCCAGCAAAACCAAGGAAGTGATTCTTCTGCTGTATTCAGCATTGGTGAGACTGCAGCTGGAGTACTGTGTCCAATTCTGGACACCGCACTTCAACAAGGATGTGGAAAATCTCAAGAGAGTCCAGAGAAGGGCCACCTTTATGATCAGAAACTTGCACGGCAAGTCATACGAGGTAAGGCTGAGGGACCTGGGACTCTTCAACCTGAAGAAGAGAAGGCTGAGAGGAGACTTGGCATCTTACCACTACATCAGGGGAGTACATCAAGAGCTTGGTGAACAACTGTTCACCATGTCACACTTAGGGAAAACCAGGAGTAATAGTAACAAACACCTGGAAGACTGTTTCAGGCTCAACATTAGGAAAAAGTCTCAACTGCTAGGGTGTCCAAACTGTGGAATAAGCTCCTGACAGAGGTGGTGCAATCACTTACCCTGGAGATCTTCAAGAGGAGACTGGACGGTCACCTTGCTGGGGTCACTTGACCCCAGTTGCCTTTCCTGCTTGGTTCAGGGAGATGGACCTGATGATCTTCTGAGGTCCCTTCCAGCCTCACAATCTATGAATCTAGTGGTATGAGCTCTTTTTTACATGCAGCTAATTCAATTTGGTGATTGTTGGAAATATGGATCCGATGTAAAGACAACTAAAGTCATCAAGAATATTTATATTGACTTCAGTTGATTTTGGATTGGGTAGTACTATGAAGAAAACATTCCATATCACTAGCAATATGTAAAATGACATACTTCGATCACATTTTGTACTGGGAGGGCTACTTTAGCATAATGTGATAAGATTAAACTTCTTTGCCAGTCTTTCTTAGTCTGTGTGATCAACTCAATAGTGTTTAATAATTTTTTTAGTTCATTAGAGCATTTATTCAACTCAGACATGTATTCAAGCCAGCAGAGTATTGAATATAAAGCTAGGGAAAAGTTCTTAGAGCTTAAATGCATCCTGAAATGTTCATTTCCAACAGGAAAAAGACTATCTTTTAATAAGTATATAAATATAATTTAATTGCATGACCCAGACTAATGAAAATAAGGTGGCTGCCATTTAAAATATGTAGTAATGGCCAAAACTTGCTGCTGTGTGAGAACTCTCTGATAACTTGCCTAAAATTAAGTAGTTATGATTTAGTTTCCAGGGGAGAGACTTTACAAAGCTATCAGCATGAATAGCGTTAATTTGGACTCTTGCTGGAACTATTCAGAAAAGTCCAATGGTGTGATACTTTCAAGCCATGGTAATGTTGTAACATGAAAAGCCAATCCTGTATAAGAGTTGGGAAAGTATAAGAGCTTGGTTAGTTTGTGCAGCTCTGAAAATAAAGCAGTGTCAGACCAGCACCTCTTACATGTGCTAAGGTCTGGCTTCTACTGAGCAGACAAACCTGGGATAAATACTAGAGCAATTCACAGGTTAAGATGATAGCTTTTAACACAACCTGGCCCAAGCTAGGATGAACAGTAATCTGTTGTGCAGTCACTGGTCACTGTTCCTAGCTGTGGGTCCCTCAAAGATACAATTAAGAGTATTTGTGGATGAGAAAGTATGTTTTCCTAAAACTGTGTGCTTTGCTTTATTCCCACACAATTCTTAAAAAATAAAACTAGGGAAATAGAACTCCTACATCCATGTGGACTCTGAAGGTGTGGAGCTGATGAAGAATGCTTTAGAGTCCAAACTTGGCTAAGTTGGTCCAATAAAAATATCAACCATAAATATCCTTGCCTCGCATATAATTCCTGGGTCATCATGGCTGCAATACAACTTCAACACTATCACAATCATAAATGATATTTATACAGCAAAACTGAATTCACCATTTTACAAGAATATTCTAGAAACCATTAAATAGTCAATATAAAAATCCAGAGTAGATCCTAACAATTCATTCATACATACATTCACAGGGACCACTGTTTCTTCTTAAGTATATACAGAAGTAATTGCAAAATCCAGGCCTTAGGTTACTACACTACTACGCAGAGCCAGAACTGTTTCCTGGGTTGTGGAAGTAGTTCCTAGTGTAAAAGAAACTTTAGTTTTAAAACAAAATTTATGCACTGTTTCCTGATCTTTACATTTACTGGCCATACTATTATTTACTGCCAAAAGAAGATAAAAAGAGGTATGTGTTTTTTTCTATTGAAACAATACATCCTGTTAAGAAAAACCCCCAAAACAAAAAATTACGACTTGAACATTAGTCTAATTGCCATTTGAAAAGCAACTTCAATATCCTGCCTGAGTTTACATATTACAACTTTATATTATTTCACTGTAATGTTATATTAAGGATTTAGTGTAATATAAAATATGAATTAAACTGACTTTCTGTAAAATGCCTATAATTATTTTTATTTTTTATTACTACTCCTTAAATATTAATAAACTAAGACACAACTATTTATAGTTTGTACACATTTTGGATTTTGTGCTTTTCTTCTTTAAGAAATAATATATATTTTAGTATCTATTTCCCCACCATCTATTTCAGTTCTATATATATTTATAAATATATATACATATATTTCAGTTGGGGATCTGGCAGGGTGTGCTTGTGAGACTCTCCCTATGAACATACACACTCTTTCTCTCCCCCTCATTACTCCTTGTCTCTCTCCTTCCCTCATTGTGCACACCCACCCCCCTCCGCCCCCCTGCTCGTGGCTCCAGGGTATTGGCACAGGTCTGGTGGGCCAGATCCAGCCTGTGGACTGTATTTTGCCTGCCCCTGTGATAGTACCACTCTACTAGGTTGGGATGCACTGAGAATATTGTGGGAAGCTGCTGGCTCCATAATTTAAGAAGGATGTGGAAAAGTTGGAGACGGTGGTAGGAAGACAAGCTGTATGAGGAAAGGTTGAGAAATCTAGTAGTAGTGTAATGAGGAGTGGACAACCAGGGTGCAAGAGTGATAGTTGCTGCTGCTGCTGCTGCTGCTGACCCAGCTGCCACTACACACGTCACCACCACTGAGAAATAAAACCCTCGTTGTTCCACTTTTGAAATCTAAGTATGTTTAGCTTAGAGAAAAGGAGATTAAAGGGGAGTAGGGGCAGGATAACAGTTTTTAAATATTTGAAAGGCTGCCAAAAGAGAAGAGCTGTTCTCCCTTGCTATAGAGGGCAGGACACAAAGTAATGACTTTAAATTGCAGCAAAGCAGATTCATATTAACTGTAAGGACAAACTTCCTTACTGTTAGAGCAATCAGGCAGCAGAACAGACTCTCCAGGGAAGTTTTAGTGTCTTCTTCATTACATGTTTTCTAGAGGAGTTTGGACAAGCATTTGGTAGTGATCTTTTAGGACTAGCATTCCTACAGGAGGTTGGGCTAGGTGATCCTTGATGTCCCTTGTAAACCTTTCCATTTTTCTTCAATTTACAAGTAGTAGCAACAGAATTCACAGAAGATAGTCAATTCTGAATACACTCTGTTGTGAATAAAAATATCAGACCTTTAACTGGGGTAAATCTCAGTAGCTGCATTTACTTGAATAGGACAATGATAATTTACACTAGCTTAGGGTGAGATGATCCCATACCTACAAAATCTTTTGGAGAAGTCAGTGTGATCTGATAAATGTTAAATTACTCCTGCTTACTGATTCTCTTTGCTCTATGCTTTGGACATTTGGTTTATGAACAAACAAAAGAAAAACAGAAATGTGAAAAATAAAATGTTGATTGGTTTACACACACATCTTTATTTTCTGCCTTTCTCAGGGTGTCAGAAAGGATGAAATATTTGTTCTAATGAAGGCATAAATTGATTTTTAAATGCTCAGCTAACTTGACACATCACTATTTCTCACCAAAACACAGTTAATCCCACACTGGAGCTGTATCAGCCTTTAAAGGCTGATATAAATATACTGCATTGGCTGCATAGCATTCTAAGTGATTCCTTAGAAGGCCCTGAAATGACACTTTGTCAAAAATGTTATTGCATGATTAAGTGGGGGTGAAAGTTTTAATGCTGCTTTCTTTTAGGATTAAATGAACCCTAGTAAAATGTTGGTTTTTTTCTTTGTTCCTTTAAATTTAATAATGTCATTACTTTAGTGGTCATCAATCCTTACAAGACACTGACTCCAGACTGAACTCCTTGGGGATAATCCCAGGTGTCAGATGTAAATTACAGCGATTACAACAAAATTAACATCACTATGTGTTAAAGTGGAGATCGTGTTGGTGGCATGTTAATTTCAGAAGGAGTTGGGTCTGAATTGTTGCAGAGGTGATCAATGCCAAAGATACAAGGTTTTTTGTTTCTCTTGTGACCTGGTTCATTATATACACATCATGCGTTAGACAACTTTAGCATCTATTTGGAAGACATATGAAAGTGTTTAGGGATTTTTCCTCCCCCCCCCCACCTTTAGAATATGGACTTCTAACATATATATCATTGTTCTTTTTTTTCCCTTATACCTGTTATGTTACATTCGTCTCGTATAAGGACCAATAGCAATAGCAATAAAGCCCAAAATTCTTGACAAATGCCACGAATTATGGAAGAATAGTTCTTTTAAAACAGGAAATTCTAATTAAAGAGAATTATATAAGCAGACACAAGGATTTGAGTTCCAGATTTGTTGATCCTTGAGTTTCAATGTGCCTTGGAAGACAGCCTATTTACCCAAGACAACGCCTCATCTGAAATTGTATATATACCGCTGGGTGAATAATACCACTGAAAAAGCGTATCGTTAAAACAAGATTCTTCACTTTTTACTGTTTTAGACTTTTGATAGCTGAAGAACTCAAGTATTCAGGATCAAGAGTGAAAGTTACTTTCTGAAGTCAGGTCCATTCATAGTGCAAAAGCTTGTGATGTGCCAGCAAATTATTGTAAGTATTTTTTTTTTACTATTTTGATTTTTAATGTCCTTGTTTCCTCAGAGGAGATATAGTGGGGTACCTGGCAATCAGCCTCTGCAGTGAGCCTTTGGATTGGGGAGCTAGAGCTTGAATCAGTGGTCCTGGACCTAAGGGGGTGCATGTGCACCCCCTGAGATTGGTGCTGCACCCCCTGAAAGAAGCACCACCGATGCTGCCAGCGGCGCCTGCAGGTGGCACTCACCCCCACCCCCCCACTACTGACACCACCACAGTCACCTATGGGAGCTCCCTGCTTGGCCCGCCTCCACCACCAACACTAGCCACATTAGGTCTCTTATCCCTTGTGGGACCTATTTTTGGATCGCCCTCCAGATTTGTACTCACCATCTGACTCCAAGATTCTAATGTTGGACTGTGTCATGGGCTCCACTTCTGGATCTCCCTCTGGCTTTAGTATATGGCTTCTGTCCTTTGACCCAGCCACCAGGCCCTGCTTTCCCTTGGTGGTCTAGCCATCAGGCTAGGCTGCCAACACTCTGGTTTCTTACACAGAAGTTGCATAACTCAGTGCCTTGGTTGCTACCCTAGAAGGGAGCAAGTCCCAGGTTCTTCCTCCCACTGGGACAGAATCTTCCCTACTGCACAGCCCTCCATCCACTTCACCAAATGACTTGTAAATCACAGAATCATAGAATTAAGGTTGGAAGGGACCTCAGGAGGTCATCTAGTCTAACCCTCTGCTCAAAGCAGGACCATCTTCAACTTGTACACTTCACACCCACATCCAAGTTATTGATGAAGATATTGAAGGGTACAGGTCCAGGGACTGAACCCTGCGGGACCCCACTACTCACATCCTTCCAGGACTGTGTAATCATCTCTGGGAGGTGGCAAATTGGCCTAGTGGTTGCACCCAGAGAGTGGTAGTAGATGGGTAGGTATTGACTTGGAAGGATATGGATAGTGGGGTCCCACAGAGTTCGGTCCTTGGACCTGTACTCTACAATATCTTCATCAGTGACTTGGATGTGGGTGTGAAGTGTACTCTGTCCAAATCTGCAGACAATACTAAATTGTGGTGTGAAGTGTACACTCTGGAGGGTAGGGAATGATTGCAGGCAGACCTGGACAGGTTAGAAAAGTGGGCAGTACACAATAGGATGCAGTACACCAAGGACAAGTGCAGAGTGCTGCACCGAGGGTGCAAAAATAACCAGCACACCTACCGGCTGGGAAGTGATCCTCTCTGCAGCACAGAAGCAGAAAGCGATCTTAGAGTCACAGTGGACTCCAAGATGAACATTAGTCATCAGTGTGATGAAATCATCAGTAAAGCTAACCATACTTTATCATTCATCAGCAGATGCATGACGAATAGAACCAAAGAGGTGATACATCCCCTCTATGCAGTATTGGTCAGACTGCAGCTGGAGTACTGCATCCAGTTTTGGGCACTGTACTTCAAGAAGGATGTTGATATATTTGAGAGGGTCCAGAAGAGAGCCACTTGTATGGTTAGGGGCTTACAGGACAAGCCCTATGAGAAGAGACTGAGGGACCTGGACATCTTCAGCCTCCACAAGAGAAGACTGAAAGGTGATCTTCTGGCCACCTACAAATTTGTTAGGGGGACGCAGCAAGGGACCGGAGATGCTCTGTTCACTAGGGCGCCTCTTGGGTTAACAAGGAACTATGGTCACAAACTGACAGAGAACAGATTTAGGCTAGATATCAGGAAAAACTTCTTCATGGTAAGGGTGGCCAAAATTTGGACCGGGCTTCCAAGGGAGGTGGTGCTCTTCAAAAGAAGGCTGGATAGGCATCTGGCTGGGGTCATCTGACCCCAGCACTCTTTCCTGCATAGGCAGTGAGTCGGACTTGATGATCTGTTGAGGTCCCTTTCAACCTTAGCATCTATGAATCTATGAATCTAGATTATCCCAGCCAAAACTTTGTGTATCTGGGTCTTAAAAATGCCCAAGGATGGAGATCCCACAACTTCTCTGGGTAACTTGTTCCAATGTTTTACTATCCTGCTAGTGAGAAAATTCTTCCTAATATCTAAAATAAACTTCCTTTGCTGCAACTTGAGACTTGCTCCTTGCTCTGTCAGCTGCCACCACTGAAAACAGTCGAGCTATTTGCAAATGCAAGGGGCAGTGGCTCAGCCTCAGAAGATACACTGGAGAGGGGTCTATGTAGTGATGGATAGAGTGTGGTGGTTAGGGCCCTGTGCTAGAAAGTTGGAGAGATAAAGATTAAACCTCTTCCTCACAAAGGGATCCTATGTCTTTAGCCAAATCACCTTGCCACTGAACTACTGGGGCTAAAATATGTGAGTGCCTTTCCTCTCTGTCATTTTTCTAGGACCTCTGATTCGCTATATGCCTATATAGTGTAGCTCAGTCTATGCATGCAAGTGTATGCAGCCAGAGAAAGCTGGGGTCATAAATGGGGTATATGGTTAGAAAACTGCCATTTAGATGAACAAAGGGAAATAGAATTCACCTAATGTGTCTATAAAGTGCAGTTGATAATGAGGCTTCTTAGAGGAAAACCTAAATAGAAACCAAACAATACATGCCATACAAACATCCAGGAAAAGTAAAAATAGAACAATGAAAAAATAACTGTAAATAGAACAATGAAAAAATTCCCCATAGCAGGAGAAAAAAATCTTGCAATATCTCTATGGAAATCAGGTATACTATATGTCTCATAAGTCCTAAAATGAATTAACGTTATTAGATACAATTTCTGCCAAACTTAGAGAAGCATAAGACTTATAAAACTTGGACCTGCAAATGTAATCTTATAATCCTGGAGAAAAAGTGTTTCCAGTCAGGTGTGAACAGTACTAAGCTGGACATAACATACTGTTCCATCAAATGTTTGACCAACGGTCTTATCCAACATATGGACTCCATTGCTGGAACCAATGTTATTATTAATAATCATGTATACTTTTTGGAATGAAAATTTTAGCAAGATTTAAGCAGAGAGATATTTTTTGTTAATGGTAAAACCAAACAAAAGCCTGGATTCCCATGTCTGAAAGATAAGGCTTCTTAGTGGAGCTATAACTTGGCATTTGTCTTAATATATGAAAAAGGAAATGCATCATTCAGCACTTAAAGGAAAGAGAGAGAAAGAGAACCAGTAAGCCAGATAACAATTTTCTGACATCCAAGAGCTTTTACTCTTTTGTAGATGCAGCCTTCTCAAAACAGAGAAGGCTTCTGTCTCTGAATGGAGTGAAAGCATACTTCTGCTCTATGGGGTCTGATTATCAATCCTATAATCATACCTCCATGTGTGACATGACTGGAAGCACAATTGTGGGGATCATGCATCATATCCCAAAGCACCTTTCCATGAACTTCAGCCAGAAGCCAAAGAGTGTTTCATCATATGACCTAATTTGGTAGTGAATTAATCATCTTTCATTCCTGAGATCTGAGAGTAAATGAAGTCATAATTCCAGTTTCACAGGAAGGGTTGGTTGTTTCTATTTGTCTTGATAAACATGGTTTCTTCCTAGCAGCATCAGGATGTCAGTAATATGCAGGAGAAGAAACAAAATACTCTCTTGATTTAGAGCTTCTTCCTTCAAGTGGTTTAGTAATCTCAGCTCCTGTGGACCTCAGTGAGACTTGAGGGAACTCAGTCTTTTAGAAAATGCTCTTCACCTTATACACCCTTTAATTTCAGGGGATCGGTTCCATACATCAGCATGGCCTCACAAAAGTCAATGAAGTTAGTCTATTCGGTAACAGATGGGGATCAGGCGCAATAGTATCAGGGAAAAATGAAAAAAATACAGGGTGATTTACAGCCCTTGGACACCCCTCTAATTTTAGGTTGGATCACTCTGTATAAAAAGAATTTGAAATACTATTTTATCAAAAAGGGATTAGATAAATTTATGGAGGAAAGATGCATCAGGAGCAATTAATCACAGTGATTAGGGATGTAAGCTACTTTTGATGACTGGGGAGGTAGGATAGGAGATGAACACCTCTACACATGCCCTGTTTCTAATACTTTTCCACTGCAGCACCTGCGGCTTCCTGCTGTCAAAGATGGGGTACTGGGCTAGATGGAGTTTTGGTCTGACCAAGCATGATAATTGTTATGCTTTTATTATCAAGTAGAGTTAAAACTCCCCTTGACATGTGACTGTTTGCCTTGCACAACCTGATTTGCTTTTTTTATCCCCTAAATAAATTACTATAATGCTACATTTGCTCTTGGGATGAGAAGCACATCTTTTCAAATCAGTACAGGAACAGATACGTAGATTTTTTTTCTTGTAGTTTAAAAATTCTCTAAAAAGATGAAACCTGCTTCTGGTGCAGATCGATAGCTCAGACTAAGGGAGCTATGACAACTTGTAACAGCTGATGATCTGTCTCATAGAAATATGCAATTGTTAGAAGCTCATATTTGCCCATGTTTGGATCCTGAAGCTAAGAATGAAGAAAAAGAAAAAAAGAACATTTTCTTTTTAGTTTGTATTAAGTTTCTTTTCTACAAATACTTGTTTCATTTACACTATTTTATTTTAAGCTTGATTGTATTGTAATAATTTCAGAATGTGAACCCCAGACTGATAACTGATACAAAGGAAGCAAGGAACATTTCTGCCATGAAAACAAACAACTTTCCATTCAAAAACCTTCTTTCTTAATCTTGTACTTCATATTTTACCAAGCAAATAAAATCTATTGTTATAAACTTCACCTTGCTATCGACTTGGTGCAAAAACAGTTGGAGTGTTTAGGAAATCCAATCCTTCAATAAATAAATATTTGATGTAGTTAGATGCATTTATCTGTGTTAAGAAATATTCAGTTTCTTGAACAATGTAACTAGAAATTGTCCAAGGTCTTCTTTAGAAACTACATCTGCTGAAGGTATTTTTTAATCAAAGGACTGACATTGGAAGTTGGCTGGCTTTATAACAATATAATCCAAAAAATCTATAGAAGGAAAATCCTTGTTTTCTTAATTCAATCAGTGTAAAGCAATATACTTAATTGATTCTCTTCCTTCTTGTTTACAACAATCACATCAATTTGGGATTGGATTAGGTACTAATAGTGTTTTCTGCCATTAAAGCTGTCACTTCGGAAAGCAGGTTCATAATGGTGTTTGTCTTTTGCCCATGGGAATTATTAAGGGAATGAGTTTGCTTGAAAGGATCCCTTCTCTGCAGATACAAATTGATTTCTAGTACATTGGAGTGAGATTTTTCAAAATGGAAAAATCCCAGTTAAAAGACAGAGAGAGAGAGCGAGAGTGAGAGAGGCATATTTAATGTCTTTGTGAATCCTGCATGAGATATGAGCTCCAGCTCTGGAGGAGATGGCTGGGACTGTTTAAAAAAATAAAAATATTATATTGGTCTGGGACAATTCTGATGGATTTCATTCCTGATATCAGAAGTGAACTTGTGAAGGACTTAGCCATCTAGGAGACTGAAAATTCATAACTCACTGTCTAGGCATTGATACAGAGGTTGAGACTGAAATTAAAACTGTGCCTGAAGACAGATTGACATTCAGGGCCAAGTTTATACCATCTCATACAATTGATGGGAAAATTTAACTGGACAGCCTCTGCTGGACAACTTGAAAAATTATTTCATATCCTGAGCTCAAATGATTAATAAATATTTGATACTTCACAATAAATCATGGGCTTATCTGGGGAAAATGAGCAGTCTTTGCTGTGATCTAACACTGAATCAATAAAGAATTTTATATGTATGGAAGAAAAAGTGAACACAAAAAGGTGCAAATGTTAGACAAGTCATTGAATTCCTGGAGGTGTAGGATAGAACCATGTCACTTGCCAAACCCACAAGATATATTTTAGAAATGAAATAACCCTCCAGATCCAGATCCTGTGTAACATGTGCTACAAGTCTCTTCCTGATATGAAGGTTGTAAAGACAGTGGAAAAAAAACATTATAATATATAGTGAAACACCATTTTTAGTACAAATGACTTGCCACATTTAATTATGTGGTAAGAAATTCTTATTAATGAAATTACAATATGCCTAAAGCAAACTTTTGCTTTACACAAATCAATGTTTTATATCTGCCACTTACGCATTAATACATGTAGCACACTGTGGATGATGAGTCTAGCGCTTAGTGGGAAGTAAAAAAGGACAACCATGGAAATGATCTTTCTGTTGTACGAGGAATGAAGTTATCTCCACTATAAAAAGCTACTTTTTATTGAGCACTGCTCACCTAGATCCCTATACAACCCTGTGACCTCAGTTTAAAGCAGGGCTGTCCAAATGGTGGTTTGCGGACCACAGGAGTCTCTGGAGGACTCAGCATGTGGTCTGTGAACCACATGTGGACTGCATATGTCCCATAGGCAGTTAACATGTGGCCTGTGGGCTCCTGCTGCCATGTGGTAAAGGAGGGCCCTGGGGGTCTGCACTCTGCCTATGCAGCCTGTGTGGTGGGGAGATTGGTGCCTCTGCCATAGCCCACATGGCAGAGGGCAAGGGGGCTGCATGCTGCTGCCTCTGCAGCCTGCAAAACAGGGGTAGGGGAACCATGTGCAACCAGTGTACCCTGTGAATACAGAGGACCCCCTAGTGTGTATCCCATGTGGCATACCAGCATGTGTGGCCCCTTATTATGCTAGAGTTGGACAGCCCTGATTTAGAGAATGTCTCTTTGCTTTCTGCAGATTGGCCCATAACATAATAATTTCCCTCTACTGTAGTTCTATACTCTAGTACAGTATTCACATTTCAACCTTATTTTCAAATGATCCCTGCCTTTTCCTCTATCAGGTCTCTCTTAGACAGACTTCTGCTGTAACACCTGAAAGACAAGCAATAAAGGCTAATCTACATGTCTGTTAGGAAGAGTTTGTATTATTTCCTTATTGGTTAAAAAAAAAAAGGCAGATTATGCAGAACCAAGAACATGTGCCATAGCTACCCTATGTAATGTAAGAGATCATCTTTGTTACTTGAATCTGTCCTCACTTCCCCCCCTTCTTTGTCATAGTCTTAGGTATGGCTTGCTTTCAAAATAACTTATAAGGTTATTAGGGTAGTAATTTTACTGTCTGTTTTTGCAAAGTACATAGCACAGTGAGGTTCCAATCTGGCCTGACAACTTTCAGCACTATTATAATCCTACTCACCCTAAGCCATATATCTATATCTATCTATAGAGATATATCTATAGATATCCATATATATATAGATATATTCTTGTCATGGGCTGTTTTCTTTTTTTCATTGCTTTATCTGTAAATATTTATGACAAGGAACAATGCTGCATTTTATGGAACATTCTAGAGTCTAACCTGTCAGCTATATTGTTTCAAAATTCCCACCGGACAACTTTATCTATGGTTTATCAGTGCAGATAAAGTCCTTGCACCAATGGTGATTTGGGGTCCATTTTTTTTCAGTGATGTTTACACACAAATCCTTGATGGTGCGTGAATAAATATGCTATTAAGAAAAACAAATAATAGCAAAGATTTGAATATGTGAAACTGGCTATAGCATGTAATCACTAACTGGGACAAGCTTTTTTATTGTTGAACTGTGTAGACCTCAGTTGAGCATGGTCATTTAAGTTTACCATTTTAAAGGAACATAATGAGGCATTCAGCATTGTGCAAGGGTGGAACAGAAACCTGAACATTTTCTAAGGATATTACTGAAAATTTCACACTGTAGGAAGTCATAATGAAGCTGAAGAATAATGGCATCCTTCTAACTTTATTGGTATGTTTTGGAGTACACAAGTGAATAAAATGCAAAAGCTAAGAAAGAAAGCAACTACTTATGGTCTCAGGACATATCTCCTACTGATTTCCTTAGAGGTGACATCCAGGTTACATAGATTATGTCAGCCCTTTAAATGGATACTTTTTTCCATTCCTTTTTTTTCTTTTTCTCTTTAGAGCTTTTATGCTTACTCATTATTTTTTATACACCAGCAATCTCCTTTTTAAAAAAAGATCATTGTCAGCTAATTCAAACACTAAGCATCTGAATGTTCTAAAAACTGAGATAATCGGGTAGGAAGTGTATTTCTTAAAAAAAAAAAGGAAGAAAAAATGCAAAGGACTCCTCAGAGATTTCATGCAATATTCTTTTTTATTCTTTTATTTTACTATATATTTTATCAATAGTGTATAAGTAGAAATTAGAAAGTAGAATATTGTCTGGAAAATGTGACTTCCACTTCACAGATTTTCAAGGTTTTGCAATTTGGTTTCCTTCTGCTGCAGAATGAAAATGAGACATTTTGGAATTTTTCCTAAACAAAATACAGATAGCCTGTATCAGAATAATATCTGAACAATATGGACATTCACCTGAGATGCTGGAGATCTACCTGAGTGCCCTAAGCAACCAATTTCACTTTTTTGACCCTTGACCCAATGACTATACCAGTGAGAACAGTTCCAACAGTGAAGTTTAGAGACTGATTTTATAGGTCTGGGGTTAGGGTACACCGAGATTGTGGGATACACCTGATTTTATAGTGTTATTAGTGTTTCAGATTTTTTGTTGTTGCAATAATTGCCTGTGAAAGCAGGAGCCTGAATTTGATAGCCCAGGAAGCTCCTTCCTGTCCTATGTTTTAAATACTGTTGCTGCTGGTCATGATGGGAACAATGATGACACTTTTTTTTTTGGTTTTCATTTTGCTAGGCAGTGAAACACAAAACATAAAGGCAGTCTATACCCTCAGATTTCATGATCAAATAGGCAATTTCAGTGAAATATAGCATTCCTTTCTAAACAATTTATGAAAAGCCTCAGAAAAAATAATGCCAATAGTAGTAAAGCGGAAAGGCTAAACTGGTTGGGCAAGACAGTGTAATTTTATTCTTCTAACTGGTTATACAATATTAGGGATGTAATGTAACTTGATTGCTAGGTATTATAAGCATTTACAAGGGCTGGGTTTGGATTCTAGGGATTCTTCCTAAAATTGTAAAACACAACTGTTTTGAGCTTCCACCCAGAAACTTGGATAGTAGCCAAATACTTTCTGACTTGCAAGTAGTATTGTGCCTGTGACTCAAACAATCCAAACTTTTATTCAGAGAAAGGAAAAATGGCATTAGCCGGAGAAGACACAACCATAAATCAATAATAAGCAAATAACAAGTAAAACACTCATCTCAAAATTACCTTGGGCATTAGGCCTTTTTCCTCTATTGCTCCACCTGCTGACTTGAACAGCACAGGTTTATAGAAAAGTAGAGCTAGAAGGAACTTGAGGCCATCTAGTCTCAGTCTCGGCCAAAGGCAAGATTGTTCCTATTTAAAAGAGTGTTTATTTAATCAGTTCTTAAAATTTCATGAATAACCCTCTTAAACAGACCAATATTCCTTTGATGCCTCATCCAATGCCACCCTTCCTCTTTTGATTCATCACGCTCATAGTGTGCTGTCCATCATTAATAAATCCCCCAGAATCCAGGGATGCTTTCCAATAGGTCCACCTCCAGCTCCAAGGGAAAATGCTATCTTACCTCCATGAAGAAATGCCTTGCCAAAATCATAGAAGTCTCTGGACCTGCCTAGCTCAGTCCAAAAGCATCTGCAGCCAACTCAATGATTTTAGGTCTGTGAAAGTTGACACAGGGACTTTGTTAATAATTAGTCAGCTCTCTGGCTGCCTTCAGTGACCATAGTGAAGTGCAGCTGGTATTGACTACTGTCTTGTCTTCTTGTGATGGCAGATTTAGGCTCCCATAGCTTTACAGATTTCAGCACTTCAGTGCTGGAGAAAAGGGAATGTTCATGGGCATCAGTCAGCAGTAAGGGCTGCAGCTGCAGCTTCAGGCAAAAGTCCCCATTACATTCAACAGAAATGTTGGGCTTGGATTTTCATTACCAGAATGACATATAAGAGATTAAAAGACATGTATATAAGAGATGTATATAAGAGATTAAAAGACATGTGAAAACCTTAACAAGAACCTATCCTACCCACAGCATACTTCCAACATTGCCCGCTTGCTTGCTTGCTTGAAGTGCAATCCATCTCCAGCTTTATCATCCAGGGACACATGATGGAGCACAACATCATGGTAAATCTCTCACTTGAGGTACAATAAGGACAGTTGAATTTTTTTTTAGCTACGCAATAAGGAAAACAGGAATTAAGTACCCAATATCAAAACCTAAAGGAATTTTAACCAAAACAAACAAAATATTGTGTTAAGAGGTGTGGCCCATGCAAACAAAGCCTGCTTATGCAGTCTCTTCCTCCATTCATCAGAAGAAAGCAGGAAAAGCTTCTTCACATATGAATGCGGGATCAGCAGCCTGAAGGCATTTGAGGAGGAAAAAAAAAGAACGAAGTATGATACCAAAGGGAGGTAATCCCAACACAGATCATCCAAGCCCAAAGGGAGGTAATCTCAACACGGATCAAAGGGAGCAGGAGGGCGAAAAGCCCCCATGGCTCACCAAAAGCATCCAGGAATGTCTCCTAGCTAAAAGGGAGGCGCACACCCAATGGAAGGGAGGGGCCATCACCAGGGAAGACTATACTTTGGCTGCTCGGGGATGAAGGGGGGCGGTCAGGAAGGCCAAGGCAGAGATGGAACTAGGACAAGCTTCCCGGATCAAGGACAACAAGAAGTCCTTTTTTAAATACACAGGGGGCAAAAAGAAGGTTCTGGGCAACGTGAGGCCCCTGCAGGACACGCTAGGAAATTTGGTCGTCACACCAAATGACAAAGCTAACCTATTTAAGGATTTGTTTGCCTCCCTTTTCCTGAGCAGGGACCGGAACAGCCACCCCCGCTCTGGGCCCCCCTTAGACCCCAGGGGAGGCGCACCTAGGCCAAGGGTTAGTGAGGAACTAGTTAGGGAACTTCTGGAGGGACTGGATGTATTCAAATCAGCTGGTCTGGACAATCTCCACCCCATAGTACTGATGGAATTAGCTGTGGTCATTGCGGGACCCCTGGAACGGCTTTACAAGCACTCGTGGTACTCTGGGGTGGTGCCAAAGGACTGGAAAAGGGCCAATGTGGTTCCTA
>NW_017729004.1:28406762-28419752 GCF_001723915.1 Gavialis gangeticus | reverse complement strand
TGGCAAGGGGTCAGACTTGATGATCTGCTCAGGTCCCTTCCAACCCTAAAAACTATGAAACTATAGCGCACCTCTGAATCCCCCATTTATTCTCCTCCAAGTGGGTGAAAACCACTTTCCTCCATAAGCCTCAGGATTCTATGCAGGAGAAGTGAAGACCAGATGGCAAGATGACCACATTTTTCCAGTCCAGGTATGCATGCCTGGGTCTCTTACTGTTTCCTATTATTCCAACAAGAGTGGCAGCAGTCTCTCTGCTACATTTAGCTGTTACTGGTTCCAGTGGATCCATACAAATTCAGATTTGCAGACTGTCCTACTTTATACTTGTGATTTTCTGAGCTATTGATTGGCCAATCTGGTATCCTGCAGGCATCCTGGTGCTTGTCCACACTATGTCAGGAAGGGAAGGAAACAACTGAGCATGCCTCATGAGAACCTGAGTCTGGTGACAAATTCAATAGCCCTAAGTTCACCTGTGAGGCTTCTCCAGACTTCTCCTCAGCCCCTGTGCTCACACCTGCTAGAAACAGAAGGCTCAAGATTGGGCATGGGGACAAATCAAGAGCAGTCTCATAGGCAAATGTCCAGAACTGAAGCATGTCACACTAGGCTAGGCAAGACATGGGCATGATATGTTTAGTCTCATCCTCCCTAGGATCAATTGCTGATGTGGTATAGACAAGCCCCCTGTTAATCACTCTATCAATGGACTCCAGCAGAGACTTTATGTTGAGAATACTGTGTGGAGTAATCCAGAAAGCTTTGGGCTGGCCCCTCTCTACACTGTCATTACATTCAATCCACGTACTTTCTCAGGTATTTTGCCAGAGCAAAATCTCAGCATTTTGCCAGAGATCTCTTAGTCTGTAGCGCATCAGGATTTCAAATAGTATTTCCTAGTTCTAGATGGACTGTAAACCATTCTTTCTTTGTAGATGTCTATACAGGTTATCTGAGAAATTGTTCTGCAAAACAATAAGAAGAATTATCTAAGGAAAGCAAAACGTCCTGAGTTATCAGATGCAAATGTAGCTGTGTGGTATCATCAGAATATCTTTATTTTCTTCCATGAAATAATGTCTGTTGTGTTGACAACTGAATAGTCTGCTTGTATTTTTTATTAAGAACAGCTATCATAACCCCTGTCATCCTAACTGAAGAGTAAGAGATGTGCTAAGAGGCTACAGGCTAGAAAAAGGCGTACTGAAATTTGAGCCCTGCATTTGGGATGTGAGCTTTCTTCACAGTAAACCTTTCTAGATTCTTGGCCCCTTACATAAAATAGTAAATCTGTTTTCTGATAGTACTTGAAAGACTGAAATGAGCAGTGTAATCATTCTTGAAATCTCTCCTGTTTGTCATACCACTGGGTTTGCAAGTGATCACAACAGCATGCTTGTAAAAAAATACATTGCTTTGAATGTTTGCAGCATATTGATTCAGTCCCTAGAAATGGGCCATGCTAACTGACCTGGGAAGAAGAGATGGAGAACAAAAAAATCCAAACATTTCTCTTCCTTAATAAGACTTCACAGTCATATAGTTTCCTTTCTTTTACTCCTATTAGGTTTATATCACTCATTCTCTATTACACATCCCGTAAGAATTTAAGTCTTTACTTCTTGTGATATGGAACTTCAGCTAGAAATTAAAGCACCTCCTAAAATCCCTACATGTAACAGATGTACAGAAGTACCAAATCCATGAATGCTTTACATGGGTGTATATTCATTATCCCCCTCTCTGACAAATATGTTTACCTGTGTTAGGACTGGTGAACAGACCTTGTTGCAGAAGCTATTTATTTTCACCAAAATTATTTCCTTCAGAAGTTATGTTTTTTCATTTATTGAAAGTTGAAGGCTGTTCATGTAGAAACTGAGGACTTCTTCAATTTGTGGGTTGTTGATTTTTTTAATTTTCATATTCCCTGCACAAATTTCTTTTTGATAGAAAGGATTTCTTTTTCATTACAAATATTTTAAATAAAAAAGTCAATCAGTTAAACCTTTCATCTCTCTGAGGGATTGTTATACTTATAGCAAGAGGCAGTTAGATATCTAACTATTCAATAAATAAGTGCTAAGTTTAGATTCTGAATACACTCATCTCTTAAGCATTTTCATTATCAGTCAGCTGGATAAAAAGACTTCATACAGAAGGTTACAAAGTACATGAAAACCACAGGATTTCACCTGATATTGAGGATGAATCAACTTTTTTTTTTCTTTTCAGCAAACAGGCTTTTGCAGCAATGCTCAGTTGTCCTCCTCATGACATTGTAGGCTAAGGCTTTTGTGCAAAAAAGGAAGTGAAGTGACAGCTGGGCAGACTTTGGTGACCTTTGAATGAAACAATAAATCTAACATAAAACTGACATTTCTGCCTGTAAAAGTCCTCTGGTCATTTAGCAAGCACATTAATAGGTCAGTCACTTTAAGGAGAATACCTCTGCTCTTTTGTTAAACATTGTTTCCCCCTTGTTTTGGGCAGCAATTATGATTGAAAAAGCAAAATAATATCTTACAATTATAATAGCAGATATAGTAATAGAGATACCAGAAATAGTTCCTGACAATGAAAGGTTTTTCCCAGTGAGTCAGATATTCAGCTATGCTAAGACATATTATTTGGCTTGTTCACTTCTTTTAAAATGTGTGAACAATTCGAGTACATGTGTTTGTAGGTGCTAATGGGAGAGAGAGAAAAAGATGAGGTAGGATGAGGGAATAAACCTTTAATGGTCTTAGGATAGATCTGTATGGAAAACAGAGAAATACTGAAAATTAGATTTGGAAGGGACCTCAGGCAGTCATCTAGTCCAACTCACTGCTCAAAGTATGACCATTCCCCCTGTATCATCCCAGGCTTTGTCTAGCTGGGTCCTAAAAACTTACAAGGATGGAGATTCCACCCCCTCTCTGGGTAACCTGTTCCAGTGCTTTACTTCCCTCCTAGTGAGAAAGTTCACCATGCACATATACCCCATGAACCATCATGCATGGCTCCCCCATGCTAACTCTGTATATGATAGCTCTGGAATAAGAAGCAGTATAGTTCCCTGAGATCTCTTAAGTGTATATTAACAACTTCTGTAGAAACAGGGCTTTGGCAGCTGTGGTTCCCTTGCCTTTCCTATAGCAGGTTAGAGTGTTACGTCTTGTTGTGACAGGGCACTTTGCACACCTGTCACTTTAAGAGGAAAGAGGCTGAGGGAGAAGCAGCCTGAAGGTGTGGCAGGAGCCAATTAGCAAGACATCTTGCAAGAAGGGTGCTGGATTTGAGGCATATAAACCCAGGGCCTGAGCTGCTCAGGCAGCCTAGCCCTGAGAACTGCAGAAGACGAGGAACTCCTGTGCTGCGGAGCTACAGCCAGGCTCCTGAGCTGGGGTAACCAACAGGCCTGGGAGTAGAGCCAGAAACCTGGGAGCAAGGCTTGGAGCCCAGGGACAGAGCAAGCCTGGGAATAGGAAAGCCTGGAAACGGGGCAGAGAGGGCCAGAGGACTGGGAGCAAGGCTTGAAACTGGGAATAGGACAAAGGAGCTCAGAGATTAGGCCTGGGGGCCCAGAGCCCAGAAAAGGGCAGAGCCAGGCAAAGAAACCCAGGTATTGAGGCAAAGAGGCCTAAAGCCAAGCAGAGGCAGAGACAGGAGCTGAGAGGGCAGGACACGGGATCCAGGAGTAGCCTGGAGTTGAAGTGCCCATGTGAGGAATGCAGGTTGGGATGCTATACTTAGGAGTAGCCATAAGAGAACAAGTGTCCAGATGGAGAAGACCAGCTTTAAAGCTACACCTGGGAGTAGCCAAGCTAGGGTAAGTGCCTGGGCAGGAAGGCCAAAGTCACAGGGACCAAGGCCAGAGCACTCAGGGGCTGGTGATAGACAGTGATTGAGGCATGGGCATGGGGTGAAAGGGAGATCAGAGCCACATAATTAGCCCTTAAGGCAATGATTATGGACACCTGTGGCCATGAGAGTAAGATCAGTCTTGGGAAGCCCCGAGGAAGCCCTTTCCTAAAAGAACGGCAATGTCCCCACACCTTCATCAAAGAGTGGCAGGCGAGGTGAAGGCAAGATTGCCCAAAGAAGCCAAGGAGACAAGGGCTGAGCAGCCACCAGGGAACAATATGGCCACCCCTGGGATGAGCGCTTGTTACACTTGTGCTGTGTAAGGGTTGATGGTAGCTTATAAGAGGTTAGATTATGGATTTGTTTAGGATGGTTTGGATAGGGATGATCCTGCCTCAGATGACCTCTGGAGGTTCCTTCTGGCCCTGGTTTTCTATGATTCCACATCATGGTGCCACACCCTTTTCAGCAGCGACAATTCGCTTCAACAAAACTCTTCCCCTCCTTTCCCCTGCTGCTGAATTTTGTGGGAGGGAGTGGGAAAGGAGGAAATGGTAGTAGTCTGGAGATGCTTGAAAGCACAGCCTCTGGACAGACCTGTTGGTGAGCACCTGGATTTCACAGTACATGCAGAGCTCCTAACGGGAGCTCTACTAACATGCTGATGAACTATGAGAATTAACTGTGCATGTTGTGCACAGCCAACGGCAAGGGGTACAAGTTCACCACCATTCCCCTCCTGGATCCAACCCTGGGCAGGTTTAAGGGGGTGCTCATCTACTGAGGCTAAAACAGAGGAAGAATTTCCTCCTCCCTGACAGTTATTTTTTTCCAGAATGTGTGCATATCTATAGCTGCATACCAATGTAGGCTACATGCAAAGGCTTATGTATCCAAGGAATAAAGCAGGGGCCAGGAATAGCCAGGTAGATGACAGAAAACTGCCATTTAATCATGCAAAGGAAAACAGAATTCCATCACATGTGCTTAATCTTTTGTCTACCAAAGTTTTCCCAGGTTGCATATTGGAGCTCTTAGCAGGGCATAGAAGCAGGACATTGGGCACTATGGCAACCTTGCTTTACCTGTGGTAAGTCATGGTGTTAGGTTTATGTTGTATTAGAGTTGACGGTGGTCTTATGTCGAGTTTAGACTGTGGTTTGTATGCGATGGTTTAGATAGGGATGAGTCTAAAGGGTTGGACTAGATGACCTCTGAAAGTCCCTTACGGTCCTTCTTCTTTATGATTCTAATAAGGTTCCCGACAGATGGAGTAAGTCTCTTGGTGATTTTGGGGAACACAAGCTGATATATACTATTTAAAAAAACAGAGATGATCATTTACTTGCAAAAATCCTAAAATTTATAAAATGAAAGATTGGTGGTTGTAGATGAGTCCTTGAAGACTGGCCTAGAATGGCCCAATTCTAGTGGTTCTTTATGGCTGCATCCAGACGTGCAGGCACATGCGGTTTGTGGCGTCACAAACTGCACATGAAGAATATTAAAACATGCCCCATGCTGCAGCATAGAGGCAAAATTTCCTACCAGGATTTCTCAAAGCTCTGGGGGAAAAAAGTGGCTCAGAGCATGCAAAAATAGCATGAGCTGGAACAAATGAGGGCTTGGTCCTCCAGTGAGATGCTCTGGCTTCTGGCCAGATCATTTCTACTGCTCCATTTGTGCCACTGGTGCTCCAGCACTCCAAGAGCAGTAGAAATGATCTGGCAAGATCAGCTTACTCGAAGAAATGATGGGCAAGAGCAGCTTACTCGAAGTGGGACAATGTGTCCCACAATAAAACATACATGCCAGGGCATGCACTTGAGGCACAAAGTAGCAGCACAAATTTGTGCTGCTGCAAGGACATGCCTTTGCACGTCTGGGCATGGCCTTTGTGTGCATGTTAGCTTAATGTGCTGAACTTCTGAACCAGGTTTTCAGCACTGACACTTTTTGGTCATTTAGTGCTTCAGGTTACTTGATTGTCCTCAACTATTTTGACAGAATCTGTAGAAATGGGATGAACAGGAACAAGGATAAATTTGTTTTTCAGAAGCTTGCACGTCTCTTTAGATTTCTTCCTTCCATCCTGCTGCTTCTCTTAATTCTATCTGATCCTGGAAATACCACTGATTCTAGGGTGTCCCCCTTTTACCTGTTTGGGACCGAAAGGCTTTTTTTCTTTCTTCCAGTTACAATATTACTCTGCTTTACTCACGCCTTAACTTTGCTTCCATAGCCAAATATTAGAACTTCATCCCTGAAATGTTTTTTTTTACATCCTACATTGTTCCATTTGTGAGTCTGTCTAGCAATACTTCTGTGGATCATTATCATAACTGCTCCTGCCTCTCACTTGACAAAAATCTTTGATGATTAGTCACCTTCTATTTACCTTTTCACTGATAATACCATACAAATAGAATACATACATGTAGCATTATACCCACATGTTTGCAAGATGCATATGTGTGAGCATAGTGCATAATGTACCAAGATTTGGTATGATGAGATGTTATGTAACTTAATTTTGATTTGTCTCCCTGGAAAATGCTATCAATTTTATAAATTCTCCATTTTTTTCTAATTATTGGGGGGGGTCATCTTATATTTGAGTAGATACGGTATCTACAGTGACTGCAATGTCTCTTTCCCGAGTCATAACAGCTAGTTCAGAACTATCACTATTCAGGTTGGAATGACAACTGCTGGCTTTGTATTTACATATTTTTATTGAAGGAAAACTTGTTCATCATGGGCCATGCACTGACCGTTATTACATTGATCCAAATCCAGTGTCCATTCATTTAGAATCTTCCCTAATGTCTTTTTTTTTTTTGATTATGAGAAATTTTCATTCCTAACAAAGCATTTCTGAGTGAAAAACCTGCTTCTAAACAAGGCATGCGTTGCTGTAAAAATAACCAGAGAAATAAAATGCGCAAGAGAAAGTGTTTAACATGTCTACCAAAAGTTATGCCGTTGTCCAGGTTGCTGAAATGCGTAGTATTGTTTCAACAATAGAAAATTTATAGAAAAATATCATCTTCTAAGAGAGTAAGTCAAGATTCCTAAAAAAAACCCAACAATGCCCCCCCCACCAAGCGCCACTAAAAACATTTATATTCTTTGGATCTCCATTCACTTTTCATGTTCATTTAATAAAAAGGTGTGATTCTAACTTCCTCATGAGGTTGATGAAGAATTATTACTTCTATAACTATTCCATTAGGTCGATGATACTACTGTGGGAAATATTAATACCACAGGCTGAGGACACCTATCTCTGTGTCTCCTTATATTGCACAGATAAAACAATTGCAATGCTGTTGTGATAGTTTCATAGTTTCTAGGGTTGGAAGGGACCTGAGCAGATCATCTAGTCCGACCCCCTGCCATGGCAGGAAGAGCACTGGGGTCAAACGACCCCAGTAAGGTGGTCATCCAACCTCCTCTTAAAAACCCCCAGGGTGGGAGCCTGCACCACCTCACTTGGAAGCTGGTTCCAGACCCTAGCCGCCCTGACCGTGAAGTAGCGCCTCCTGATGTCCAACTTAAACCTTCCCTCCGCCAGCTTGTGACCATTGTTCCTGGTCACTCCTTGCGGCGCTCGGGGGAACAGGGACTCCCCCAGTGCCTGCTGATCCCCCCCAAACAGTTTATAACAGGCCACAAGATCCCCCCTCAGCCTTCTCTTTTGAAGGCTGAACAGGTTCAGGTCCCGCAACCTTTCCTCATAGGACCTACCCTGCTGTCCCTTGATCATACGAGTGGCCCTCCTCTGGACCCTCTCGATGCTGTCCACATCCCTCTTAAAGTGCGGCGCCCAGAACTGGACGCAGTACTCCAGCTGCGGCCTGACCAGTGCCGCATAGAGGGGGAGGATCACCTCCTCGGACCTGCTTGAGATGCATCTGTGGATGCACGACAAGGTGCAGTTGGCCTTCCTAGCCGCCTCCCCACATTGCCGACTCATGTTCATGATGTCTGACTGAAGCAGAAATCTTATTGAAAATCAGCTTTTTAAGCATAATGCAGTAAGCAAAAAGAAGAAGGGAGGTCTTTGATGACCCTGCAGAAATGCTGACCTTACTTTCCAATGAAAGTTTATGTTGAGTTTAGGTATGAAGCTTTATTGGATTCATTTCTGTTCTTGGACTCTTCCTCTTAAACACCATGGCCATAAATCCCTTTTAATAGTCTACAGCTGATCCATGGACCACACCCTTTCATTACAAAGGACAAAATGTCCCTAGTAACTTGTCCCACAGGGCATTAAGATAACTGGAAGGCATTCATATCCTAAAGCCAGAAAGCCCTTAGCACCTAAGGAAGTTGAGGGAGGATTTTTCTCTTGATGTTTGGTTTAAGTGAGATATTGTGCCTTGCATAAACTTTTTGAATCTTAGGATGAATTGTGCCCTATATAAAAGCGTGACTTCTATGAATTAAAGCCACAAGTTAACTTGCAATTATCTTCAATTCTGGTTGTATTCGTCTGTGGTTTTAATTTATAAATATAAAAAAACCTTAAGCAGATTTCATTGTATGTTACTCAAATTTATATTCATTTGGTTGAATTAACTCTATTTAGAAATAATAGTAGCTACAATGCGCTATTTGTAATCTCCTTTGGAGATACTATTTTGTAAAAATAATGAAAGAGTTCCTAAAATGCACAGTACAGTCTAGGTCAGGTAAATACATAAGCAAGGAGTTATTAATGGAACCACAATTAATTAATATGCCCCCATCAGAGCCATTAAAGCTGATTAATATTATGGCATACAGAGAGAACTTGTAGTTAACAAATCAATGACCCAGTAGACCATATTGTATCCTTTGGAGCCATTATACAATACCACATCAAAGCCTCATTAGAGAATTTTTAATCTACTGATCATCAGCCCCAGTAGCCATTAATTGGTCTAGGTTCATGATGCATGTCCACAGAAGAAATGTAAGATAATACTCCATGGAGATGCATCTCCTCACAATTGCACTGCTATAAATCAGGGCCATCTTTATTGGAGTTAATGAAGAGAGAGCATTACAGAAAGTGATGTAAGAGGACAGGTCAACTGTAATTTTTTTATACAATTATTACTTTTGTTCAATAACACATTTTAAATGGAGTAAGTAAGAAATTTGGGTTTTTTTAATAGGAAGAGACACCACTTTGTCCTCATAATTTTGATTCTTTCTATGAAGTGATCATACATATTTGTGACTGAAGTTTCACATGGGTTCTGAATTTTCTGGGCTTGGGATGATTGCAACATCCTTGTGGTTTATTTTACCTTAAGGCCTTGTTAAATGGTGGTTCTGAGTGGCTCCTGTAGATGTTGACATCTGGATTGTCTGCATATTACCATCTGAAACTAGATTTAAGCATTCATTAGGTGGTTCAAATTATGCCACTCCAGGGCAGGATTATCTCTGATCTGTGTTACCCAGCTTGTGTTACACTAAGGTGTGGCCACTCTAGGAAATATCTTAAACACCCCACTCATTTCCCCCTTTTGCCACTGGTCTGGACCACCCCCCTTCCCCCACTGGCTTGAATCAGGCCCACCCCACCACTATGCTCTCCCCAGCACCCCAGATCCCTGCTCACCACCACCCCCACCTTACTTGTGACTGCCTGCACTGTCTGTTAACCTGCAAGCCTGGCAACCATTGCTGCTCTCTGGGAGGCTGACCCCAGAGAAGAGCAGCAGCCTGACAACTGTAGTAGCAGCTGGGAAGAAAGGTTAACCCTTCCTTGCTTGATCCCCTTAGAAAAACAGCATGGGCAGCCATGAGTAAGTGGTGGTGGGGGGGAAAGCTCTAGGGGTGAGAGTGAGGCCCTGGGAGTGGTGAGAACCAGAAGAGCCCCAGGGGTAGGGGGGAAGCATGGAGGGGATGGGATTCTTACCTTTCAGTCCTCCAGCCCTCTGGCCTGAACATGTGACTGGTCAAAATTCAAGCTAGCACTAACACCAGTCAACATTGGTATGGCTCACAGTGTAAGGTATAACAAGGCCCTTCAATTGCTGATATGTACTGCCAACCTTAACTCCATCATAGCATAATGTGTGTCTGAATATCCAATATCTGTATTTCCCACTGTGGATAAATTCAGCTTTTGTGTTTATTGGGATTTACAGAGTTACACCAGAGATAAATTTGGTCTGGGGGTTTTAGAGTGCCATTAATGTTGAGCACTGCAACCTCTTGGTGTCTCTTGAGGTCAAAGGTTATCTACAGAGATAACTAATATGGTCTTCCAATGTGGTGATTCAAGGAGTCAGAGATCAAGTCCTTGGGCTTCTAACCCAAGGCACCCACAAAAGAAATATTCTCCTAAGAGATTACCCATTTTGGCAGCAGTCCCTTTAATTAGCTTTGAGATGGACAGTTGTACAGTAGTTCATTTTGATTACATTTAGTTGGTTTACTGATAGTTTGTTATTTGTCAGTAACTATTGCTGATACTCATATTCCACACAACATATACCGGTTGAAAAAAAATGAGAAAATCTTATTTCAGCACATCTGAACACTAAAGACATGCTACAACCTTTTGCTCAAGGGAGCCAGAGGTTAATATTCCTGTCTATTTGGAAATAAGGATTATTATCCTAGCCTTGCTCAGTAATGTAGATAGGAATTTGGTATTTATTTGTACATAGTATTCCAAATACTATGTGCATATTGTTTTATAGTGAAAAACACTTCTTTTTATAACAGATCTCAGAGCAACACTAAGAAGTGGAGGATTTGCAGCATACTGTGTTTCTATTGTTATCTGATCCAGACTCTCTGTAGACCAAGGCTTTATCCAGAAGTTTGATTGATATAGATTGAAGGTGTCATAATATTGGTTTAGATTAGGAAAGCTGAAGTTAAAGGCAAAAATATAATATCAATGGGAAGTTGTGCTTAAAAGTATGTATTTGAGATCACTGGAGCTTAGGCCTTCACTCTTTACCATCTCAAATTTCCCTTAGAATGACTGCATTATGAAGTGTTTACTTATGAAGTTCTGAAAATGTTAATGCATATTCAAATTATTTCATATTTGTATGGCTGATAATTCTGAGGTACTTTAAGAAATATCACTAAAGTTTTCACACTTTTTGGATTTAATACTATACCACATTTGTTAGCCCTTGATTCCATGAGACATACCGCTGACTTTGAAGGAACTGCATAGGAAATAGAATACAAAACCATTAGAATTAGGTGACAGAATCTGTTCTTGAAAAGGGAAACACAGCTCATCGAATGCATTTAAATACCAACCTATTTATGAGCAGGAAGCCAATATGGTTAAATAAATAACCCTTAGAATTAATTTCTCTTAAAGTAGGTCTAAAAATAGCAAGATTAAGTTCTAGGAAAATATGTAGCATATATGATGATAATATACTTTATTTGCCCAAACCCAAAGTGTCTTTGAATTTAACACAACTCGATTAAAGCTGATGTGAAGCAGCTTCTCCATACTAAGAGAAATCTTGCACAAGTATCTTCCATGAAAATAGCTTTTTTTGCACATTTCTCAAGCCCTTTGGTGGATGGGAGCAGGACTATGAGGTCTGGAAGCTGCTATTCATGAACTCACACAAAGGCAGAATTTACAAGAAGGTCATCTAGCACTTGGATGAGATGGGAATGCTATTTGGCCGCTGCAACTGTGACTGAGCATCCCTCTTCAGGATCTACTCTGCTCACCTCATATGAGTGTTTGAAGATCATGGCATCAGATATAAAACCAAGCTATGGTTTATCAAGCAGTCATGATCCCCACCCTGCTGTACAGAGCTGAAACATGGAAAATGTATAGGAGACATCTAAAGTTGTTGGAGAACTACCATCAATGCTGACTGAAGAAGATCCTCCGAATCCAGTGCATCAACATTAGCACCCTCTTGCAAGCAAACACCATGAGTATTAAGGTCATGATCATCCAAATGAAACTAGGAAGAGCCTGCTGCAGGGATCTCTGAACTTGAAACTACATGACAACAACAGGAGATGGGAAAGCAGGAGCAGCAGAAACACCATATGACAGACCAATTCAAGAATCCAGCTCCACCCGCCCTACACAGAAACACATCTCTGAGCTGCAGTAGCATCTGGTGATCCTGGCTTGGCCTCAGCAGCTATTTTAGGACACACAGATAAGGCAATCATGGAAGACATTCATCCTCAATTGCAAGGGATTGCTGAAGAAGACCTTATTTGCCTGAACCCAAGATGTCTTTGAAATTAAGATGATTCCCCATGTACATAGAATCTTACTAGTGGAGGGTCAATTCATCCCTTCACTGTTACAGTGGGGGAAGCAGTGGCTGGGAGGCAAACAGGCAGTAAAGGGCAGACCATGTGTGTGGGAGAGATAGGCAGTGCAGGAGCTAAGCAACCCAGCACCAGCCCCTTGCCCTGTCACTTGCCACCTACAACCCTCAGAATACCTGCAAATCCCCGTACCGTACTCTGTGCCACTTACCTCCCCAGAAGCTCATGCCTCCACAGTGCCTGCTCCTTCCCTGGGTAGGAGAAGGTGCTTTTTGTCCCTTAACACCTGCACCCAGCCATCCCTGCTACCACTTGCACCGCCTTCTTGGCTTCCCATACTGCTGATATAACCCTTCTGTTTTTGTCCCACTGCCCCTGCCTCCCTGATGCCAGCTCCTCCACTTCTCTGCCATCATTTACTTTCAGTCACTACTTTCTGGCTCTGATCCTAGTCCTGCACAGATCACTGGGCACATTGTATCTCTTCCCCAAGCCCATCCAGGCAGCAGTGGTTGCAGTGGTGATGTCAGTGGTGGCAGCTCCAACCCCAGGGCCAGAGCTGCCACCAGTGCAATTGCTGCTGCTGGCTGGGCAGTAGCTGGAGTGAACATATACTCTGTGCCATTCTGAGCCAGAGCCACAACTGAGATGAGGTGATGTGGGGAGGGAGAAACAGGTGATGGCTGAGCAGGGTCAATGGTGGGGAGAAGGCAGGGCAGGTGCAACAGGGGGCAGGCAGGGTAGTGGCTGCAGCTGTAGCTCTGAGTCCAACCCTGAGCCTGATTCAAAACCAGAGCCAGAGCCATGGCAGCCACCTGCCACATCACTCCACACCCCTGTCTTGTATTG
>NW_017729004.1:28395397-28396571 GCF_001723915.1 Gavialis gangeticus | reverse complement strand
CAGTAGAGGTGCCAATGCTGGGAGGCAAACAGGCAGTAAAGGGCAGACCATGTGTGTGGGAGAGATAGGCAGTGCAGGAGCTAAGCAACCCAGCACCAGCCCCTTGCCCTGTCACTTGCCACCTACAACCCTCAGAATACCTGCAAATCCCCGTACCGTACTCTGTGCCACTTACCTCCCCAGAAGCTCATGCCTCCACAGTGCCTGCTCCTTCCCTGGGTAGGAGAAGGTGCTTTTTGTCCCTTAACACCTGCACCCAGCCATCCCTGCTACCACTTGCACCGCCTTCTTGGCTTCCCATACTGCTGATATAACCCTTCTGTTTTTGTCCCACTGCCCCTGCCTCCCTGATGCCAGCTCCTCCACTCCTCTGCCATCATTTACTTTCAGTCACTACTTTCTGGCTCTGATCCTAGTCCTGCACAGATCACTGGGCACATTGTATGGTTGCAGTGGTGATGTCAGTGGTGGCAGCTCCAACCCCAGGGCCAGAGCTGCCACCAGTGCAATTGCTGCTGCTGGCTGGGCAGTAGCTGGAGTGAACATATACTCTGTGCCATTCTGAGCCAGAGCCACAACTGAGATGAGGTGATGTGGGGAGGGAGAAACAGGTGATGGCTGAGCAGGGTCAATGGTGGGGAGAAGGCAGGGCAGGTGCAACAGGGGGCAGGCAGGGTAGTGGCTGCAGCTGTAGCTCTGAGTCCAACCCTGAGCCTGATTCAAAACCAGAGCCAGAGCCATGGCAGCCACCTGCCACATCACTCCACACCCCTGTCTTGTATTGGAATCAAAGACAAGGGGCTTTCCCCACCATGTTGAATGGCAAAATGTAATTCTCTAGTTTCATTTAGGGCATTCATTCATGTGCTCCAGAAGTGCGTGGGATGGAGATTGGATCTGCTCTAATTAAACGCCTGGAGTGTTCTCATATATCAGCATACCCATGCTGAAAAATGATGGAGGGAATGCTTTAACTAAAGCTCATTCGACGGGCATGATGATACATGAGACACTGGAGTCTTCTGGAACAGAGTAATTACCATACTCCAGCAGTGTTCTGATGCACTGTAATTACAGAGCATCGAAGCAGAGTTTCATAGTTGCTAGGCTGGGAAGGGACCTGAGCAGATCATCAAGTCTGACACCCTGCCATGGGCAGGAAAGAATGCTGGGG
>NW_017729004.1:28359188-28390397 GCF_001723915.1 Gavialis gangeticus | reverse complement strand
TCCAACTGTGGCCTGACCAATGTCACATAGAGGGGGAGGATCACCTCCTTGGACCTGATCGTGATGCATCTGTGGATGCATGACAAGGTGCGGTTAGCCTTCCTGACTGTGTCCCCACATTGGCGGCCCATGTTCATCTTGAAATCATTATAGACTCCAAGATCCTTTTCTGCCTCTGTGATGATGAGAAGGGAGTTCCCTAGTCTGTAGGTATGCTGCTGGTTCTTTCTCCCTAGGTGCAGTACCCTGACTTGTCAGTATTGAATCCCATCTTATTCTCATCCGCCCACCCCTGTAACCTGTCCAGATCCAATTGCAGCCTGTCGCTCCCTTCCAGTGTGCCCACTTCTTCCCACATCTTAGGGTGCTTTTCAACCCCTCATCCAAATTGCTGATGAAGATGTTGAACAGTGCAGGCCCAGGGACCAAGCCCCGGGGGACCCCACTGCCCACATCCCTCCAGGCTGAAAATGACTAATCCACCACCACTCTCTGGGTGCGGCCCTCCAGCCAATTTGCGACCCATCTGACTGTGTAGAAATTAACACCACAATCTTTTAGTTTTTTAATGAGAATGGGGTGAGAGACAGTGTCAAAGGCCTTCCTAAAGTCCAGAAAGACTCCGTGCTTCGCAACACCTGCATCCAAGGATTTTGTGACCTGGTCATAGAAGGCCACCAGGTTGGCCTGACAGGACCTGCCTCTAAAGAACCCATGTTGATTGTCCCTAAACATATACTCCCCTGCTTGCCCCTCGCAGATCTGCACCTGGGATAATTTTCTCAAAGAGCTTTCCCAGGACTGAGGCAAGACTAACAGGCCTATAATTTCCTGGGTCCTCCTTACTCCCTTTTTTGAAAATGGGGACCACATTGGCCCTTTTCCAGTCCTCTGTCACCTTGCCAGAGCACCACGAGTGCTTGTAAAGCTGTGCCAGGGGTCCCGCAATGACCTCTGCTAATTCCCTCAGCACTCTGGGATGGAGATCATCAGGACCTGATTTGAACATGTCCAGTCCAACCAGAAGTTCTCTCCCCTGGGACCATCAGGGATCACAGTGGGTGGTATGACCTTGTCCCTGCTCACAAAAATGCAGGCAAAGAAATTGTTAAATAGGTTAGCTTTGTCGTCTGAGACCACCAGATTTCCTAGCATGTCCTGCAGAGGCCCAATGTTGCCCAGAACCTTCTTTTTGCCCCCAATGTATTTAAAAAAGGACTTCTTGTTGTCCTTGATCCGGGTTGTTAGTTCCAGTTCCATCTCCACCTTGGCCTTCCTAACAGACCCCCTACAATCCCAAGCAACGGAGGTATAGTCCTCTGTGGTGATGGCCCCTCCCTTCCATTGGGTGTACACCTCCTTTTTAGCTTTGAGACATTTCTGGATGCTTTTGGTGAGCCATGGGGGCTTTTGAGCACTCTTGCCCCCTTTGATCCATGTTGGGATTGCCACTCTTTAGGCTTGGAGGATCGTCTCCTTCAGGAACGACCACTCTTCTTGGACTCCCAATTCCCCACCTCTCTGGGACCTCAGTGCCTCCCCGACTAGTCTCATTAGCTCAATTAAATCCTCCCTCCTGAAATCGAGGGCTGCTGTCTCGCCGCAGGCCTTTGCCACCCTGTGCTGGATGCTAAATTCCAATCGGTGATGACTGGTATTGCCCAGGTAATTGAGCACCCGCAGTCCCCTCACCAGGTCATCTCTTGTGGCCAGGACAAGGTCTAACAAGGCATTTTCCCTGGTGGGACTGTGCACCTCCTGGGTGAGATGGAGGTCCTGTAACATGGCTAGGAACTTACGTAAGCGGTTAGACCTGGCTGCCTGTTCTTCCCAGCAAATGTCTAAATAGTTTAGGTCACCCATAATGACCACATCATTTGACTTAACTACCTCCGTGAGCTGATCTGAGAATTCCCAGTCTAGCTCTTCTCCTTGGCTGGGTGGTCTGCAGTAGACCCCCACCGTTAAGTCCTTTTCCCTCTGACCTGCTTGTATTCTGTCCCAGAGCACTTCAGTCTGCCCTCCCTCTGACCCAGTGCTGCTTGTTGAGGATGTGAATTGTTCTTTGACATAGAGCACCACATTCCTGCCTTTCCTCCCTGTTCTGTCCCTCATGTACAGCCTATAGCCCTTGATGTTTACCGCCCACTCGTGTGTTGGATCCCACCGCATTTCAATGAGCCCCACTATGTCTGGGTTTGTGTTAGCTAGCAGGAGGGCAAGTTCCTCCTGCTTGTTCCCCATACTATGAACTTTAGTATACAGGCATTTAAGGCCTCCTGAAGGTATATGCACTGCCCCCCTAATCCCAGGACTACCTGGGCCCCTGTTTCTTACCTGGGTATTTCTTGTGCTTGTCATCAGTCTTGGTTGGGCTGTTCTTGTGGGCGACACTTGGTTTGGTGTTCTGAAGCTCCCTCTGACCTCATCCTCCCCATCCCCCAGTGAGCCTAGTTTCAAGCCCACCAGAGAAGATCAGCCAACCTGAAAGAGAACACATGATTAACTTTTGGGGAGAGGTGAAGCCCATCCCACCTGAGCATGTCTCTTGTCTTGAAGTATGAGTCATGGTCCAAGAAGCTGAAGCCTGCCTTGAGCCACCATTCCCAAAGGCACAAGTTGACCTCTCTGATGCAGGTCGCATGGCATCATCCACGTCTGCTCACTGGAAGGACAGATGAGAAGACCACTGCTCGTGTACAGGCACCCTTAGATAGATACTATCATCATAGTATGTGGCAAGATCATGGAGTGGGTTCTCAAGGAATGTATTCCTAGAGGAAAATAAAGTGGTCAGGAACAGCCAGCATGGATTCATCAAAAGCAAGTCATGCTTGACCAACCTGATTTCCTCCATAATAAGATGACAGGTTCTTTGGGTGGAAATGAACAGTGGATATGATATGGCTTTAGTGAGGCTTTTGGCACTTTCTCCTACAACATTTTCATTAACAAGCTAAGAAAATACAGACTAGACAAAAGTACTATAACGGAGATATATAACTGGATGGATCATTGTACTCAATGAGTAGTCATCAATAGCATTTTTATTTGGGACAGAATAATTGCATGCACAAACATAGACTGGGGAATGACTAGTTAGGCTACAGTACTGTATCAAAGGACCTGGGTGTTACAGTAGACCGTAAATTGAATATGATCCAACAGTGTACACCTGTTGCCAAAAAAGCCAACAGTAATCTGGATTTTATTAATGTAAATGTCTCTTGGAAATCAAGGAAAGTGATACTTCCATTTGGCATTGGTGAAGCCTCACCTGAACTTTTGTATTCAGTTTTGGGCCCCATCATAGATGACACATGGGGGGGGGGTACAAAAGGGACCGTGTGCACCCACCTGAGATTGGCTGCCACCAAAGCCACCACTGGCTTTTGAGGGTGCTTGCCATGCCCCGCCCCCACTATTGACCTGGACGCCAGTGGCTGCGGGTGGTTCCCACTCACCACCATGGTGCCTCCCCAGTTGTGGGAGGTATCAGTTGCTCATGGGCCCCACATTTCAAAAAACATGTTGACAGATTGGAAAGAGTCCAGGGGAGTATGAAACAATTATTAAACACTTAGGAAATATGGCGTATGGGGAAAGGCTGAAAGAACTAAGATTATTTAGTCTGATGAAGAGAAAACTAAGGGGGGATTTAATAACTGTCTTCAAATACATGAAGGGTTATTATAAAGATGAAGAAAATATATGTTTATATTTGGCTGTAGGGGACAGGACTAAATATAATGGCCATAATCTGCAGCAGAGGAAATTTAAATTGGAAATTAGGAAGAACTTTCAGACTAAGGTTGTTCCAGCATTGGAACAGGCTAGCTAGAGCAGCATTGGAATTTCTCTCCCTGGACATGTTCAAGAATGGTCTGTCCAGGGATGACCCTGTCTTCAGCAGGGGTCTGGACTAGATGATCTCATAGAATCCTCCTACTTTACTATGATCGTTAGTGACGTTTTCAAATTGTCATTACATGAGGAATCTTAAATTACCATAATTTGGGGAAGACTCTGTAGAGGACTGCAAGATGGTTTAATTTTAACTCTAATGGGTATGTCATGGGATGGGGTCCCTAAGGATGGCCATGATCTCCTAAAGCCCCTCAACTGTGCCAGTTTGACCCTATGGGCACCCTCAGTTCTCACCCACCACATCTTGATGTACTTATAAAAATAAGGAGGCTGCCTTCAAGTCCTCTTGGACTCTGATAGACTCTCTGAACCCCATGGGTCCCATTTCACAATGGGTGTTTCGGGGCACCCTAGCCTTATGTGTGGCTCCAACTGCCCCTTTACCACGCCCCAGGCCTCGTGGATGGCATTGACGTTGTCCAGTCTAGGCCTTTCTGTGATTTGGCCCCCTTGTCCTCTCTGGGCTCTCCGCAGCCCTGTCTCCCTGCCCTCGATGGCGCTGTCTCTGGTGCCGGGGTCTGTACATCCCAAGTGCCATGCCCTCTCTGGCACTGGGATCCCGATGCTGCCATGGGCCAAACCGGTGGTTTGGGTGAGGCTATGAAACAACAAACAAAACATAAGCCCCTGGGCTATAACATAACACATACGTCCCTATTGTGCTCTACCCCTTTAAAAGAATCAATTTTGCCCATGGCATTACCAGAGGCTAGACTAGCCCTCAGGCCTCTTCCCATAGCTCCAAGAGGGCTCCTTCCCACTTGGCCACTGGCAGCAAACTGCCTCCCTTAGTTCCAGCTTGGGGTTTGTATGGGCCCATGGCCCTGCCTCTGACCAGGGGCAGCTGCAGGCTAATTTGCTCTCTAGCCCGTTGCCCTGGTAACCTGCACCTGAGCTCCTGTCTGCCTCTTTGGGCTCTCCCCAGGCAGTTTCTGCTCTTCTAGGAGCTGGCACCATAGTGCCCTGCGACAGGGTGTAGTTTAAATAATTCATTTCAGCGAGACTGGATGATTCGCTTGAGGTGGTATTCTTTAGATTTTAAAGTTTGTGCATACAAGTTGTAGAAGACTTAAGGTCCTTGGAGTCAGAATGGAATATTTTCTGCTGTAAATAGTATTTTATAAAATGTTTTGAAATACATGGCTGGTGAAGTTGGCAAGGGCAAAGGAGCACTCCCTAGTGTTTTGGATATTTGTCAGTTTCTAAAAATCTCCTTGTCATTCTTCAGTAATATGTTAAGAGTCTTCCTGCTTTCTTACAAGATTCACAACATTTTTTCTTTGATCTTAAATGTTTGCATTCTTGAGCATATTCATGCAAAAGAGAGCTGGTTTCCTCTTGAACTATGAGACTGTGTGTTGGTTTGTAAAATCTTGACCTAAATTAACCTTGGACAAATTTTCTGCTGGTGTAAATTGGGAAAGGCCTTGATTTCAATGTAGTACATTTCACACCAAAGATTTGTTCCTAAGGAATTAATTGAAAATAACTCAGAAAACAGCAGTGCTGAACATTTTGGCCCTATGGGTCAGATGATGGGCATGGGGCCTGAGGGCCAGATCAGATCCTGAACAGCAGGATTGGGCACAAAATCCTATGCACCTGGGATTCCTGCACCACCTGAGATTGGTCTTTGAGGGCCTGAGCCACCTTCACCTGATCCCACATATTGGGCTTAGTCTCTGGGAACCTATGCCATCCCCTGGCCCCATATGCCCCATACCTTAGGTTTTCATGAAAGAACAGCATAAGATTTTCCTCCCTGTCCAATAAGGGTATATAATAGAGATTTCTAGGAATATGAAATAAGGAGCTGTGGCACAGTATCTATCATGCAATCACAGACCTTGGTTCCAAACAAGGTCACATGGACCAGCTTGTGTTCTCTGTTATAGCCACGTGTATACATCCAGAGCAAAATGCCATTGTACGTGACACTGCTGGAATGTGGAATTAAATGTGGATGTTATACAGGCCTGTTTTAACGCGAGTAAATTAAACTAGCATAGGGAGAAGATTGAAGTTGTGTAGAAGCAAATATAACTATTAGTAATATTACATTGGATAAGGAGAGAGAAGGAATTAATATTACACAGCTGTATAATATTCAAAGCTGATCATAGTATAGCAATATTTAATCTGAATAATTTTACATATAATATACTACTAAACATGAAGAAATAGATAACACAGTGGTAACTTCAGTGTTCAGAACATGAGATGGACCCTTAAGAAAAGTAGCTAACAAATTATGGACTGTAATACCAAATGGGGCTCCACATGGCATGCATAAGAGCAGTTACAAGCCCCACAGAAATTCCATTACAGTAGTCAGGCTTGGAACAGAAGTGCATGTTTGCAGAAAAAGTGTGGGAGTTGTTGCTTTAAAAATTTCTTCCTTGAAACTAATAGAAGGGAAGAATTACTTCCCTTGATCTGCTGGAAGTATTTCTTTAATGCAGCCCATTAGGCCTTTAGCCTCTTGGCAACAAGGGCACACTGTTGGTTCATATTCAGCTTATTGTTCACTGTAAACCTCAGGTCCTTTTCTACAGAGCTGCTGGTTAGTCAATCAGTCCCCAGTCTGGACCAGTACATGGCATTGTTCTGTTCTGAGTGCAGGACTTTGCGTGTCTCCTTGTTGAACCTCATAAAATTTCTTTTGGTGTAATCCTCCTATTTGTCTAGGTCACACTGAATCCTAACCCTGCCCTCCAGTGTACCTACTACTCTCACCAGTTTGGTGTTATCAGCAGATTTGCTGAAGGTGCACTCTATGCACTTCCAGGTCATTGGCAAAGATATTGAACAAAACCAGCCCCAGGACCAACCCCTGGGCCACTCCACTTGATACTGGCTGCACCATTTATTAGAGCCATTTACTACTACCCTCTGAGCCTGATGATTCAGACAGTTTTCTATTCACATTAGTCCATTCATCCAACCTGTACTTCCTGAGCTTGCTTGTGAAACTGTTGTGGGAGACATATCAATAGTCATGCTTTATAAAGTAAAGGTACAGCACATCCACTGCTTTCCCTGCATCCACAAAGCCAGTCATCTCATCATAGAAGGCAATCAGGCTGGTCAGGCATGACTTGCCCTTGGTGAATCCATGCCGACTGTTCCTAATCATGTTCTTCTTCTCCAAGTGCTTAGAAATGGATTTCTTGAGGATCTGCTTCGTGATTTTTCCAGGGACTGAGGTGAAGCTGGCTGTTCTGTAGTTCCCTGGATTCTCCTTCTTCTCTTTCTTAAATCTGGACATTATATTTGCCCTTGTCCAATCACCTGGGATCTTTCTCAATCACCATGAGTTTTCAAAGCTGATGGCTAGCAACTCTGCAATCACACCAGCCAATTCCCTCAGAACCCATAGGTGCATCTCATCCACCCGCATACACAGCTTTTCTAAATAGTCTCTAATCTGTTCTTTACCACTGAGGGCAGCTCACCTCCTCCACAAACTGTGCTGCCAGGTGCAGTAGTTTGGGTCCTCACCTTGCCTGTGAAGACTGAAGTAAAAAAGGCATTAACTACTTCAGCCTTTTCTGCATCAAGTGACCTAAATAACTTAGTTGCCTAAATCCTATTGAAAATGAATGAGATTTCAGGAACCAAATCATCTACATCTTCATGAAATATTTTCCTAAACAGTCAAGTCTGTAAATTTTACTAACTCCAGGTTAGTCACTGTGGCACTGTGGCATTTAAGCTTTCTTTCCAGACATAGTTGTTGTGTTACATGGACTAAGTATTTTTCCTATTAGCAAAGTTCATTAAAAAACCCAATAAATTAAGTTCTTAAAGGATGACTCATGTCATAAAAGCATCAGAAATATTTTTTTCTGCTAAAATCGTAGTAAGTTGGTAATGTCTGGCTAGTGCAATAAGGCTAGAGACAGAAATTACATATCAACTGGTATAAGTGATCAGAAACTGGTTTAAGTCTGTAACACAACAAAAAATCAATACACATAAACCATTTTCATAATGGCCAAAACCAGTTTAAGATAAAAATGGATGGATGTGGTTTAATGCACTTCTGTCCCAGATCCCCTCCTAATTCAAGTTAACTTACAGTCCACCAGTTTCCACCTCCCTCACAACCCTTCCCTCCCTTCCCCTCCCCCCCCCCCCCCCCCCAAGGTGGGTGGGCTAGCCTTGGCCCAAGCTGTCTGATCCTGCAGAGCAGGAAGGCATGCTCCAATGCTCCCCAGCTTCTTGGCTGGGCCACTGCAGGCATGTGGCTACATTTCTAGAATCAAAAGTGAATGCCTGGTCACTTGCTTATCGGTTCATTCTAGGCAGCTTAAACTAACCTGCAAAGATTGAATTGATTCAGCCTCCGGCTTTTTGACTTCCTGTACTTAGCCTAAAAGATGCAGGATCTTTAGTTGCTGCTTTTTCAATGTCAAGCTGATCACAGCTCTAGGAGGTTCAGGTTAGGGATGTAAAAGGACTGCTGAGCTGTGGAAGCAGTAATTCACCCTTTTTTTTGTCCTTATTGTGATCGATTTCCTAATCGTTTGGCACTTAGCTTCCTTTCTGTGAATGCAGTACAACCAGAATGAAATTCATTGACACGTCTCTTCTTTTTATTTACTTGTGAAAACATTTGTCCATAAGTAGCTTTTCATTTTCAGGGAGGTCTTGCTTTTAACCTTTTTTCAGTTGTGTTGATTGATGATGAAAAAGGGCATCAACCGCCCTGCCCTATGTTATACTCAGTAGGAGTCTCTTGTCTTCTAGCTCTTTGCTCTTCCGTCTAACCAGAACATGATTGTTGTCACCTCACCACCCGATCTTTTTTGAGTTTTAACACCACCAGGAAAAAGAAATAAAACTGAATGTATTTTAGTAAGCGTTCATATAAACTGAAAATGACTTCAGGAGGTGATAGAGCTACTGAACCAAATTATGCTGGTTATTATGGGAACAGAAGCAAGAACATAAATTCATTCTCTTGTTTCCACCCCATTCTATGATTAATATTATGTAATGAGAGTGTGTATTTCTCTACTTTTGCTTCATGGTTCATTGCAGCATCAACAGTGCTGGCGACAATGAGAAAAATGCCTACTATTTCAATAACCACAGTGTTTTGTTTGTTTTAGTGTCATCAACGTTTCCAGGCCACATCCTCAGCTGCTGTGAAGTCAGGTATACCCACATGTACCCCAACTGGGGAATTAAATATTTAAGTAGTTTTATTTTTTGTTTTGCTTATTCTAAAAATTCTGCAATATAGCAATTAGAAATGTATAAATCTTTGTCTAAAAAATGCTCTTTTTCACATTATTTTGATCTCCAAGTACTTTTAGGCAAGGTTTGCAGAAGAAATGTAGGGCACGAGATGGAAAATGTTCATTATTAATAAACCTTGAAAGCAGCAGCTTCAATAGTAAAATTTAGGTAAACTGTAAATGTTTTCATCATGTACTGTAAGTTATGTAAGCATATCCAGTAAAGGCAGAGGACATAAATTGGAGCAGGCTGAGTAAAGAAAAGTAAACAAAGAAAAAAGTCAGCAACACAATATTACAAATTGAAACAAATCCTTTTGTTTTTTAACATTTTTCTCCATCCTACCTAAGTTAAATGTGCTTTCACCAAATATAGTAATCCATCCAAAACAGTGAATTATCCAACCAACACAAAATCTAAATCATGCTGCAGTAAATCAGGAATAATTCTACTGAAGTCAACAAAATGACAGCATTGTAAGTGAAGTGAGAACTAAACCCAGAATATGAGATGCTATTCTCAGTTGCATAAATGCAAATCAGTTGAACATAACTATATCAAAGCTTATGGTACTACATTGAACAGCAAATACCTAGTGATAGGAGCTAGGTAGAGACATAGGAAGACTATCTATTTAATGTATAAAAGTTTAGCCTTTTATCATATAAGCAGAGAACTTTACTGTCTTTAATGTATTAATCTGTAAAATAGAGAATAGCACTGAAGAGATGAAGAGAAGAAGCAAAAAGAAACTGAGAATAAATTTCACAGAGCAGCTTAAGAATCTCCAAATGATACTTCAGTGCTCCAAATAGACATGAAAAACCAGGTGCAAAAAAGTATGTAGGTGGCTACCTATTAAGTAAACCAGTGATTCCTAAAGGGAGTGTCACAGCATACTAGCATGTCTTGAGAGCAATGGAAGTGTACCATAAGAGCCCCTGTGAGGACGGAAATGATCTCTTCCCTAATTCACCACTCTGCACCTGCCCCAGTTATACCAATGGTACCTGTGGTTGACCCTCTGAGAACTGCTGCCATGGCTGCTGCCTTCCTTCAGCCTTCTCAGCCCCCAAGCAGCCCCTGTGCCACATGCTCCCTACCTAGACACACCCATCCACCTTCTGCTTTGAGCAGGCAAGTGGATGCGTGGGCAGATGCACAGATAGAGATGCTCTTTGCAACCCATCTCCTCCCCTGTACTCCTCCAGCACTCCTGGGACTGGCAATCTCCTGGGGAGATCACAATGGTGCTGGTCACCATCATGCAAGACCCAACAGGAGCAGGCTCAGCAGCAGGGGCTGCCCTTGTCCCTTGAAGTACAGTTATGGGGTTGGGAGGGGGACAGAAAATGGAAAAAGCAGGGCACATTAAGATGAGGTCCTGCCCCTGCTGTCCTTAAGTGACATCAGCTAATTGGATAAAAATATGCATTATATTATGTGATGATGCACCCCACCACCTATACTCCACACTTTTCAAAATCCTAGACCCACCCATGCATAATTAAGTTCCCTTACTGATAGTGAGTTTTGTCTGAATGTAGCTGGTTAAATTATGATCAAAAGCCAGCTCAATGCAGTTAGCTTGGGATCAATTGATTGTGAAGACACTCAAAATCTACCCCAGCAAATGAATTATTGTATGAATTACACCTGACTCTCCTCACTGTTGAATATAAACATCTCATACATATGCGAAGGACATATGCTCTGGATACAATGACTATAAAGTGTGTGCATAGTTGATTGGATAATCATACTCAAGGAATAGTCATCAACTACAATGACAAGATGAAACTAGAAGGTGGTGTCAAGTCGGTTTGCCCATGGTCTAAAACTCTTCATTATTTTCATTAAGGATTTAGAGAAAAGAATGGATAAATTAATAATAAAGAAATTTAGAACTGGGAAATCTGAAGATGACAAGATAATAGATAGGATTAGAATTCAAAATAACCTCCAGAAATGAGGAAGCAACAATCAAGTGCAAAATACAAAATGGGAAATGGGAAATCACAATAGAGCAAAAGGGGATTTGATGTTAAAGTAGATCACATGCCAAACCTGACTTAATAATGCAATACTGTTGCCAAAAAGGCTAATAGCATACTAAAATCATAGAATCATAGAAAATTAGGGTTGGAAGGAACCTATGGAGGTCATCTAGTCCAACCCCCTGCTCAAAGCAGGACCAGCCTCAACTAGATTATCCCAGCCAAAGTTTGTCTAGACAGGTCTTAAAAACTTCCAAGGATGGAGCTTCCACCACCTCTCTGGGTAACCTGTTCCACAGTTTTACTATTCTTCTAGTGAGAAAATCTTTCTTAATATCTAACCTAAACTTCCCTTGCTGCAACTTGAGACGGTTGCTCGTTGTTCTCTCATCTGCCACCACTGAGAACAGTGTAGCTCCATCCTCTTTTGAACCCTGCTTCAGGTAGTTTAAGGCTGCTGTTAAATCCCCTCTCCTCTTCTCTAGACTAAATAAGCCCAGTTCCCTCAGTCTTTCCTCATAATTCATGTGCCCCAGCCCCTGAACCATTTTTGTTGCCCTCCACTGGACTCTCTCCAACTTGTCCACATCCTTTCTTAAGGGGGGACCCAAAACTGAACACAGTACTCCAGATGTGGCCTCACCAGTGCTGAATAGAGGGGAATAACCACTTCCATTGACCTGCTGGCAACACTCCTACCAATGCAGTCCAGTATGCCATTTGCCTTCTTGGCAACAAGGGCACACTGCTGGCTCATATTCAGCTTATTATCCACTGTAACCCCCAGGTCCTTTTCTGCACAGCTTCTGCCCAGCCAGTCAGCCCCCAGCCTGTTCTGATGCATGGGATTGTTCCATCCTAAGTGCAGGACTTTGCACCTGTCCTTGTTGAACCTCATGAGATTTTTTTTAAGACCCAATCCTCCAATTTTTCTAGGTCATTCTGAATCCGAGCTGTACCCTCCAGCATATCTAATACTCCTCTTAGCTTGGCGTCATCTGCAAATTTGCTGAGGGTTCACTCTATACCATGTTCCAGGTTGCTGATGAAGACATTGAACAAAATGAGCCCCAGGACTGACCCCTGGGGCACCCCACTTGATACTGGCTGCCAACTAGACATTGAGCCATTGATTACTAATCTCTGAGCCCAACGCTTTAGCCAGTTTTCTATCCAGCTTGTAGTCCATTCATCCAGCCCATACTTCCTTAGCTTGCCTGGCAGAATGTTGTAAAAGACTGTAGCAAAAACCTTGCTAAAATCAAGGTACACCATATTGACTGGACTCCCCACAGCCAGTTGTCTCATCATAGAAGGCAGTCAAGTTGGTCAGGCATGACTTGCCCTTGCTGAATCCATGCTGACTGTTTCTAATCACCTTCAATTCCTCCAAGTGTTTAGAAATGGATTCCTTGAAGACTAGACCTGCTCCATGATTTTTCCAGGGACTGAGGTGAGGCTGACTGGTCTGTAGTTCCCTGGGTCCTCCTTTTTCTCTTTCTTAAATATGGGCATGATGTTTGTCCTTTTCCAATCATCCAGGACCTCTCCTGATCACCATCAGTTTTCAAAGATGATGGCCAGTAGCTCTGCAATCTCATCAGCCAATTCCCTCAGCACCCTCGGGTGCATCCTATCCTGCCCCATAGACTTGTATATGTCCAGATTTTCTAATCTGTTCTTTAGCCACTGTTGGCTGCTCACCTCCTCTCTAAACTGTGCTGCCTGGTGCAGTAGTCCAGGAGCTGACCTTACCTGTGAAAACTAAGGTGAAGAAGGCATTGAGCAGTTCAGCCTTTTCTGCATCCTCTGTCACAAGACTGCCTCCCCCTTTCAGTAAGGGACCCACACTTTCCCTGATCCTCCTTTTGCTACCAACATTCTTGTCGAGACCCTTCTTGTTACCCTTCACATCCCTTGGTAGCTGCAACTCCAAATGTGCTTTGACCTTCCTGACTTCATCCCTGCATGCCTGAGCAATACTCTTATACTCCTCCCTATTTATTTGTCTAAGTTTCCACTTCTTATAAGCTTCCTTTTTGTGACTTAATTTACTGAAGAGTTCCCTGCTAAGTCAAGCTGGTCTTCTGTCATACTTGCTACATGAATAGAGGGGAATAACCACTTTCATTGACCTGCTGGCAACACTCCTACCAATGCAGTCCAGTATGTCATTTGCCTTCTTGGTAACAAGGGCACACTGCTGGCTCATATTCAGCTTATTATCCACTGTAACTCCCAGGTCCCACTCCTGTTCATTGGAGTGGTTTGTTCCTGCACTCTCAGTAAGGCTTCTTTAAAATACAGCAAGCTCTCCTGGACTCCTCTCCTCTTCAAACTGACTTCCCAAAGGATCCTTCCTATGAGTCCCCTGAGCGAGTTGAAGTCTGCTTTTCTGAAGTCCAGGGTCCTTACTCTGCTGCTTACATCCTTCCTTTCCTCAGGATCCTGAACTTAATCATCTCATGGTCATTGCTGCCAAGTTGCCAACCACTACTACATTCCCCACCAATTGTCCCCTGTTTGTGAGTAGCAGGGCAAGAAGAGCATGGCCCCTAGTTGGCCACTCCAGTGTTTGCACCAGAAAGTTGTCCCCAGCACTCTCCAAAAAATTCCAGGTTTGCCCGTGCGCTGCTGTATTGCCTCCCAGCAGATGCCAGGGTGATTGAAGGCCCCCATGAGGACCAGGGCTTGCAATTGGTAAACTTCTGCTAGCTGTTTGAAGAAAGCTTCATCCACCACTTCCTCTTGGTCTGGTGGTCTATAGCAGACACCCACTACAACATCACTCTTGTTGTTCTCCCCTCTATCCTTAACCTAGAGACTTTCAACAGGCCTCTCTCCAGTTTTATACAGAAGCTCTGAGAAATCAGATGGCTCTTTTACATAAAGTGCAACTCCTCCTCCTCTTCTCCCTTGCCTGTCCTTCCTGAACAGTTTGTACCCATCCATGACAATGCTCCAGTCATGGGCAACTGGTGCCACCTTAGTCAGGGGGGGCACATGGCCCCCCCAGCGACCAGTCAGCAACTGGAGGGGGTCCCCCCACAGCCAATCTTGCAGGGGGGGAAGGGTCCCCTCATGAAGCTGATTGCACTGACTGGGAGGCAGCCTCAGTGCTCCTGGAAGTGGCCACGACACTCCCAGAAGTGGCTGTGGCGCTTCATCCGAAGCTCCTGCTCCCTGGCCGGTGCTTGCAAGGGGGGCACTGGTGCTCCCACCTGCCCCCACCACTCGTTGCCAAAATGGAGAGAGTGACCTGTCATGGGATGCACCAGCGCTCACAGTGGATGCACAGACACCTCCGTGCACCCCCTACATGTTGCTACTGACTCCAGTCATGTGAGCTATCCCACAAAGTCTCTGTTATTCTGGTCACATCCAGGTTTTTTTTCTGACTGTTCCCAAGCTCCATGTATTTGTGTACAGGCACCTGAGGTAACTAGTTAATTGTCCTAATTTCCCAGGAAGTATGAGAACCCCTCTCCCGTTGCCATCTCCTACTTGCTTTTCCTCTAGGTCTCCTGCTTCCTCACTTACCTCAGGGCTTTGGTCTCTAGCCACTGGCAAATCTAGTTTAAAGCCCTCCTCACTAGGTTGGTGAGCCAGTTTGCAAAGATGCTTTTCCCTCTCTTCGTCAGGTGGATCCCATCTTTTCCCAGCAATCCTTCTCTTGGAAGAACATCCCATGGTCAAAGAAGCCAAATCCCTGCTGGTGGTACCACCTATGAATCCAGATACCGATCTGCAGGATGTACCTGTTCCTGCCTAGGACCTTTCTCTTGACCAGAAGGATCAAAGAGAACACAACCTCAGCTGCAGACCCCTTCACCCAGAGCCCTGTAGTCACTTTTGATCCACTCAGGGTATCTCCTGGCAGCATCATGGGTGCCTACATGGATAAGCAGCAAGGGGTAGTACAAACTATCCCACAAAGGGCTGGATGAGTCTCTGTAATCCCTCTGTGACATCTCAGTTGTGGGCTTTGGACAAGCAGAAAACTTCCTGAGACAACAGGTCAGGTCACCAGATGGCTCCCTTTGTCCTCCACAGAAGGTTGTCTCAAACCACCCACAACCATTTTCTTGGTGACAGTTGTCTCAGTCCTTCCCACCTTGAAGAAGCCTGGCCTGTCTTTCTCCACCAGTGGCACATGCTCCTCCCTCTCTATTGTCAAGGCTGCATATCTGTTCTGAACTGATGAAGGTGGAGGTAAAGATTTCTGCTTGCTGCCAGAGGACACAAGCTTCCATCTTCCACCCGCCTGGGAGTTCATGTCCCCTCTCTTCTCTAGTGTTGCTTCTGTCAGTACTTTCTCCACAGTCCTGGAGGTTTCCTCCAGCATCAAGCTGATGAACTCCTCATGGCGGAGGATGCTTTGGAGCCTCACCACCTCCTCCTGTAGCTCTCTTGTCTGTTTCCTAAGAGACACCACCAGAAGGCCCTGGTCACACTGTAGGCACCCCCCCACCCAACCTGGCCATCACTGGAAGGAACCTGCAAGCCCCAGTCCCCACATTGCTGAACCAGGACCTGGGTGGAAGCCTCAATGGTGAGCAGTCCTGCCTGGACAGAAATCTCACAGGTGCAACCAGAGGCAGTGGCAGTGGCTTTGGCATTGCAACATCCTCCAGCCATTTCTGTGGGTCTCTTTATCTGCTGTCCTGTCAGAAAAGGGGGGAGGGGGGACAAACTGACCTGCAACCTGCCTGCAAATTGCTTACCCTGTTTGCAGCCCCTGTTCACTGGCTCCTTGGTACTAGGCTATATAAATAATGAGTATTATGTGCAAATCACAGGAAGTGATTCTTTCAGTCTATTCAGCAGTGGAGAAACCTCTCATAGACTACCATAGAGTTTTGGTCAATACATTTTAACAAAGATATTGAAAACTGCCATGACCCTAGAAGAGGGGAAAAACTACTTTATATGCCTGTTCTCAGGTCCACATATTGTTAAATCAGAGATTATTCTGTTTAGAAAAAAAGAAGACTGAGGGAGATTTTAATACAGTAAAAGCCCTGTTATCTGGTTTTTTACTAACCGGCATTTCTATTAACTGGCCGGATGCATAGCGGGGGTGAAAGGGGGGTGACATGCAACAGCTGCCACCCACCATCCTGCACTGCTACCACTCTGCATGCAGCCACTGCCATCTGCCCCCCTCTGCCTTCACTCTGCGAGTGGCTGCCACTACCCCCACCTGCTGCTCCATGTCCATCTGGAAACCCCTGTTCCTCAGGTAATCAGCATTTTTAGATTACCAACACCCCCATTCCCCATTCATACTGAAAAACTTTTACCGTAATACTTTTCAGTTAGAAAAAAGCTGTTACAGAGAAGATGACAATCAAATGTTCTCTCTGCCCAGAGGGGACAGGACAAGAAATAATGGACTTAAATTGCAATGAGAGATTTAAACTAAAGATTAGGAAGACTCTTATAACTATACAACTTGTCAAACTATGGGACAGATTACCTAGAAAGGTTGTGGAATCTCCATCACTGGAAGCTTTTAAGTGCAGGTTAAACAAACATTTGTCTGGGATGATTTAGACAGGAAAGATCCTACCTTGAGCAAGGGGTTAGAGAAGATGACTTCTCAAGGTCCATAGTAAATATGTTTTTATATGATTCTATGACTTTATGATTCACTGATCCCAGTATAATTCAGGTATAACTCCATTGATACAGCTGAATTATGCTGCTGCACATATTAAGTGAAAATCACTTAAAGATGTCAACAAGGCTAAATTTGGCCATGTTTACATAGGAAGTCAATTGGACTGTTTCTGGAGATCACTATTTTTGGCATTTACTGCATTCACATTTTCTAATATTTATTGTGTACTAATATTTTCCTGTCCCTTGCACAGATGCAACAAACTCCAAGTTGCTAAAATTCCAGGCTCTTGATTTGGATGTGAAATTAAACAGAATTTCCACAGGCTCCAATACTGGAATTTCTTTCACATAAACATCACCCTTTATCCATGCCTAGTGTGCCGTCAGTACAGAATGTCTTGCAGGATTGAGGCCTTGATTATCACAGCTTGGTAGGTTACTTATTACTTCATTTTTTACCTGATCAAGAGCCAAATTACCTCAGGGCAAATGTGGAACAATTTCAATAATTAGAATGTAGTTATTTGTAAGTGTTTATGAGAGCAAAATTAGAACAAAGCCTAAGAAAGGAGTCTATTTAAAACAAAACAAAGCAAAAAATGAATAAAATATTGTACACTATGAAATGATGAGAATAAAAATGTCTTTCATGTTTCTTTCTTCCCTCCCTTTGAATCTTTTATTTATGTAATACTATGCCAGATCTCAGACTCTAACACCTGGGTAAACACCACTTAACCCCTTGGCACTGCGCAAATGTTTCCCTATTAAATGGAATGTTTGCTAATACTGTTCCAATTAAGCAGCAGCAAGGCTTTCCACTGTCCTTGGGTTAAACACTCCCCTGGCAGCACGGAGAAAAAAAGAAGTCTGTCTTTGATTCTGTGTGTCTTGATTAAATGGAGAATGCCATGCTAAAATGATTAATAGATAATAGATTAGCAAAATTTATTTTTTAAAAAAAGCTTCTTTGGTAATTCCCTACTTATTAACTTTGCTAATATCTTTCTTTTCCTGACTTAAATAATGTATGTCCTGTGTTGTGATGAATAATAGAATAACGACCCAAATCCTTATGAATTACAAGCATGACATAGTCATGACAGCTATAGTACCTTTGTACTGTGTAACCCAGCTCAGCTGCAGAATTGGGTTTGCAGAAGTGGTAGTGAATCATAGCCAGGTGTCTCCCAATTGAAAACAGCATGCAGGGCTGCAACATTGGGTGAGGGGGAAAAAGTTTTGCGTGCTTCTCTTCCATGTGTTCTGAAAAAGCCTTGCTATCATATGTCAAAAATAACAATACACCTTGCACTATATTTTTTCCTATGAATTCTCCAGTCGTCTTGCAGCTGGTCCACTGGGTGGAAGGGCAGATACATTTGCATCTTATAGACTAAATCAGAGATCCATAAGCTGTTGTAATGAGCAGTTTGCTTCTTCGGATGTTGAGCGCCCAGGAAGAGAAGATATGAAGGACCAAGAGGAGGCAAACAAACCTGGGAAGGGGGCAGGCAGAAAGGGGTCAGTGAGATGGGTGGTGCCTTGGAAGCGAAGGGACCGTAGCTTTAGTCTGTGCTCACACATACTATGAAGAGTTAGAAAGGGCTCACATATTCAGTGATGGGTTCTAGATCAGAGTGTGTTTCAGCTATGGGGGAGGTCTAAGGAGTTAATATTACTTCAGAGGCTAGGCAATGGCACTATGAGTTGTAGTTCTCAGGATGGGGCAGCAGCTAGAAGATCTACACCCTCAGAGTGTGCTGACTGCATCATTCAAGCTGGAAAGACTTAAGGCACATGGAGGATTCAGTGGTTGGATCTTCTCTCTGCAGCCGAGTAAACTGACAGCTGGGGTGGGAGTTAGAGCTCAACCGAGCCTGACAAAGCGAGGTCTACTCATTATTACTAAGCAGAATAGGAAATGGGTAGGAAAAATATCAGAAGACTGAACAGCAGTGCTAAGAAGAGACTTTCAAACCATCCTTGAAAACAAGGTTTGTAAGGATACACTAGCTATTAAGTGCTTATACATTAAAGCTATCACCATAAATGTAGTCCATAAATGGCTTCCATGTATTTCCAAGTAAATCCCCTGCCCTGCATTATATATATTGCTTTCTCCAAAGATGCCATTTGAGAAAGACTAGCAATCCATTCCAGCTCTGCCAGGGGAGCACTACCTTTCAGTGTCTCAAGAGTAGCTTTTTCTGTCATTAAACCAGTTCATATCCAGGTTGTTGTCTTTGATGAAGTTCAGTTCAGAGGTATCACTTAACATATATCATTTTCTCTGTTGCCTGATACATTTGTTGCTTATTTGCTTATTCCATCTAAAGCTTTGGACATGCATGGCATATTTTATAAACACAATGACACAATCTAGCATTTACAAAGTGTACAAAGCATAGAGAAAGAGGGCCCATTTACACCAGTGTGGATCTCATCAAATGTGTGCACTGATGCAAAATACATCTGGACTAGGATTGCAAAGCCTTTTGGAGCCTTTAAAATCCTTATTCTACAGAGAACTATATATGCAAGCTTAACTTTATGTACTTAGTAGTCCCTTAGAAATAATGCTAAACCCTTAAGGAGGTGTTTGCAGGATTAGGCCTTGTACAGCATGCAGCATATCTTCAGTGGACATAAATCCCCACAGAACTATGACAATTTTCATCAGGTGAAGATCTGAAGTAGTAAATCTTCATATGTTAGGTCAAAAGAGGTAATAATTCTCCCCTCATTTTTCTCTAGAAATGCTAACAGAAGAATTAGTTCACATGCTATCATGATACCCCGTATAAGATTCTCAGTAGAATTGAACAATTGCAGTTCTTATTCATGAAAAGCTTCAGAGAAACAAACAATAGGCCCAGGGTAATTTAATGTCATAGTTTAATATTGAAGGCAAGCAAGTCTATTGAACATTTCCATTCATTAAATAATAAGCTTATATTGTGTGTTTAGAGACAACCTCTACCAATAAATAGTATTCTGCCATTTGGTGCATTAATTATAATCAATCTTTTGTATTTCGTCTTTGTTTTGAGGCATGAAAATGTCCTAAGAATTGCTATCGTTATGGCAGCAGCATAGTTGAAAGGCTATTGTTTCATCTTTTTGAATTATGGCTTGTCCATATTTTAAATTCTACATCCAACACAAAGTCTAGAACAATTTGTCTTCTCTATCTTCCAGCCCCTGAAAGTGAAAGGTTTGGGGTGTTTTTCCACTTAAGCAGAGGATTTCTGCTTTTCCTGTATTTTTTTAACAGGGAATGCCTAGTTAAACTCTACTTCATTTATCAGAATAATTTATGTGACATTTGTCAGATATACTCTAAGATCATAAGAAATCTTCTCACCAATCAAGAGTCTCTGAGCTCTGCTCTGACTTTGTTTTTCACTTGATGTTTTCCAACTTAACAGTGATGGATCAATTTCATGCAGTCTTTTGAAAAATCTTCTGTAACTTCTATTTAGCAGATATAAATTTTTGATGATGGTTTTGGCAAAACCTAATTTTCTTTTGAATTAGCATCTTATTTCATACTTATGCCTTTGATCCTTAGCTTCCAAAAATAGGTATTTTTCTTACATCTTTCTAGAGATTTATCTTTCCCTCCTCTGTTATATTCATTATCCATGTTTCCCATAAGTACAAATTCTACCAGTCCTGGCAGTCAGGGTCACTGAACACTCAAAGCTTGAGATTCAAAGACCATGATTCTATAACAAATAGTCTCTAAAGTACCTATAAGCCAGCTCCTTCCCTCCCCTCCCCATCATCAGCATTACTCTAATTGCCCATAAGGCACCAGAACCCTCCAGAAGTTCCTGGCCTTCCTGGCTATTTGACATACCTCTGACCTGAAGGGCCATTCCTCGAAGGTGCCTTTGCTATAGAAGACCTGATTTCTCCATTATAGGACAATAGTGCCTTGGGTGTGTGCTAAACACCTCACCTGATAATTTTTAAGTTACATAATGAAATGACAAAAGTACATTTATCTCAAATATCATAATCCACACAGATATGGAAATGACAAAACGGAACCCAGCTACAAATAGGGACTAACCATCATAGGAGTAAATCTAATTAGGGAGAATATCTCTGCATACCACCTGGTGAACATCAAAGGTAACTTGGTTTTGGGGTGAACGCATGACATGTAGATTTTTAATGATTAATGCAAAATTTACCATTGAGTTTAATAAAAGCAGAATAAGACCAATGCTGAATGCAGGGCAAATCATCCTGTGTGGGGCCCAGGCATAATGGCAGCAGTGGGGGAGCATGGCGAATGGCCGGATGCAAAGCCAGCCTGGCTCTGCGGGGCCCCCCAAAGCACAGGGCCCAGGGCAGCTGCCCTGATTTAATCCCTTAGTAAATTACTGTCGGCAAAATCTTGGCCCTAAAGAAGTTAATGGAAAATCTGACATTTCTTCAGTAGGTGTATGTCCCGTGCCTTATGTGTAGGTTTTGCTTGGTAGGTTTCTAAATTCTCCTGCCAAGAGATGGGACAGACTGTTCTCTGGCTAGCACAGGAAATTTCCTGGGGAGTCCAGACTGAAAACAGAACTTAGACCTATTGACTGTCAGTGCACACATGGCATTACTAAGTAGTCAGCCTTTGTGCCTGTAGCCCTCCCAGTGAAATCAGCAGAAGCCAGGTAGGCACAATCAAATTGTCACAGATACTTAGATTCATGTAAAATCAAGTTTTTTTATCCCAACATTTTATGACACCATTTGATGGATCCAAGAACAAATTCATCCCTATTTATAAATTCAAGGCTTCATTAGTGCAACTACGTATTGTAATTATTAGAAATTAGTTCTTAAATTAATAAAAAGTCCCACTTATTGGCTGCTGGGCCTTCTACTTTAAAACAAATACTAACTTCAGTCAAAAGTACTGGAAATTATGGATGTTTAACTGAGAAAAAGAAAGGAAGCTTACATTTAACGTTTAATGTTTTACCTGGAGTGCATTACTTTTTGTTAGAAAACCAAGACTAATGTTTGTTATAAAGTTAATGGATAAATCAGTCATGAATTATTAGCAATGACTAATTCCCATTAGGAACAGTGCTTCTAGTAGTGGAAGTTGCATCTAAAATACTCATTTGTCCTGAAGATCCAATGCTTTTCTTTTTTCTAAAGACAACAGATAGAAATTAAGCAGGCAACTCACTCAAAACCATTTCTTGGTTACATGTATCCCAACTGGGCTGAATGAAGGGCTTTTTAGATTATATTTCCCTATGCTGCAGTGAATAGAAGGGGTTGTGTTGTCAATAACCCTCTGAGGAATATGAAGGAAGAAAGTGAGTGGGAAGTAGGAGTTATCAAATAAGCTACCCCAGACCCATTGGGTGGATATGAAATGAATAGTATGCTGTGTTGCTTCAGGAAGCATAGAAAATTCATCCTTACCCAAAGATAACTAGTTGCACAGAGAACCTTTAGAGTTGTGGGTCCAAACAAGTTTAAAACAAAATCAGGAGAGCCCTGAAGAATTCCAGAAAATCAAAGCAACTTTGGGACTTTTGTGTTCAAGTGCTGTGGGGCAGATAATCATGGTTCAGGATTGTCCAAACCAAAACTCATGAACCACATGAAGGTGCTGGGTAGTCCAAAGGCAAAACATGAAGAATGAGAACTCAATAGACACAAACTAACAATCACTTGTTGCATCTATTTGACTGTTGGTTACATTCTGATTTTTATTTTCTTCATTTCTTCCTTATTATTTATTATGAAAAGTCATTTAAGAGCAAGTTATATTTGATCAGGGATGCTGAACATTGACTATGAAGCAGTAACGTCTCAAAAAGATTGTGGTGTGTGGTTGCTAGCTATGTCAAAATTTTGGTTTGTAATTAAAAGGTTTAGGGAGTTTGGCTACCTTATTATTATAGTGGGGAATGGCTTTCAATAGATGCCTTAAAATGCAATGGCCAGAAATCAATGGATTTACATGAAAGTACACAAGCAGGGTATGCAGCCTATATAAATATTCTACAGGTGAAATCCTGGCCTCATTGAAATGCCTATTGCTTTCAGCATGCCCAGGATTTTGCCCTCTGTAGGTGCATCTACACATGGCCATATGGTGCCTTTGTTACTGCGCCATCATTTAGCCCTCCCAAAAGGATTTTGGAAGTACTAAATGACGGCGCAGTAACAGCCTGTACTGCGCCGTGCTGGCTGTGCATGATTATTTTTCGCTGCTACGTCATTATAGCAATGAGCTACAATGATGGAGTGTGTTGCTACGTTGACATGGTGGCAGCATCACATTTTTTTCCAACAGATGCTAAGGTGCCATAGCATCTTGTGTAGGCACACCTTTGTCCCAAAGAATATATGTGTAACGTAACTGAGACAAGATACTTTATGGAGCAATCCCTGCAGGTCTGAATCCCAGCCATTGTCCATTTTGTTATTACATGGCTGTTTAAAGATTCAGGACTCTGAAAATGTTTAAATGTGGTTTTTTATCAATTTTTTTTACAGGAACCTTGTTGCTTCCAAAATATTACCTCTATTGCTGTTGCCATTAATCACCCTCTGCATATGCTTGCAAATTGTTCTTGATCCATTTACACACACAGTTTGTTCCCTGGAAGATTCAATGGTGCAGTTGCAAGACAAAAGTGTTGAAGAATGCTTCCTGTGAATAAAGCAATAAATAGCATTTGTGTTGTTTTAAAAACCATTCATCTTACAGCTCACTTTCATTTCATAGAAACTTGTCAATGTAAACTGTGTCTTACAAGGATTACATTTTCAAATTCAAGTGATCTCAGTGACAAGGTGGTTTTTCTGCATCCTAGTTTTGAAAATAAAGCCTTTTGATAAGGTCACCTGTTGCTGAGTTGGTGATTGCTCTGTTCCCAGAAACACAAAGATTGTTTATGCTTATTATGAATGCAGAAAAAAAATAAGGGCCAATCTTCTACAATTTAGCACCCTAGCTCCTATTGATATTTAAATCAGGTTCAGATTTTCAAAATAGTTCAAATCACCTTTAGGATCTTATGTAAAATGGTCAGATTTTAAAAAGTGCTTGTCCCTCATCAGGCAGACAAGGTTCTTTAGGTAAATCACTCATCAGCATATAATTGTAGCCATGGGTCAGTCAGTTCTCCAGTTCTTTACGAAATATGACTTCTTCATTTAGGTGTACAAATGGGAACTCAAGTAATCTTTTTGCATGAACCTACAGATATTGAATCAATACAATTCAATACAATATAGTTAATCACTACTATATATCCTGGATAGTTAAGGGTACTCTAGTATTTACCTCCTCCTATATATGTGTTTTATATACATTATTCAAATCTAGTACTCAGATAAACCTTGTCACTGAAGGACTCAGTTTAGTAAATTTTAGGGCTATGCGAAATGGCGCATTCCAGTTCGACCCCTGTTTCGATGTTTTGATGGAACAGCGGTCCATTTCAAATTTTGTTTCGATTCAAAACTGTTGTTCTGTTCCATTCCATTCCATCCAAACAGTTTCACCGTTTCAACGCTGTTTCACCGTTTTGCCCATAGGCTATAATGAGGAAGGTCAAAACAGCTTATAACATTGTCATTTCTGGCCTGATTTGGATGAAACTTGCAGAAATGGTAGCCCCTTCTGAGGACAGGAAGCCTACCACCTTTTAAGTAGATAGGTGAGGGAGTTTGGGAAACTGCACCCCAAAATCTTGAAAGAAAATCTCATGTCATGTGTATGTGTTAAGCCACAGTGGGATCAAAACTGCAGGGATGCTAGCCCCTGCTGAGGCCATGAAGCCTGCCAGCTTTCAAGGAGATGGGTACAGGGGTTCTGGGGCCCTGCACCTCTAGCTGCTGACAGGCAAAACTCCTGACGTGGGCGCTTGTGCAACTGACTGTGTCTGTCTTGGGACACGGGGCGGGGTGGGGAGGGAGGGCAGAAACTACTGCAGGCCTGCTAGGCCCCTGCTGTGGCCATGAAGCCTGCCATAGTACCTCACAGTTGTTTAATGAACTTATTATCACAACACTCCTGTGAACTGGGAAGTATAATGACTCCATTTTACAGGAGATTAGCTGAGGCTCAGGGAGGCTAAGGAACCTCACCAAGCTTGCTCTGGAAGTCTCTGGAAGAACTGTTTCAAAGTCATATCTCCTAAGACTTAGGCTCCAGCCACTCATAGATTCGTAGATTGTTAGAGGCAAGAAGGGACCTCGGAAGATCATTGACTTTGGGGTGAAGTTTCTCCCCCCACAGAACCCAGAACCCCTGCACCTATCTCCTTGAAGCTTGACAGGCATCATGCTCTGAGAAGGGGATACCATTCCTGCAAATTTCATCCAAATCTGGCCAGAAATGACAAAGTTATAGGCTGTTTTGACCTTCCCCATTATGGCCTATGGGCAAAAGGGCGAAACAGAATCGAAATGGTGAAATGTTTCGACTTGTCTTGCTTTTTTTCGAGGCTGTTTTGACGATATCTGTTTCTTTTTGATTTCACTGTTTTGACCTCAAAACGAGTCGAAACGGCATCGATAGAAAACTGGTGGTGAAATTTCGCACAGCCCTAGTAAGCTTCTGTCTGTAGAAGAAGTTAAAAATCTATTCTATCATGTTTCGTACACACACATATATATGTATGAATGTATATATGAAACATGATAGAATAGATTTTTTACCATCTTCTACAGACATACATATGAGACATACATATCATATGAGATATGTATGTCTTGTATCTATAAACAAAACCTAAGATCATCACATGAAGTGTTTTAGTTTTGATCACTGCAAGTGATTTCAACAAAGATCTTTCTAGGTTTATTTTTTAAAGTAAAGATAGTCATTTAGCAATTCTTTTGGAAGGAGATTTTTTTATAGCACAATGGCCATGTCTGCATGAGACACAGACTGTGTAGTTATTACTGTGCATACACAAGTACTAAATGACTGCACAGGAACCAGAGTTACTGCTCAGTAGCATCCCCAAATAACTTTTTGGTGATGCTGACTGCACAGTAGCTTGTTGCTACTGCACAACAGCTCATTACTAGTGCACAGTAGCGGCGTGTCATGCTTCATGCCAGGCAATGCAGCTGCGCAATAATAAGCTATTGTGCAGGAGTAGCAAGCTACTGCGCAGTTAGCATCTCATGTGGATGTGGCCAGTGAAAAACATAGCAGATTGAAAATCCTTATTCTCTGCAGGCTTTAAAAAGGAAGTATTGCAAGGTCATCCTGATTAAGTGTGTCTGTTAGCCAAAATCATAGCAGATGCCTAGGTAATTTTGTGAGAGGAAACCTGTAGATGATAGATTTGGGTAATCTTACTTTAAGAAGTGAGGGAGGACAGAAGAAAACTGACGTTTTTAAAACTGTTACTTCTCTAACATTATAAAGCAAAAAAATGTTAATCCAGCATCTTGACAAATAAGTAACCTTTTTAAGGAGTGAACTATTAACCAAATCTGAATTTGCTCATGATGAAGTATAAAATCCACCTAAATTATTGTTTTAATATAAAGTACTTATTTTTAGTTTGTATAAGCATGGTGACCATATGTCCTTGAATTTAATTTATTAACACTCACAATTCTGAGGTTGCTTAATAATTTATGTAGACTTTGCTGTAGAATTTTGCATTTGGTGGCCTACTGAATCATTTTTTATTAATATAGAGCTTTTAATTAAATATTAAAACCTTTGCTACAGTATACAACTGCTTTATGTAACGATGTCTTGTAATCAATAAGTTGGGTACATGTCATTAATAATCACAATATATAACATGACTAATATATTTAATATTCACTAAGGTTTCTGTCATGTGTCAATAAAATATAACTCATTTATAGAGGATATTAAAACCAAAATAGATACACAGTAGATACTACAAATTTGGTTCCTAAGTCTTCAAAATATAGTGGATAAAAAGAAGACATTGTGAACCTGTAATACAACCTTAAAGAGACTTTAGAGAAAAATGTATTAAAAAAAAGTCTCAAGCTATACATCAGACCAGTTATCCTTATGAAATTAACTAGAAGTAAGCAAATATATAAATACAAGAAACTATTATACAAATAAAGACAGAGTAATCAACACTTAACATTGAGAGCCTAGGTGAATTTCTGTTTTATGTAAAACTACCCACACTTTAAGCTAGGTGGTGAATTAACCTGAAGACCTGCAAAAGGAGCAGCTTGTAGTGTTCCTGGAGCAAATAAGGGACCAAAGATATATTTTTTTTGTGTGTGAAGAAACTCTTAGTTACATTAAAGCAACTGTAATTATTGATTTTCTTATACTCTGTAATGTAGGGTATGACTACAATGAAGTAACTGCAGTGCAGTCAAGTTGTGATTACAGCCCCGGTAGACATAGACAACCTGGCAGCATCCACATGAGCGGGGATGTGCCTTTGTAGCAGCATAAATTTGTGCCACTACTTTATGCTGCAGTGCACACCCCTGCTTGTGCATTTTGCAGTGGGACACATTGTCCACTAGCCAGCAGGCAGCCCCCATGCTGAGGTATCCTTTGCCCTAGCCAGTCAGGGAGGAGTATGTGATGATGGTGGAGCAGGCAGCCCAAGGATGCAGAGCCTCTGTACTGAGGCATGTGGAGCCCCCAGGATGAGGCACACCACACCCCAGCCAGCCAAAGAGCAGCAGGCTGGGGCACAGCACGCTGCGAGACATGGGAGCATGCAGCCTCGAGACGGTGTGCCTTAGCCTGGAGGCCCCGCTTGCCTCAGTGTGGGGTGTCTGCAGGTGAGCCCTCATGTTGAGGCACACAGAGACAGGGGAGAGCAACCCATCCAGGGAGCTGCCTGCTCCCTCATCTCTGTGTTTGTCCCAGCACATGTCACTTTGGTGTGCTGTGTGCCGCTTTTATTTTTTCAGGGTTTTTTTGCTACCAGGAAATACCACCAGCAAATTTTCAGCACTACTAATTAGCAGCACCACACACGGTTTAATTTGCAGCATGTGTGGCTTGTGTTAATGCAAAGAGGTTTGTGGCACCATAGACCGCACGTACCTGCACATCTGGATCCAGCCCCTAGCCTGAATCGAGGTAGCTCAGGGTGCATCTACATGTACAATGAATTCAAAGCAATAAACTCCAGAGCAGTTTGAGCCATTGTAAAGTACTCCTGGGAGCAGCATCTATATGTGTCCCTGGGATAGCAGCAATATGAGCTGGTGCAGAGCAGACCTAGCCTGGTAGGGGGACTGGAGTCAGATCCAGGCTCAAGGTGGGGATGGCGGGCAGTGGAGAGGCTGGCTGAGGCACGAGGGTGCTGCAAGTGTGGAGCCCTGTGGCTAGATGGCAGGCAGGAGTCACAATTTACACCTGTGGTCAGCTCTGCACATGTTTTTTAATTGCAGTAAATTACCCCAGCATAAGATACCCTGACAATACTATATTATGCTGGCATAAATTAGTTTACTGTGGCCTATTACTGCTATACATGTAGATGGTGATACTTTACTACTCAGCTAATTAATCTACTTCAAGGTAAAGAACATGTGTAGATGTGGCCTAAGGTACCAAAATCAATTTAGGCATCACATGCTGCCGAAGTCATGGGTAAATTTATACAACCCATGGTGAAGCCTGTACTACCATTATTGGGACCTTAGTTAGCCGTATTAAAACGATGTTGGGTATGTTGATTTGCACTGTAATTATAACTCAAACTGCCAAGTAGAAATACACTTAGAGCATATCCATATCTGTTATGCAGCGATTTTGAATTTAAGCTCAACATACTTTCATAACAAAGGATGGCTTTATATTTCAAGTTTTGGATAAGCCAGCAGTTCAGTAGTTTTATTATTTACTATTATAAAATTTTCCTTATATGTAAGAAGTCTAAGTAGATGACAAGACACTACTTTTCATGTTTGCACAGTTGTTCAGTTTTTTTAACTCACATTAAACATAATTGTAAAGTGATAATGGAGGAGTTGTGGTTAAAAACCTGCACAACGGTTTAGATGTTTGAATTGTAAAGATGCCTGAATTCTCAGTTTTAAATAATACTGCAAGGAACCCCAATGGTTTCATATTATACACTATCCAACCACCATTCTGGGCAGTTTGGGTAAATATTGTAATGGTGCAAGTGTGTTTTTTATCAAGAAAGCTTAGCAACAAGATAGCTATAACATCAGCGTGTTTTGATGAGAGGTTTGCTTAGGACAGTAGTTTCCATGGAAACTCCTGGAAATAGCAATTTGACTCTATCCTTTACAGACCCAGTGAGCCTCTTTCATCTAGATTATTTGAGTGTTGTTAAACTCTTAAAATCAGTATTAGTTTAAAATATCTCAACTCATGTGCTTGTACATTGTTAATAGCTTATTAAAATCGATTTAGTTTAAGCTGAAGCGGAAAATAGTTCTGCCCCTAATCCTCTGCTGCCAAAGAATATGTAGTAATACCATTTAAAGAATATTGTTTACATTAACTATCACTATAAAGAGCTCTGGCTGCAAAAGTTTTATAGTGAATTTTAGCTCTTTGTTAGATATGACTCACTTAAAAATTACATACCTAGTTTTTAGAGTTAGTTAAAATAGCTGCAGCTGGGAGGTGTAACTCTCTCATGAATGAATAGGATAGTAAAAAATTATCCTCTATAGGGAAGCTTCTCAATGAAAAAGCTGGTAAACAAGCCTGAGAAAAAAGGAAACAGATGCAGAGTGATAAGAATGTGCTTGTTCTGACAGGGGAACACCAGTATGTGTATGCAATGGGTTGAAAAAAAAAGAGGGGCGCATTATTCAGCTGTTTCCTTATTGCACTTAGTGAATTAGTAAAACAAGATTTTGCACCTGAGTGAGGAAATGACAGTTTCTCTCTGTTTTAAAGGAAATGTTTCTTTTGTTCTCTTATGTAGAGAACACTTCAGGAATTCAAGATGGCTGGGGAACAGCCAGGATTTGAGAGAAATATTTTAGGAGGTACAAAACATACACATTGTTACAAAAATAACAAAGAGGACACAGGCCGGGGGAAAAGCTGACAAGCGGTAACAGATCTGTGGAACCTTAGCCAAAAAATCGTGACATTTAGGGAGGGCAAAGTAGTCAGGACTCTTCTCATAGACGCACTGCAAGGAATCCGTATTGTATGTTCTTGACTAACAAAATTCAAAGACTGAGTCCCAGTGCTAGTTTTGCCAACAAGGACCTTCAGTGTGATCTTAGACTTTGATGGAGATTCTCAATGCTTTTCTTTGGAATTGAAGAGTACCAGCATTGTTCATATCAGTCATTGCTAAGACATTGCTCAGCATATTATTTCTTTCTTATAGGAGGAATCAGAGACATGTTACTGAAAATACTGTTTCTATGGTAAATCTCTGACAATACTAAGACCCCTTAGATTTTGTTTACCTTTTTAACCTGGGTATAAACCCTGGCATCATACATTGACTTCATTGGTTTAAGTGATGAATATTTACCTATGGCAATAGATAAAGATAAAAAATAGCTAATCAGGACTTATTGAATAATAAATGGAAAGAGATAAAAGCAAGAATAAGTTTCAGGCTATGACCTCAGAATATGGTGGCTATAATTAGACATTTAGTGTTTGCCAACTCTTACCATATGGTGCAATTAGGTATTGCCATGGATTTTCCTATGTACACAGTAAGATCTTTGTTAACTGTTTGCAGATGTTAATATCTGATAACTGCTACTATAGATAACAGGACAAATTTATTCACAGAACGTTCCTCCACTCTTAACACTTGCACCATCATAGAATTTTTGATAAGCCATGATATAGATAATAGGTGTATTTTGATAAATGATGCTGGACTTCCTTTATTTACCTTTACAGATTTTCAGGGAATGAGCAGAACCCTGATGTACCCCACCAGTGTGCTAATCAGCTCAGCTGAGCCTCTCAGACAGTGTTGTAAGTGGGTAGGCAGGAGTGACAACCCTTTCCAGTCTGAGTCCAGTCATGTGTTCCCAACCTGGAAGTTCATCCGTGGGGCTACTCCAGACTTGTCGCTGTGACTACTCTCAAGTCCTCAGGTCTGAAAGTTCTCTGGTGGGAGGTCCAATACAATCTCAGTAGTAAAATTCCAGCACTGGAGCAGGTCAGCAATTTTGGGTGGGCAAGGCATACCCAATCCTATTCTCCATGTGACTTGCTGCTGTCCCAGGATAAACAAGTCCATCATTGGTACCCGTGAAGGAGCAGCTATATACCACCCTCTGCAGAGTACTTACGACAATGGAGTGGAGTCCCCCAGGGCACCATCCCGGGGCCTGTACTGTTCAATATCTTTATCAGTGATCTGGATGTGGGTGTGGAATGCATGCTGTCCAAATTCGCTGATGACACCAAGCTGTGGGGCGAAGTGGGCAC
>NW_017729004.1:28350057-28354188 GCF_001723915.1 Gavialis gangeticus | reverse complement strand
CACTGTCCTGGGGCCTGTACTGTTCAATATCTTTATCAGTGATCTGGATGTGGGTGTGGAATGCATGCTGTCCAAATTCGCTGATGACACCAAGCTGTGGGGCGAAGTGGGCACACTGGAGGGGAGGGACAGAATACAGCTAGATCTAAACAAATTATAGAGGTGGGCAGATGAGAATAGGTTGGAATTCAGCACAGAAAAGTGCAGTGTACTGCATCTGGGGAGAAGGAATGAGCAACACACCTATAGGCTGGGGAACACCCCTCTTGTCAACACAGTGGAAGAAAGGGATCTTGGAGTCATTGTTGGGTCCAGGATGAACATGAGCCACCAGTGCGAGGAAGAGGTCAGTAATGCTAACCAGACCTTGTCATGCATCTACAGGTGCATCACAAGAAGGTCCAGGGAGGTGATCCTTCCCCTCTATGCGGCACTGGTCAGGCCACAGTTAGAGTACTGCATCCAGTTCTGGGCGTCGCACTTCAAGAGGGCTGTGGATAGCATCAAGAGGGTCCAGAGGAGGGCCTTTTGCATGGTCAAGGGAAAGTGGGGCAAGCCCTATGAAGAGATGCTAAAGGGCCTGACCCTATTCAGCCTTCACAAGAGAAGGCTGAGGGGGGATCTGGTGGTGGTTTACAAACTCACCGGGGAGGGGGGACCAGTGGGAACTGGGGGAGGCTCTGTTCCCCCAGGCACCACACGGGGTTACTAGGAATAACAGCCACAAATTGTTAGAGGGAAGGTTCAGGCTGGACATTAGGAGGCATTACTTTACAGTTAGGGCTGCCAGGCTCTGGAACGGGCTCCCAAGTGAGATGGTACTCTTTCCTACCTTGTGGGTCTTCAAGACGAGTCTGGACAGATATTTGGCTGGGGTGATATGACCCTGACACCTGTTCCTGCCCAGGGCAGGGGGTTGGACCTGATGATCTGCTTAGGTCCCTTTCAACCCTAAGTACTATGTTGCTATGATACTATGACAAAGCCAAAGCAAAATAACCCTAATGAAAGATTCTTGGGTTTCATATTTCTATCAACAGAATTCATTTTTCTGATGTTTATTGGTAGAGGAGGTCATCCATAACAATCATGATCTAAGATTTCTCAAACACATGCAACATCTGGCTTGTTCTTTCTCCCACCCCATACCTCTTCCTTGAACAATACAATGTGCAGCTGCTAATATCAACACATCTGTAGCACACTTAAGATAATGTATCACACAAACATCTGGCTATCATTTAATTAAAACGGCTTTCGCGTTTTTAGCCTGTTTTTTTCTCTGATGTTTCTCTGTGTGGTTATGAATCATTTATCTGGGGTTTTCATCTTCATAGCTGATCCAAGAATGAACCTTACCTGCAGTCCTGTCACCATTCTGAATCCCTGATATACAAATCCAGTCTCCTGTATTTACAAGACTATGGAGAAAAACTACAAGGAAAATAACATCTGCTGAACAGTTCTTGGACAGGGAATGAAGTTTTGGAATCCTTCCTCAACACTGTGCTGGAGGCCAAACCTTAGATAGTAGCTTTGAAACAGGCCTCAGGAAAGGACTCTCAGGAGAAGTGCTACACAGCCCTATTACTATGGCCCACCAGCGAATGCAGCCCCACAGCCATTCAAATATGTTCATCTATGAAGGTTGTTCTCAACGTGCATGCTGTGAGAAGCCCTTATAGAAGAATCAAAAAACTGCTTTAAAGACCTTTGGGTGAAGTGACAGGTAGTATTTTAAGATATACTGAATTAGTTTTGGACCTTGTACATGGTTCAGTTTGAGGTGCAGGATGGTAGGGATGTGCCATTGGACTTACTACATCATGCTGTACTCTCTGTGGACCTGTATAACTTTTAAGATTAGATCATGGTGTTTTGTTCATAAAAGTGCAACCAATAATACATAAAGGCATAGTTACTATTGTGGAAGCTAAAGGCTTAAGAGTTCAAGAGAAACTAGTGGTTTTAGTTACCTTCATTTGGAAGTAATCAGTTTGAGAAATCTGAAAGGGGCTCCATTTCTGAGAGAGTGAGAAGATAGCAGTTCTCATAAGGACAGTGACAAGGCTTCTTTAAGAAGCTAAGCTCTTGCAGTGGCAGTCTATTCATTCATTTATTCAAAGTAGCCATTTTTGCCATCTACAGGGTGCTTTTGGCAATTATGCTCCCCAAAAATTTCTGTTCCTGGATACACAGTCTTGTGCACATGGATGACTATGTTCAACTAAATAGTCATACATACTGACCATGTGTAGCCACAGCCACAGAATGTACATGTGAGACTTTGGATGTGTAGTGACATTAGACACCTGAGAAAATGGAGTCAGTCAAAACCCTTGACTACTGGACTCAGCCTCATGCATATCCGGTCCTTTTTTGCTCCATAGCTCAGTGGCTAGTGAAGCTGGAGGTCCTGGATTTTAATCTTTCCTCAACCAGAAGGTTCTTGAAACTGGGTGTCTTTCACCTGCCAGTACAGCACTCTACCTAATGCTACAGGACAACCACTATTTTTTTACCTCTGTTGGCATTTTGTTTGAAGCTGAACTCCTGTTGGCAAGCTGGTGAATGGACCTCCAGTATTGTCAACTGACTGGTCAATTGTCTGCATATTTTTTGACCAGTCAAAGATTATAGCAAGTTTACAAAAAACTTACATTTTTTGTAGTTTTCTTGACAGAAATATGATTTTTTAAAAAACATTTTTGATAAATTTCTTAATGGAAAACTCATGGGTTTTTTCTGTACATTATTTTTGGAAAATTGGCAATTATTTTACAATTTCTGACTGATATCTGGCCTTTCAATTGACTGTACTTTACTTGACCAGTCAATACCGAACCCTGAGCTGAACCACTAAAATAGTAATTGGGGGAAGAGGGGATGGAAGGAAGCTGCAGAACAGAAACTTCTAAACCCCAGGACCCCCCAGAGGCCACATCACTGAGCCACACACTCTCTAGTTTACCAAAAAAAGGTCACTTAGATGACCAGGAAAGAATAAAATGTCACTCTTAGAAAACAACGCACCCCAAATACTCTATTTTCTCACATATATCCCAAAACTTTTTCCCCCAAACCAGGTGGTAAAAAGTGGAGTGTGCATTATATTCAAGAAAAATGAATCCCTGTACGCCTGGAAATTTAGGGGCAGGGGATCATTGGTAGAGTTAACTGTGTGGTTTTGGGCAATTAATACTGCCATCATTCCCCTGCCCTAAGTTTACAGACCTGTGGGGAGCTCTCCTGATTATATGGAAGATTATATGGCTGTGTGTTCTGGATCAGACTGGAGTGTGGGCTTGGCCTGACCCAGTTCATGGCCCACAACTGACTCAGCATGTGGCCCTCAAGCCAGCAGGTGGCATCAGCCTTGGGCGTAGCGTGGCGGGTTGGACCTAGCACATAGCTCTGGAGCCAACACCTGGAAGCAGTGTTTGGGGCTGGATTTGGCATGGGGCTCCATAGTTAGTGAACCAGGTACAACTTGGATCTGATGCACCAGGTCAGTCTATGGGTCCCATCTGGCATGTGTGGTTGCCAGGATGGATGACTATTGGTTCTTTTTTTTTCAGGCTGCCTTCAAAAACAAGTGTGCACTATATGTGGGAACATATTTTACATGGAAAAATAGTGGTAACTAGACACTTCTGAAAGGGTAGGTAGCAATATAGTAGGGCTGGAGTGATGTTGATGCCATAATGGTCCAGAATGAGATTTTTCTCTCTGCACGGCCTCTCTTTGCTAGCTCTGCATCATAGCCACTTTCAGGGAAGGAGAGAAAGATTTAACTTGAATTCCACTGTAATGGGAATAGAGAAGATTTAAAGATCTTTGTTGATATATTTTACCAGACCAACTGTTTAGCTGGGAGAGATATTATGTTTTGAAGCAATGAGTAGTCTTACATATTTAAAAAGTTCATTAAATGTATAAATAACAAGGCAAATAAAGAGTCTCAAAAATGACAGTTCAATACATTTATATGGTATTTAGAAAAGCAGGTGCTCCCTTTCAGAGAATGCAGCAGAGTTTTATTGTGGCTATAGTTTTGAGACTCAATGTTAGCATCTTTATACTAAGGTAAAAGACAGCTGAAGCAGGTTATCTGTAACAAAATGCTCTTAA
>NW_017729004.1:28343867-28345057 GCF_001723915.1 Gavialis gangeticus | reverse complement strand
CAGATTTCTAAGGAGAGCATACAAATTAATGCCACAGGGTTGTAAATTTTATGTTCTCATTGTAAGAGTCTTAATTTTCCTTGCAATGCCTAAAGGATGAAAAAGCAACAATAACTGAGAATGCAGCAGAGTTTTATTGTGGCTATAGTTTTGAGACTCAATGTTAGCATCTTTATACTAAGGTAAAAGACAGCTGAAGCAGGTTATCTGTAACAAAATGCTCTTAAGTAATATTAAACTCCACTGAATTTCTCAAGGAATAAATCAGTATTTTTTATCAGTACTTATACTTACCATAATCAACATAGGCTTAACAGTCAGCTTAACAAGGATAACTTATTTTTCTATAGAAAGTGGGTAGTTTAAGCAGTCAGGAAACTGAATTTATTAAAAAATAAAATTACTCCCCTTGCTGGCATCCCTGCAATTCAGTGCTTCTAAACTATCATCTCTTGCCACAAATTTCCCATACATCTTTGCAATTGTTTCTTTAAGAGATATGATTGCCATTGTAGTGGAGTTCCACTTAAGTCTTTCTCTGCTTTCCTTAATATGGCTATCCTGTGAGGGTAGCACGAAGAGACCCTAGGGAGAAAAATCTCATATTACTGCACATCAAAGTGCAATCTAGTGTAAGCAGAGGAGGGAAGACAGAGGACCTTAAGGGTAGGGGTTTTAATGAAGGGTTATAATAATTCTGAAATTACAATAGGGACCTTGCAAAACATTTTTCCCTCTCAGGAAAAATGACAAAGCAGTGAGCCACAAAGGTGAGAGGATGACATGCATTAAAGTGTAAAGCCTTAGGTGTATTGTTTGTAAACTTTATGCTTATTTTGATAAGAAAAATAATTTAAGATAAGGGATCCTGGATTAACACGATTTTAAACTTTTGTATTTATGTTGGACTCTTAATATGAACTCTTAAACCTCACTTGTGCTTGAGGTTAATTTTGGATGGCTGTTTTGGAAAAACAGTTCAGTAGTCATCTATACAGTTTCAATTTGGAAGGGAGAATTGCAGATAAGACACACAATTATCTTGAAGACCGATTCCACAACCTGTTCTGGGCAAGGAAGATGCCACTAGCACACTGCTACTCTGATGTCAAATTGGTGTCTGTAATGAATTTTTCTCAAGATACATTGGATACCTACGGTTGGATACATTTAAGCAAGTTAGCAGTTTA
>NW_017729004.1:28334667-28338867 GCF_001723915.1 Gavialis gangeticus | reverse complement strand
CATTTTTTTCTCAAGATACATTGGATACCTACGGTTGGATACATTTAAGCAAGTTAGCAGTTTACTCTGAAACGATTAAGGCTACAGAGGGATTGTGAAGTGGAACCCGGATAGGAGAAGGGCTGATCACGATAGAAAAGCAGAGCATTATGCAGGGCACATAAATGGAGCTGGGCCTTTTTAATTTTCATCCCAATATGTCTATGAACTCCATATATTAAACTATGTGAAAGACTACAATAATTGGTAAAACCAAACGCATGCTTTTCATATCAAGTACTTGAAAAAAGCACAAATTCTCAGTAAAGTTAATGGAAATCTCTTTTTGACTTCAGTGAAAACCTGTAAGTATAAAAACCAAAGAAAGGGGGTGGAAGACACAAAAGATATAAGAAATTCTTCATTATAAAGCTGACATCCAGTGCAGTTTATGACAATAAGTTTAATACAGTAAAACCCCTGTTAACCAGCACGAGTGGGGAATGGGGGGTGTGCCGATTACCTGAGGCCAGTGGTTTTTGGCTAACTGCAAAGTGTGGCGGGGAAGGGGGCATGTTGGTGGAGTGGGAGCCGGGGATAGGGGGGAGTGGCTGCACATGGAGCAACTGCAGTGTAGGGTGGTGGGTGGCAGTGGTCACTGCTGCCACATGCAAACTTCTCCCTGCCACCTGCCACTCACACCCAGCTGGCCAGCCAGAAATTTTGGTTAATAGAGTATTCCAGTTACTCCAATGCTGGATAACAGGGATTTTATTGTACATGATAAGAAGCTGAATTTAACATCATTTTTCTTTCTGCCCCTATTGTGCTTTGGGTTTGATCTTGGAAGATGTTGAGCATTTTAACTTCAGCAAAGAACTTAAACATGGGTTGAACTTTAAGCACACATGCAATCTCATTATAAAAACTTCCTTGTCTAAATGAACAATGAAAGCAAAAACAGCAATAGACTGATGAGAGCTCTCATGTGTGTAAAGATAAGTGTGTGTTTGCATTCTTTTCTTGTTCAGATCCACAGTGCTCAGCATCTTGAATGGTCAAACCTTTACTGACTTGCAACAAATAGAGTGTATCATAAGACACAGGAATGACATGTACCCCAATATAGTGTGTTGAAAATGAGAACTAACTGTTTCTTCCCCTGTTTCCACATTTTTGGAATTCTTCTGCTTTACTTTTCTTGACTTACATGTTTTAAAGAGCTCATTTGAGCTTCTTGTTTCTTAGGATCATTATGTTAGCGCATTCAGGAATGCTATGATTAAGACTCCTTCATTTCTTTGAACATATATGCTTTATGCCAGAAAAAAATGTGACACCCAAATTCCAGTCTTTATTACCACAAAGAATGTTAGTAAAAAATACTTTGACTTCACCTCCAAGAAACAGCTAACATCTTGCCCTTTTAAAAAGCATTCAGACTTAATGTATGTCCTGGTTTATAGGCTCAGTTTATTTTCCTACAGGCTTTTCAGACCACTGGTTTACCACTGTCTAGCAGAGAAGTTTTATACTTTCTATTTGAAATAATTTATAACTTTCATTCTACTCCCCTCCCCCAAGCAAAACCAAAGAAAGAAACAAACAAAGATTTTGCTTCCCAGGGAAGATTTTTGCTTGAATGTTTTCTAAAGTTATGTTGTTGATTGTTTGCTGTATCGTTTTCAATCTGTATAGTACTCTATATGAGAAATCTACTGATAAAATGGTTTAAAATATTTAACTATTGTCCCAAATGACTGAAGAGAGTAATTATAATAGCTTACTTTTATACCAAACAATGTGTGTATATGTGTATGTGCTTGAAGAGAATGTAAAGCTTTGACCTTGAGCACAGATTTCTGCAATCCATTTGTTCAATATGTTGTGTGCTCTACTGTGTGCAAAATCTACAAGGCTTTGTCTGTTAAAGCTTGCAGTTGCAGCTACAAGAGAGCTTTATTTTGAGGTCCTCACTTCACACCTTGGACTCTGGACTATATATATGTAAAGAAAGAACCATATATATATGTAAAGAAAGAACCAGAGGAAAGAACTCAGATGGATCAAAGCTGAGAAAATTAGACAAGATATTTAGTAAAATGATTTGTTCAATGCATTCTTAATCAAAGTACTGTAGAAATGACATAGTGGCTTCTCTTTAAACCATAGTAAAGTGTTGCTCAGCTTTATACTGAATGGACTAGATTCTTTCTTGATCTATGCTAATTTCACTAGTTTGGGTTTCTTTTCTTTTTTCATTGTGCCTGAATTTATACAGTGGCCTTAAATGATACCCTGTAAACTAAGCTTCATTATAATTGCCAACTAATCTAGCGGAACAGATAATCATTAAAGGAACATTATGTATATACAACTCATATTTTATTAAAAGATTCCCTGCTTCTCTTACTACCTCTGTATATGTTTGTAAAGAGAGCCCTGGGGCTAAATTCAGATCTAATTAACAGAGTAAATCTAGAGTAACTCTACAGGATACACTGGGGCCTAGATTTACACCGATATAAATGAGAGCAGAATCTGGCTTTTGATATTTATCATGAAGAGCAACTCAAATGGCAGCCTTACCCAAACGTAATTTAAACATAAAAAGCATTAATTCTAGCCCATGATTTCAATATTTAAGAAATGTACTGGGAAAGGTCACCACAATTAAAGGCATAATGTGAAAATGAAAAATATGAGCAAGTGTTTCTGCTTTTTAATCTTAAGATTTGTGTGATTGACTCTTAATTTGAGACCCAAAGTTTCATTTCACAGCCAGGGCAGGCTAGCTATTAAAACCCAAATGAACAGGTAGCAAATATCAATACCTGGTGTATACAGGAGAGTGAAAACACTTCACAATTCATTAGGGAAGGCTGTGAATCTACAATCAAAATGTTCAGCTCATAGGACCAATGTCGTTTCATCTTCCATTAAGAAAACAGAATCTTCTGGGACTGAAACTGGAAAGTCTAAGACAGGTCTGGAAAAATTGTTGAAAATACAGGAATTCTAGACATCTCTATAGCAGTTCATAGTGGTGAAGATAAATACATACACTGAAAGTCCTTCTAAACTAGGCATAGTTAAGGCATACCAATTTCTGTAGCTGATGACATGCAAGAGAATCACATGCATTCACCTTTGACTCCTTACCCCCAGTGACCACGTACCCATATAGAGCTGAGTTAACTGTGGGCAGTCTTTGGTACAACCCCAGAGTGATGCTAGAGTGCCTGCCTTTGGATTAAAAAAAATGCAAAAATTTAGAACTAAATGATACCTTTTATTAGACCAACTAGGAAATTGCAAAAAAAATATATCTTTTTCTTTGCCTTTGGATACATAGTCTTAACCATTCTTCTGCAACACCCTTTTATTAGGGCTGTGCAAAACAGCACCATTTCATTTCAACTTCTGTTTTGATATTTCAACAGGACAGTGTTTTGTTTCAAGTTTCGCTTCATTTTGAAAGAGCTGTTCTGTTTTGTTTTCTCTAAACTGTTTCGCTGTTTCAGTGTTTCACCCATAGGCTATAATGGGGAAGCATGAAACTGCCTATAACTTTGTTGTTTTCCAGCAGGTTTGGATGACCACAGCAGACAGTAGACACTTCTGAGAGTATGCTGCCTGCGAAGTTTCAAGGTGTGGGAGTTTCTGGGAAACTGCACCTCAAGTTGCTAACAAGCAAGACTTGTGTCACATGTGTATGTTAAGGCACAGCATGGTTAAAACTGCAGGCATAGTATCCCCTACTGAGGCCATGAAGCCTGCCAGGTTTCAAGGAGATAGGTGCAGGGGATTCTGGGAAACTGCACCACAAGCTGTTGGCAAGCAAAACTTGTAACGTGTGACTTTGTGTCTGTGTTAAGGCATACCCTCACTGGCACTGGGGCCTCTACATGACATGCTAATGTGCCCCACTGAGGTCTCCTTCCCTACAGCCTCATCCACCACTTTAAATAACAACAGGTAATACTAATAACAACTTAGTGAGCAGCAGCACAGTAGCACGAGCAGCATCTCAGGCAGCCAAACTGTGACAGAGACTTTCTTTCCTCTCCTGCAAGAGCTTTTTCTCTAACAGCTGCCAGAGAACTCTCCCTGCCAGTCCCAGCTCTGGGGCTTAGATGTGACCCTGTGTCCTTTTGGTCAAGTGCTAGAGGTGTTGGTCTAAGGACATGGCACTGGCAGACAAGGTCCTTTGGGTCAATC
>NW_017729004.1:28332775-28334645 GCF_001723915.1 Gavialis gangeticus | reverse complement strand
CAATCTAATCAGGTATCTTTTAGCAGACCAACTGAATAGTTAGAGGAACATACCTTAGCAAGGTTTCAGGTTGTAAAACCCTGTGTCAGGCTGAGGAAGCACCTGTAGTTGGTGTATGTGCTGTTCCTGGATGGAAGGAATAGTAAAGAAGCCAGAAGCAAGAATGCAGGCAAGAAAGCCAGTCAGTGAAATTGGAAATGGTGGCATCAGGGATTGAGGGACAGGCTAAGGTGGGGTGGGGGGAGGGGGTGTAGCACAAATAAAAGTGGAGCAGTACCTGGGGAGTCAGATGTCCGGCACATTGTAGTGTGTCAGAATTCCAATGTATATACTGAGTCCATGAGTTTCTGTACCCAGGAGGGTGGTGAAGTGCAGTTCATAGGCTCATCTGTGAAAAGTGGATTGTCAATTCCCTTTAAGGATCAGGCCTGAGAGATTGGAGATAGGTGGTGTTATGTTGATGTCTTTGATAGCATACACTACCCTTCACACTTGGGTCACACATGGCAGCCAGCACATGGACTGTACTAGATCACAAGAGATCAAGCCTTTTCCTGATGCCCTTCTTCAGCCACCTCACCAGTGCCTGCACGTCTGGTGACAATGGCTTGCCCCAGCCAGGAACATTGATCCCCTGGAAGCTCTCCATTTCGTTCTGAAGTTCCATCACTACAGGGATCACCTGGCAAAGTAGGGCATCGCCAGTACTGAGGGTCTTGAGGAAGGGCTTGAGGACCACCAAGACCTGGGAGATGATGTCCTACTCAGGTCTGTTAAGGGGGTCATGGATCCCAAGCTCCCTAAGCAAGTCTTCTCATGGATGACCTTCTCTTGCTCCACCAGTCTCTCAAGCATTAGGTGTGTAGAGTTCCACCGAGTCTCCACATCCTACATGATTTTGTGCTGTGGGATGTTTAGATCTGCTTGTTTGTCTTGCAGCATCTTGCCTTCTTTGATGCCCCGGTGGAAGTAGCCTGCCACCTTCCTGTATTTGGAAATGAGCTTGCTGGTGGTGCTGGTGCAGTCACTGGCATCCCTTTCCCCCTCCAAGGCATCCTTGACCTTGTGGTGGAACTTTGTGCCACACAGCAGATGCCAACAAAGTTGACATCACAGACTGCCTTGATCATATTGGCCCTGTTGTCTATGACCATGAACCTGTGGGTGAGCTCGCCTTGCCCAATGAGCCACCCTGCACCAAGCAGTTCATGGCCCCTATGATCTGTGTTGCCATGTGGGGCTCATCCATCACCTCAGGTTAAAGGAAAGCCCACCAATAGGCTGACTGGTTGCACCAGTGACCTGTGAGGGAGAGGTACACATGACCTGTACCCCGGCTGCTCCAGATGTCTGAGGTAAAGTGTAAGGCTACCTGTGGACGTGCCTTGCAGAGCTCTTCCCTCAAGCTCCTCCCCCAAGTATTCCCTGCATGCCTCATACAGGGAGGACACCACTGTCCTGCTGAAGGTGGTGCACGCGGGTGCATGCGGGCACTTGGTATGATGTGTCCATGAGCCGCCTGAACCTTGGCCACTCAACTAAGGAGAAGGCCTGGTCATCCACAAGAAGCATCTCCTTAATGCTTTGGGTGATCTTGCTTGCCCTTGCAATGCGTTCCCCTTTCTGTCTGCCTTTCCCCCACTGTTCTAGGGTGGTCTGCCTCTGCTTTGGGGGAACGGGGGCTTTGGAGCAAGAGGAGGACGTCCCTTTGGGCACTGTTGCCAGGCTGAGGAGCAAGGGAAAGGGGGTGGTGCCTGCGGAGATGCATCAACTTCCCCATGGTGCTCACGTGTTTTGCTCCCTCACCCCGGCTGGTTTTGGTTTGGCAGTGCAGGCAGATAGCATACATGGAATCATCTGCCAGCTCAAT
>NW_017729004.1:28327549-28327775 GCF_001723915.1 Gavialis gangeticus | reverse complement strand
TGTCATGTTGCCACTCTACCATGACTATGCTGCTCTCATTAGGATTTTAAATCCTTGGTGGGTGAGTCCAGGTGGATCAGAATAGCTCTAAACTCTGCAGCGTCTCTACATGGGTCTCTTATGTATACGGCACATATTGCCTATAGAAGACGATATCAATTCCTTTTTCAGATCCAGAGTATCCCTATCTCACAGTGGTCAAACAATTTGTGGAGTTGCAAACTCC
>NW_017729004.1:28315921-28322549 GCF_001723915.1 Gavialis gangeticus | reverse complement strand
GATAGCTCTCTCACTGAGTCAAAAAATAATGTTAAAAATATGACACACCAAAGGCCCTAACCAGCTTGTATTTTAGTGTCTGATGCCTCACAAGAAGATCTGCAAGTTTTCTCTACACCAGTTGCTACCAATTCACAGTGTAGGCATAGAAACAGCTCTCTGCAAAATGCAAGCTGACTCCCCCTACTCAGCTAGCTCCTGTGTCATGTTGCCACTCTACCATGACTATGCTGCTCTCATTAGGATTTTAAATCCTTGGTGGGTGAGTCCAGGTGGATCAGAATAGCTCTAAACTCTGCAGCGTCTCTACATGGGTCTCTTATGTATACGGCACATATTGTCTATAGAAGATGATATCAATTCCTTTTTCAAATCCAGAGTGTCCCTATCTCACAGTGGTCAAACAATTCGTGGAGTTGCAAACTCCTGCATGTTATGTCCCTCATTCATTTCCCAGTGTCTTCCATCGTTATATAAAGCATCTATCCCTGGGTCAACACCACACCTGGAGGTCCCTCAGATATAACTAAATGTGGCCTTTTTCCAGCATTACATCCACATCCTCTACAATTACAGTTTATATGTTTTTTGAACTGAAGCTTTGACTGGTTGGTAGAATAATGTTAGACTGCACAGATCTTTTCCACAGTACTTTAAACCTAACGCTGCTCTCAGCTGAAGTACAAAAAGAAATGTAAGGTATAACAATGCAGTAGCTGAATTGTGGGTGGATAGGTGTAGATTGATAGTGTGCAATTGAAATCTAAACCCATCAATCAAGTAAAATTAAAACCATAGTCAGCATCTTATGTCATAATCTCTGTGAAGAAATAATCAAACCATTGGCTCCAGGTGGAAAGAAGGCAAGTGTGTTTAAACAATTGTGGGCTATTGATCCAGTGCAATTCTGGCAAAACAGCAAAGACTGAGCTGCAGGGGCCACTTGATAGATGACTTTAGCAGATACATTCAGACCAGTATAATCAACTTTGACATAACGCTGCTAGATGTATAATATAAATAGAAATGTAATAGAAAAGGAGAAAATGCCTTATTAAAGATATAAATTATAAAAAAAAAACCCAGCCAGCCATGCAATTTAGGTATGATAGGTTCCTATAACTGGAGCATCTGCATTCTTCACCATCTGTACCTCTTTTAGGCTTGTGGCCTCTCTATGAGGTACAAAATTACCCAGCTGAAGCACAGAGGGACCAAGAGCTAGATTCTACTTTGTACTGAGACATCTTCACACATTTTTTTACATGCCTTGAGACACAAAATGGCATTATAGGTAATGTCTCTACATGTTCACCCTACTTGACTATGTTTGCCCTACTGCACATGCTCAGGAGAGAGTAAATATGGCCACTGAGGCTGCCAGCTTCATTCATAGTTTCATAGGTTTCATAGTTTCATAGGTTTCATAACCTCTTGTCCTGTAATTTTGCTGTGGAGCACAAAATGGTGGCACAATCCCCTCTATCCTCCTTCTCTGGGAAAGGTAGGTCACTAAAACTGATGCTTGGAGGTGCCCACCTCCTTTTGCCCAAAAGTCTATTGAATAAGTCACACGGGCAATTAGGAGATAGGTCTTCCTGAAGAGATCAGGACCCTGATTTCCTCTCTCACAACCAAGTGACAAAAGCATGAAGCCCTCAGAGACCCTTCTATTCAGTCAGGCTACTGGGCAGCCTCTTCTGCTGTGGCACCTTGTAAAAAAGCCATCTGACACAGACACATGGACCGAGCATGCTGATTACTGCTGATTACTAATGTTTTCAGATTACCCTTTCAATTACAGATTAATATGTTTTCAGATCGCCCTTTGCACTGCAAGTCAAAGTCCCTTCTCGCTTGTACTGATGCAGATCCTGCCCTCTGATACCAAAGTACAATGCAGAATAGAGCAATGACATTACTTTAGATTTACATCAGTGTAAGTGATGAATCAGTAGGTACCTATTGGGCAAAATACCCACACATCACTGGCAGTAGGGATTGCATCAAAGTACCAAGTTTTGAGTCAGTCAGATTCCTCTGTTGCTTGCCAATGATTCTTCCCTTAAGATGCCAAGTGACCTAGCTTCAGTTGGATGTAGCCAGTTCTTAGAATCATAAAAAATGTGGGTTGGAAAGGACCTCAGGAGGTTATTGAGTCCAACTTCCAGCTCAAAGCAGGACCATCCCCAACTGTATCAACTCAGCCAAAGCTTTGTTTAGTCGAGTCTTAAAAACTTCCAAGCGTCAGGAATCCAATACCTCTCTGGGTAACCTACTCCAGTGCTTTACTACCCTCCTAGTGAGAAAGTTCTTCCTAATATCTAACCTAAACTTCCCTTGCTGCAACTTGAGGCCATTGGTCCTTGTTCTCTCATCTGCCACCACTGAGAACAGTTTAGCTCCATTCCCTTTGGAAACCCCCTGCAGGTAGCTGAAGGCTGCTTTTAAGTCCCTTCTCAGTCTTCTTTTTTCCTGACTGAATAAGAGCAGTTCCCTCAGCCTCTCCTCCTAAGTCATGTCCACCAGCCCAGACCATTTTTGTTGCCCTCCACTGGACTCTCTCCAATTTGTCTACATACTTTCTGTGCATGTGGGTGGGGTGGGGTGGGGTGGGGTGGGGAGCACTATTTCTTCCCTCCTTGCTGGCCAGTGGGCCATCTTCAGTGGACAGAATAGGGTGGAACTTCCATTTACCTGTGTCTTGGCCCACATGTTGGTGGTTATGGCACTGTGATAGGGGGATCTGGGTTCAAACCCACTCAGGCAGAGGGAACGAAAACCCTGATCTTTCAGTGCCTGGGCAAGTGTTCAGACACGAATGCTGAATTAGATAAATATACATGTACTGCTGCTCTGTCCAGAAGCTCTGATGAAGCACCTATGTCTTCTGGAGTCAGGAGGAAACAGAACTGTTATGAGACAGAAGGATCGTAGCACAGATAAAAACTTCCACTTGAAATGAAAGGAGATCTCTGTGTCTCCTGGGCAATAGAAAATCTCCCTCTTAAGGTGTCTGATTGCCGTCCTTTGAAATGAATGGGAGAGCTACATGGCTTTTCAGGGAAAAGTAGAATGCATCTTCAGAAATGTATGGGAAAATTATGGACTAAATCCTATTTCATTTAGCATGCTTAAGGCCCTTGGAGTGATTAAGGCCCTTGGTGTCAATGCCTACACAGGCATTATCACCCCCAATTCTTGTATTGTGAGGGATAATAGATAATGAATTCCTATTAACTTTTGTCTCACCATTTAATATTTTGTAAAACCTTACCATGCCCCACCTCAAATGTCTCCTTTCTAAATTGAATAGCTCTTGCCTCTTTGGCTAGGTACAGACATTCAAAAAGCCTGAGGTGGAATCAATCTAAGTTATGAAATTTTCTGTAAGCGGTATAGTTTAGATTGGTAGTGAACAGAACACACATATGTACTTTGGTGGCAGGGGGAGGGGGAGGGCAAATATTGGACTGGGTTCTGCCATTTTTAAGCCAATATATGTGTGCCCAAGTTCTGTGCTGTTACAGGTATAAACCGGTTTCGGATCACTTATACCAGTAAAACTGTAACTCCTGTACCTGGTCTTTGTCTCTCTTTATATAGGTGTCCCTCCACACCACTTGTTGGTCTTCTCTGTACCTTCTCTCATTCTTCCATGTCTTTTTTCATCGGTGAGACCAAAACTATTCCACGTGGGGAAGCAGCATTGATTTATAAAATGGCATAATGGTAGTTTCTGAGCAACATACGTGGGTCCAAACTTCATTTTTATAGGCGTTTAATTAATAGCTATGGAGAATGTATTTCAAAGGATCTCTAATTGTGACTACATTTTAATCTTGAGGTTTTACTACACACGTCAATCATGGTCAAGTGACAGATAAGCAACAACTTATTTGGCCAATTCATACTATCGGAATATCTGGACTTGTTATTTATCAGAGTACTCTGATCTCTTATGTTTTCCAAATTAACTCCAATTCTTATTTTATATTAGCAAGATGAAAGTCTATTCTATTGATTGTCAATCCCACTGAAGTCCATGAGATCCATCCTTTGTAAATCAGACTAGAATTGAACCCTTTTTTTAGTTGTCTGCTACAAAAACAAATGCCCTGTGGAAAATATAGTTACTATAAAAGGTCAAAATAATGGAAGTCACAGATGTTTAAATTGGGACAGAAAGCCATTGGCTATTATTAAATGTTCAGACAGATGAAACCTTAGAGGATGAAAAAAAGAGAGAGCCATTAACCCATTTAAAAATGGCCCTATAACCTTGATATACTTCCAGAATGATCACTACTTATATTTCTTCAAGCAGTCCTTGTGTCCTATATTGTGCCACCCTGAAATTTTTCCCCTCAAATGGTTCTTTGTAAGCAGATGTTCAATTGCTACCAAGGTTGGGGAACCCATTAAATCTAACAACTCCATGAGTGCACCTTTGAATGATTACGTTATACACAGAACACTGACATCAGCCTCACGCATACCGCTCACCCGAGCCTCTGTATGGGTTCAGACCTGAAACCTTTTGTATTTTGCTGGATTTCTCTCTACACACTCTCTGTAATAACTACAGGATCAAATCTTTTAAGATACATAGCAACTCTTAGGCCCCAAACTAACCCCAGACTCAATTGAGGGAAAACTGTGGGGTGGGAGGAAATGGTTGGAGATATAAAGGAGATCTTCTTCACAGATATATATCCCCAGTCATTCTTCTGAAAGTGCAAAAGGTGTTCAGGTTTGCCTCGCAACCATGCAGAAGGCTGCAGGGCTTAACGTCAAGCCCTGATGATCCTACTCACAAAAAAATTCTGTAGTGGATCTCTGGCTCCGCTCTCTTGCAAAGTCACCATCCAAGCGGCATCTGTAGTTGCAGCTGACCCGGAAACAGGACACCATCATGGTTGAGAGCAGCTGTGAGGAAATAATACATTTCCTGGCTATGCTGTTTTTCTTCCCTGGTATTTGCTGTTCAGGGGGACAATGAAAGGCTTTTCACAACCATATCCTGGACCTCACAAGAACCCTCTACATAGGGAGCCAGGAAAAATGAGTTTTGCTGCTGTGGAGTTAGGCGAGTATCTGTGTGTTTGTGAAGGACACCCATGAGGAGAGTGCCTTTGGTACATGGCTATAATTAAGCCTTGTTATACTAAAAAATATTTACATAAAAAAAATCTGACTTTTGCCATATGTGGTAAGTATACATCTCACCCAGTTTAAACTCCCTTACTTTTCTTCCCACGGTGCTGCAAACCCTTCTTCCTTTCCCCCTCCTATGTATGGATTTTTCATGCAAAGACTTTTATTATAAGCTAGTATATAACCATACCAAACAGGAGGAGTTAGGCTGTACACAGCAATTGGAAGAAGATGTCCTAGCAGTTTGCCAGTCTGTGATGTGATGGATCTGTGAGCATAAGGCGCATGATCCTATGGCCACCAGACAAATTGTACATCAAGTTATTTATAAACCTGTTGTGAATTTATGCTAACCATTAATGTTCCATTTTATGTCGTGTGGTTCCCTGGGTAGGCTAAATAGCACTCCCAAGTGATGATGCTAATTAGCTCATGAGAATGTCCTTAGAGTGCTTCACACTGAGAGCATATCCCACGTGTAGCAACATGGTAGGTTTGAGAGCATCGGTTCCTGGCACAGGAAGTTTAGGGAGTAGCCAAGTTTTTTTTATAGAGGTTCCTCCTCTGAAACATCTGGCACAATATCAGCAATGATCCAGGATACTAGACTAGATACACTGCTTGTTTAATCCACGGTGGCAATTTTCTTTTCCTAGTATTTTTTTTATCTGCTCTGTGATAGCCTGTCACTTGTATCTCTAGAATAAGCTTACATAATGTTAATGCTAACTGCAGTGAGGCGCTGAGTGACATAAAAATAGAATTGCCTTGAATTTCTTAATGCAAGGTTATACAAGTTGTTAAATGTGGAATAATTATTCCACCACTGGACCATCAGTGGTCACACATGCTTCATATAAATGAATGATAGGATATAAATGTACCATGTTAAGGAAAAGTCTCTAATGAGCTCTTAAAATTTTAATACCTAAACTGAAGATGTACACTGTACATTAGCTAAGGACAGAACTGTTAAGCCTGAGTAACAGCTTGCTGAGCAATCTTCAAAATGCAAGGCAATGTGCGAGCAAGTGAAAATAGTGGAAAAGTCCCTTGATAATGTATAATTATAAAGCAAAAAATGGGGGAGGGGGGACTCTGAGAGCTCACAGAGAATGATGACTTGGCAAGTATAGCTTCAGAAGGAGCCGGCATTAAGAAGGAAAGGTAAAGAGTGTCAGGGCAGTCTGTAGCTTTTTAAATGAAAAAGTCATTGAGACAGGAAACCCCAAAGTTATGGTGATTCAACAGAATTAAACTCACAGTGTTGTCTATTTACAGGAAGATGGTGCTCTTTATTTAATCACAGTCTGCAATGCAGTTAGCATATGGACTGGTGGGCTTAGAGGACATGATTTGGCATCTACTGAATGAATTGATACACAGCACTTTTTTCTATCCACTCATTACATACACAATGCTGAAAATTATTGCTTGAAAATAATAAGGAGATAAAATTGACCATGCACTT
>NW_017729004.1:28293706-28310921 GCF_001723915.1 Gavialis gangeticus | reverse complement strand
TGAATGAATTGATACACAGCACTTTTTTCTATCCACTCATTACATACACAATGCTGAAAATTATTGCTTGAAAATAATAAGGAGATAAAATTGACCATGCACTGACCTTTCTGTAATGCAGGTAACTAGAGAACTCATCAGACATATTTCATGGAGCTCAAGGGAGAAACATGAAATGTCCTTTAATTAAAAAAAAATATTTAAGGGTGAATTTTCAAGATGACAATCAGGGAAAAGAGTCATGCACCAAGGCTAGGGACAGACATTACACATAAACAGCCTTAAGTGACCAGAAGCTGGTTTAAACCTATAACAAAACAGATGTTCAGTGCACATAAATCTGTTTGAAAATGGCGGAAACCAGTTTGAGATAAACCTGTTTTAATGTAGTATCAGACTTAACTGACTTGGGTCAAACTGGTTTTTGCAATGTCTATCCAAGACCCCTTGCTGATTTAAGATAAACCAGATTCCCCCAGCATCCCGGCATGCTCTGGGCTGGGCAGGGCTCTCTGCTCCACAGCAGGGCTGTCCCCTCCCCTCTGCTCCCTGGCTGCAGCTCCAGCAGAGACTGGGGCTGCCCCCACCCCTCTCCCTCACCACTCCCTGCTGAGCAGGAATTCCCCATTCCCCAAAGTTGAAAGCATCAGGTTTTTCATTATTTTTTGTTTCTTATTATCGTTATCTTTTGAGGAAATTGGATACTTACACACTTTTTAATTTTTTTTTAAACAAGCTCTAGTTTTCCTTAGAAATGATTACTTGTTTGTTTGTTTGTTTGTTTTTTACCAGCGTCAGTACAAGTCTTAAACTTCAGGGAATTTAGAATGGAGATATTGATAATAGTACTTTGCATTTTGTTGTTGTTGTTGGAATTTATTAGATTATTATTTTATATCATTTTCAATCTATGGTAAATATGTATCACAGAAACAAATGTACTAGAGATGAGTAAGACTTTCTGTATACTATTTACCATCAGTGGATTGTGACATTTTCTGATATTTTGTCATGTCCTGGCTTTCATAGCCTGAATTGACGAATCAATATTCCTCAGAATGCAACATTGTACATTGATCATGATGAAGAGGAGGAGGATGCAAGCCAAGCAAAGATCAATTATTCAAGATTTAATAAATATAATATAGAAACATCTTCCATGATTCCCTACATCATGCATACGTGATCCTTCCACTTTTAGTACTACAGATGCAAATGTCACCGTTTCTCAGGGGAATTTGTTCCAGCAGCTCTTATCAGCAGGATGTTCTTACTAATATTCAGGCCAGTTTTTCTTTCTTGATTTTTCCCCCCAGTCACTCTTTAAACTTCTTTAATAGGTGAAATAAATTCCCCTCCCATCTTGGGGTTTATGTATTCATAGGTGATTGCTACATGTGCCCCACATCTGAGCCAGAGAAGATAAGAAGGTAATTTGCTCCAAATAAGGAAAGAGAGAGACTTGAATCTGAATTATCTTCCTTCCCTATGAGTACTATAATCATTTGGACACTCTACAGTGCGATGTCTTCTTGGACCAGGGCTTCCAGTTTTGGTCAGAGAAGTTTTCCTGACACACCAAATAAATATTCATTAAATCCAATAAGTTTCTTTTAAAAGTGGGTTTCAGCAAATCAGCATTTTCCAACAGGAGTTTCCAAAAACTCTAATGTAAATTATTCTTTACTTTAATTTAGATTAAAGTGGACTATCTGGACATTAAGGGCAGAATTCCATTTTATTTAAATTGCCTAAATGGCAGCTTTCTGGACTTTTCCACATATGCATGGGCTGCAGTTGTCATACCCCTGCAGTGTGTGTGGATGTATAAGCATGCAGAGTGGGCTATGTTCTGAATATGCACCCATTTTGGGAGTATGTCCTATTTTGGACCTATATCCAAGTCACAAAAATATAGCTTTCTAGAAACCCAGACTAGTGCATATGAAGTAGAGGGTAAGTCTACCGTTTTTTTAGTCCTAATAGCTGAGTGCTTCCAGGACCTGCCTGGGAAGCTAGAGACTTGGGTTCTAGGATCTCTTTACCCACAAGTAATTTGAAATTGCAGCTCTCTGATTTCTGAACTTAGTACTCTAACCTCCAGATCAGAGGCCAGGCACTAACAAGACCTTTCTCTGTCATTGCTTTAAAGCAGGCCCTCTGATCTGCCAAGACAGAGATCAGTGGGGCAAGGAGAAAAAGAATAATCTAGAGAACATGTGGCTTACTGATATGGCTGCTTCCCTGGAAAGGAATAGACCTAGGACACTGTTCCCATTGGGGAAAAAACACCCACACTTGTCTCCATTTATATAGCACTGCTCTCCAGCTATTGAACAGCCATTAAATGGAAAGGTGTAGTGACTCAGCTTCAAAAGGAGCAGAAGGGTCTGCATAATGCCGAATCTGTGGCATGGTGCTCCCTGCACTCTTTAGGCATCCTGTGCAAGTGCCCAAATTACGCAGCTTTTGGGGCCAAGACGTGGGAGGGCCCTACTCCACCATGCTTTTTCTGGCATTTATGATCTGATATGTACATACATTGCCTGCAGTGTTTGCTCAGTCTGTGTGTGTCTGCTTATGCATCCACACTTAGAGGGGGGAGAGTCATGCAGCTAGAAAACTTCCACTTAAACCTATGAAACGAAAAAGGATCAATTCTATCTGCTAGAGAGTTTTAGCAAAGGTAACAGGGCTCTTCATGAGTGCAGGAATCTGTTCTAATGGATCCCTGGCAGAATTAGAGTTGCAATTTAAATGTAGGTCACTAGGGCAATAATGAAAGCACAAGCAGTAGCAGCTCCTGCAAGCCTGCCAAAGAATACTCAGAACTGCAATAAATGCCAAAGGCCTGATAATGGGGAAAGAACTTTCAGAGGATGGAGAGGAGTTTATGAGACACTTTGTGCACATGACATCACAGTTTCATAGATTTAGACCTTTCGTTGTTGACTCTGTTAGATAAAATGGAGTCACTTTGTTTTTATTCCTGAGTGCTGTGTTTTTTATCACTCAAAATAGCTGCATATAGTTAAGCTTCAAAGTTCCAATTCCAGTTATTTAATTGCTAGTCCATCATCTGAAAGAGATAATTTTATGAAACTAGATTGTATGTAATTACTGAGGCGTTACATCTTTCTTTGCATTGTAATCGACTCAAAATGTGAATAGAAAGTACTTGCAACTCTTCAGGAATGATCTTCATAAAATATTTAGTTCTTCACTTTCATCCCAGGCTTGTAGTATAACCTGGTGTATAATGGGTAACTTTATTCTACTGTCTCAGTAAACTAGTGTGTAAGCTTCCGGCGGGGGAGGAAGGCAACAACTTTCTTGGCAAGCAGTTTGTACAACATATAATTTCTTGTTACATACATAATCAAGGTAATAATGGTCTAGTTTTAATTCCAGGAGAGCTTGTACATGTGTTGGGGGTTTAGTTCTCCCTAAATTGAAATGGTAGGTTTTCAATTGTGTCTCATCCACACAATGAAAAATAAAAAGCAGTGAGGGGCCTGATCCTTTTATTTTTTCCCCTGGGGCCTGCCCACCTCTCCTGCAGCTGGGGGGTGAGCTGCTAGCAGACCCCAAGCTGCGAGGGCCCCCAGTCCTTCTCTCTGCAGCGGCAGTGCCCCCTGGGTGGCACCCACTCACTAGCAGCTTGCCCAGGTGGTCCTAGGGGCACCACCACTGTGGAGGGAAGCACTGGCCCCCCAGATCCAGTGGCACATGGGGCACTGGAAACATAGATGCACTTGGGAAAGCTTGGGCTTGGCTGGCTTCCTGTGCCCTGTGTGCCACCCTGGCTGCCTGAGACCGCCTAGGAATGGGCTGGCTTTCCCCTGGAACAGTGCAGGAAGGTGGCAGAAGGGCAGCTGGGTGTGCTGAGTCAAGAAACTTCTGGCCAGGATGCAGGCTTCACTCTAAGGCTCTCTCTTAGGTGTCAGATATCAGGAGCCTGGAGGCGGGATGTTGAGCCCAAACAGCCCCCCTTCTTGTAGTGGGGTGGATGAGACAGGCTGGTGGTGTGCCCTCTGACAGGCTGGTGTGGCCTTGGGGACCCCTCCCAGGGGCAGGGACCCTTCTCAGGGAGAAGGATGGGGATGAAGAGGGCTGGGCGGAAGATCCTTTGCTATGTCAGGTCTCTAGTTTTGTATTCTCCTTCCCTCCTGATGATTCCCAATGACTCTTCATCCATGGCTGACACTGATTGGTCTCTTTGTGTTTATCACACTGTCCACACCCCGTGTTGTCAGCCAAAGTCCCATTTTCATAAACCTATCACATGCCCACACCCTAATTTGGGGCTTTACCATTGTCCTTCTAATTTGGTCTGTTCCCCCAAAACTGGAAAACTCCAGTCCCCTGCTCTGGGGCCTTGTGAGCTGCTGCCACCTTATCTCATGTTATGGTACAGTGTGGTACATGCCCCCAGTTTCTCAGGCTGCATGTGTATCCATTGGCCAAGTTGTGTTAGGCAGTCTGTCTGCTTCTGAAGGATCAGAAAAAATGTGTGGGATCCAGGCTTTTAGAAATCAATTAACCCTTGTTGCCCATCCTGCAACATTCTAATGCATATACATATACATATACATATACATATACATATACATATACATATATATATACACACACACACACACACACACACACACTATAAGTCAATTCACAAAAAGAAAACCTTTAAATACTATTTTTAAGCCATCAGGGATAATGCTTTCTTTCTCCCAACCTTTGTTTATCTTTTGACTGTAGACTATAAAACTGTCATACATGGCACTTGGTCTGGGTGTCTAGTTGCTGGCTTTGTTTTGAATGCAAACATTATCACACAGCTCTCATGTTGACTAAGAAAAAGACAAAAGTGGTGCTCAAGGGAGTGAAGACATCCTCAGGTTTCACAAGTACTATAGTCCTGTCAGTCTGCATTTGCAAAAAACTGAAAATACTTAACTCTGAATGCTGAAGCTATTGCCTAGAATATAGCGTCCTTCTTCATATCTGTTGAACTTAACACCCATTATAAGGCAGGGAGACAAGGGATTTTTGAGTTTCAAGGTCATAATACCTAAATGCTGCCTATGTCTGCATAATTCTCATAATATATGACTTTCAGTGTAGGATTCTTTGTCATGTTTAAGAGGTGATGCTGTAGGATTTCTGTTTCTTTCCACATTGTCAGTCTGCTTTTATAGTAATCTGTATGTTACCTAGGAAACAGCTCTAAAACAGAACTATTGGTTACTCTGTGATATTGATTTTCAAAGTTTCAGGTGGTGGATGAATGAGAATGATGGAATAAAGAAAAAGGAGGCAAATGTGTTCACAATGACAGCTGTTTACAATGTACAGGATTAATGCCAGATCCTTTTTCCACTAGGTTTTTATTTTTTTAATAAATCTATATGTCTGTCAGCTTACCTACATGGCATGATAAGCACAGATATTTTTTCAGCCATTGAAAAACTAACAAAGGAAGGCATTTACCTACTCACCTACACTAATTCCCATTGATTCACTTCTTCCATGGTTACCACAACCTTCTTGAGGGTTTTAATTCTTTTTATAAAGCCAGCAAATGTTCCTCCTGAAAGCACATTTCACATGATAGGAGATAACTGATGAGAAGTATAAGTATATTGCTAAATTAAATTTGGGGGATCTGTAGCAAATTTAAATTTGGAAATGTTTTAGCATATCAAGGGGTGAGATCTTCTACTGATCTACATCTACAGAAATCTATTAAAGATCTCTGTTAGTTAATGCCAATGCAGATCTCAGCCCCCAGACTATGAAATTCTCAGAAAATAAAATTCCTGTAATATTACACATTTTTATTCTGTCAGGTTTTGAAATACTGGACAAGAAAAATGACGGCTTATTTTTCAGAGAACCGAATCTAGGTATTTAAGCTACATTTAGGATTAAGTTTTTCTTTGGCTTTCCCTGTACAGGTGGAGAACTGATGTTAATGTAAATGGACTTTACAGACTGAGCTATATTTTATAATCTGTTCCACTGAGACATTTCTCTAAGAAATCCCTACAAAATTTTCTGGAAACAATAGAGATAATCAATGCACTCACATTTGGGAGAATGTGCATATCTTTTAAGTAATGTGTTCATATATGCTAATAAAATATTTGTTACCTTGTACAGCTTCAATTTTAGAAATTGTAGCCAATACAGCAGGACTAACTGCTGTTGAAGTTGGTTGAGACTAAAAAACAAACAACCCCCTGGATATAATATATGTTGAACTGGGCAATGCTTTTGACATTGTCTCTCATAATATTCTCATTAACAAGCTAAGGAAATACAGACTAGATGAAAGTCCTGTAAGGTGGATATGTAACTGGTTGGATCATCATATTCAATGAGTTGTGATCAATGGCTCAATGTCTAGTTGAAAGGAGGTATCAAGTGAAGTTCCCCAAGTTTGTGTTCTGGATCCAGTATTGTGTAATAGCTTCATTACCAATTTGGATGAGGGGATTGAGTGCATGCTTAGAAATACTGTGGATAATACCAAGTTGGGTGGAGTTGCAGACACATCAGACAGTAGGGCTAGTATCCAGAATGACCTTGGTAGACTAGAGAAATGCTCCACAATCAATCAGATGAGATTCAACAAAGCTAATAAGTAAAAAGTCCTACACTTTGGATAGAATAAGCACATGCATAAATACAGACTGGGGAATCACTGGCTAGGCTGCTGTATTGCATAGAAGGACCTGGGGGGTTACAGTGAACTGTAAGCTGAATGTGAACCAACAGCATGTTCTTGTTGCAAAAAGCCAACAGCATATACTGGGGTTGTATTAGCAGAAGTGTCACTTACAAATCAAGGAAAGTGATTCTTCTGTTGTATACAGCTTTGGGGAGGCCTCACCTGCAGTATTGTGTCCAGTTTCAGGCTCCACACTTCAAGAAAGATATGGACCATTTGTGAAGGGTCCAGTACAGAGCAAAGAAAATGATTAGGGTCTTGGGAGGCAAGACTTAGGAGAGAAGGCTGAAAGAACACGGATTATTTAGCTTGGAGAAGAGAAGTCCGAGATGGGTATTTGATAACAGTCTTCAACTACCTGAAGGGTAATTATAAACAGGATAGAAATGGGCTTTTCTGTGGCCTTAGGGACAGGACTAAGAGCAATGACCTAAAGCTTCAGCATGGGAAATTTAGGTTGAAGATATGAAGGAGATTTCTAACTATGAGTGTGGAAAAACACTGGACCAGGCTATCTAGAGAAATTCTGGTATCCCCATCCTTGGAGGTTTTCAAGAGCAGGTTAGATGATCCTGCCTTGAAGAGGTGGCTGGAATAGATGACCTTATGAGGTTCCCCTTATCCCTACTTTCCTATGATCCAATGATCCATATAAGCTTAATTCTGTCATCCTGCCTTTATAAAAGCCTCTAATATAGGATTATGCCTATGGAAGCTCCAAGAGGTGAGTTGTAGGTTGGTGTGAAATTTCACTGGCTGTTTTGTTTTGAAGCTGCTTCAACTCATTTCAAGTTCAAAACAGCAAAATCAAAATGAAACAAAGGGCTTCAAAACTGCCTTGAAACAAAATGAGGTCAGTCAAAATGTTTTGAAAGTTTCGAAACATTTCGAGTTTTGAAACTCAAGCAGGGCTTGCCTACAGGGAAACAGAAAGTAAGGAGAGGGAGGGGAAAGAGGTGGGGAAGGACTGTTCTCATATTGACCGTGTAGCTGGCCAGTGACTGTGGTCCTTCCCTGAGGCCCCTTCCAATCCCAGTGCTCTGGGGGAGGGATGGAAAAACAGCATAAAAAGCAGCATTGTTTGAACTGGCCTGCTTTCTGTCACCCATGTCACAAGTTTTGCTTGTCAGCAGCCTGAGGTGCAGTTTCCCAGAAATTCTGGCACTTATCTCCTTGAAACCTGGCAGGCTTCATGGCCTCAGCAGGGGCTACCATGCCTGCAGTTTTCACCTCCCCCCGTGCCTTAACACACACAGTCACACATGTCATGAGTTTTGCTTGTCAGCAGCCTGAGGTGCAGTTCACCAGAAACCCCTGCACCTCTCTTCTTGAAAGCTTCCAGGCTTCGTGGCCTCATCAGGGGCTACCATGCTTGCAGTTTTCACCCTGCTGTGCCTTCACACACACACACACACACCATGAATTTTGCTTGTCTGCAGCTTGAGGTGCAGTTTTCCAGAAACCCCTAGACCTGTCTCCTTGAAACTTGGCAGGCTTTGTGACCTCAGTAGGGGCTATCATCCCTGCAGTTTTCACCCTGTTGTGCCTTAGCACACACATGTGCACAAGTTTTGCTTCCAAGAATTTGAGGTTCAGTTCCCCAGAAATTCCTGTATCTATGTCCTTGAAATTTGCCAGGCTTCATGGCCTCAGAAGAAGCTACTATCTCTGCAAGTTCCATATGAATCAGGCAAGAACTGACAAAGTTATAGGCAGTTTTGTTGGTGAAATGTCAAAACAGTGTCAAAACAGTGAAAAAGTTTTGATGAAATGAAATGGAACAGTTGTTTCAAAACGAAATGAAACTCAAAACAAAATACTGTCTCGTTGAAATGGAACTCGAAACAAAATGGGGCTGTTTCACACAGCCCTAGTGAGTTGTACTCAGTGGCTGTGTCTAGACTAATTAGCTGCAGAGTAAAGCATCATGGTCTACATGTGAAATGATATTAGGTCACAGTAAACTAATTTAGGCCAGCAAAGTCAGTACTGTTGGGAACAGTGCTATCTTATGCCAGGGTAATTTACTGTTATTAAACACATGTGTAGACACTGACCATGACCATGGGTATAAATTGCACTCAGCCCAGCCAGCTGGGTGCCAGACTCTTATCTGCCACCTAGCCACACAGCTCTACACTTTCAGTTCCCTTCTATCCCATCTAGCTTGTTGCGGCCACCCAAAGCCCAAGGCTGCTGGGCTCATGCATAGACACTGTACCCGGGAATAGTTTACTCCAGTTCACACTGCTCTGGAGTTTATTGCTTTGCCTTCATTGCATGTGTAGATGCACCCAGTGGGCATATCTACATGACTTTTACTGCAGAGCTGCCTAATTAGCTCCACAGTAAAGTCTCCACTTCTATACATGTGGCCCTATTAGTTTGTAGTAAACTAATAAATGCCACTGTAATTTAGTACTTGTAAAAAAAAATGATGAGGTTACTTCAGTGCAGAGGCTACCTGTTGTCTAGCCTCATGCTGAAGCACCCTTGTGCCCCAGCCAGCCCTTCTGTAGCACACTGAGCTGGTTCAGAACAGCCCCATGCTGACAGGCTGAACCTCTGGGTGCCCTGTGAGCCAGGGCTGCTCCAACCTGGCTCAACATGCTATGGACCCAGGTGTACATGCAAAAACAGCTTCCAGGAGCAATAAGCTGTAGTCCAATATGTGCTGGAGTTTATTGCTTCATATTAATTGCACATATAGATGTGCCCAGTGTATGTAAACATTATGTACTTGGGCCCTTTTTCTTTAATTAATTGTAGCAGTTATTTTATCCTTTCCCCCCATTTTATATTTTTTGTTGGAAGCTCCGAGGAAAAGAAAGAAAGAAAAACAACAGGAAAACAGTTTTAGTACAAGATCTGGGGCTAGAAGTCAAGCAATCCATAGCAAGGAAATAACCAATTAATTTTTCTATGGCAACACTATACCTGGATTCATTTCACATCAATTCAATACATTGATATTTATTATTTGACTTATATGGCACTGTGTAGAGACATGGAATATGGCTATGTAAATTCTTTTGGAATTTCCTGATTTTGAGTGATTGACTTCTAACTCTCAAAGATATGTCAGCACTAACATTTTTCATTTAAATTGTATTCATAGCTCTGTATGTGTATGTGTGTACATGTGCGTGTGCACAGGCATGCATGCATAGAAAATTATGTAAATGTAAAATTGATGTAAAAGTATGTAAAATTAACTGAATCTCTCTCAGAAACAACTAAACATTCAGGATCTTATTATCTAGTGCACGTGGCTTCTGTCCAATATAGGAGAGCTGAAGTGTTATCTGAGGCTTTTACAACCCCAAAGTTTTCTGTAAGGTTCTCTCCCTCAAGGACCCAATCACGAGTTATGGGGTGAGCATCCTATAGTGGCCATACTGTTCCTCTCAATCTCTGTCATGCCATCTATAGGGAGGGATGCACAGTAACCAGCTAAACCAGCTCTATGCTTTCTGGAAACATCCACACTCAGGAAGTATTCATTAGGGGTGTGTGAAACAGGCCATATTCAATTGGATTCAGCCCAAATCAGGGACAGTGATTTGATTTGTCGATTCAGAGTACTGTCCCCGATCTGATTCGGCTGAATCCAAATCTGACGATTTGATGCTGATTCAGAGAAACAGCGACTCAAACATAGACACAGCTTTAAATGTTTTTTCTACTTACCTCAATGTACTAGGCATGGCTTGTGAACACTGTGATGCTGGGGTGAAAGGAGCATCCCACAGGAGCACAGAGGGGGCCCCCCATGTGCTCAGCAGTGGAAGGACTTCAGGTCCACTTCTGGGTCCACCAGGAAGCGTACCATTCCCTCCCACACCTCCCCCTGGCTTCGTGATGGCTGGGGTGGTGGGCGGGTGCCCCTCCAGACCTAGGAGGCACCAGTTACCAAGCCAGGGTGTGCGGGGTGGGGCAGCAGATCCAGAAGTAGACCAGAAGTGCTTCTGCTCTACTTCTGCATCTGCTGCTGAGTGCACTGGGGAGCCCCACCACACTCCTGTGGGACGCTCCATCTGCCCCACCATCTCAGTGTTCACAAGCCCTCTGGTACCTTGAGGTATGTAGAAAAAACACTTAAAGCTGTGTCTGTGTCCAAATCACCAAATCCCCACAAATTGATTTGGAGGGTTCCAATTCAATTCGGAGACATTAAAGGATCTCCCAACTCAATTTGTATTCAGAGATTCAGCCACCGAATCGGGTCGAATCTCTGCTGAATCGAATCAGGGACAGAAGCTTCATACAGCCCTAGTATTCATTTAATACAATTCATATAACTTTGCTGCAAGCTATGTTGACCCTTTAGCAGTGGTCAATGTTATAGAAACAGAAGCACCACAAGGGTTGTGTCACTGTCAAGAACAATTCTGAGTATCACTTTTCTGAGGACTTTATTCAATGGGATGAATTATTTCATCTTTCCATTTTTCATTCCTATATTTATTTTAACTGTAAACCATCAGGCCATTTCTACTCCCCCTGCTTCCCTTCACAATATACAGAGTGAAATTAATTTGAAAGCAAAGGTCAGGAAGGGAAATTCTGGACATCTCTGAATTTAATTTCAGTTTTGTTTTCTTTTCCCTGCAGAGAAGACTTACGCTTTTGTATATTAAATTACAATGTTTTTTCTTAAGATGGTTCATCTGTTAAGGGAAAATTGAATGACATTTGATGTTCTTGTTTGTATGAAGGTTTTAAGACAAATAAATAATTAAAACATACCCTTTTGTGCAATAATGACCATATGAGGATAATTCGTTGTTCTCTGCTTTTTGCTACCAATGAAGTCAATTATTCAGAAGAATAGTTTCATTTTATGATTGGAAGGATCATATTTGTATTTCTAACTCATTATCAAGAGCTTTTTTAATCCTCCCCACCCCCTCACCCCCAAAAGGTAATAATACTTTCCTCCAGAGTTATCTTTTGTGTAAAATTCAAATCTTTTTTCCTACTAACAATATATTTAACAATGTAAGAAAGCCTACAGACCCGAACATGACATCACAAAAGATAAGGAAGTAATTTGTTCAGGTGTGTGAGTAGAAAATAACCCAACAAAGGAACTGATTGCACAATTGCTATGTTTCAGCTTCACAAAAGCCACTGTTATTAAAAAAAAAGATTTATTTTTCTTATTTAAAATCAGGATATAATGGCATGAAATCAACAAAGTTACAGCTTGTAAAGATTTGATCAGACCATATATATCATCTTTCCAAACACATGCATATTTAAAAGTTTAAGAAAAAGGCCAACCTGAACTCAGCTGGCCCTTACATCTGGCCTTTAACCATAGCATTTTTTTGAATGACATTAAACATTTTGAAATTCATAAACCTGGATTTTATGACTGTTTACCAAAATGCTCAGCAAGTAGAGAGAGGATGCAATGTAATATTATTTGGCTTGACAGAGCCATGGATAAAATTTTTGCCTGAAAGGGGAAGTGGAAGAATACATTCGGAAAAAAAACACATGTCTTCATGTACTGGGTGTGTTGGTTCTAACTGACTTGGTGTAAGGACATAGGCAGACAAGGTTCTCTGGGTGAATGTGTTATCTTTCATTAGACCTGCTAAATAGTTGTAAAATTTGTTCTTTATAAGCTTTTGGGCACAAACTTCCTTCTTCAGCCAGAGACCAGAGTCTGCTGGTGTTTGCGTACTGTCTTGGGTGGAATAAAAGCATAAGTCTATATGCAAAATACAGGTCTGTGAAAATGCAAATGTGGGGTAGGGAAGATCAGAGGAGATGGGAGTTAATGTGTATGAGGCAAGTAGGTGAGGTAAGGGAGAAGACACACAAGAGGGGAATGTTGTTGGTGATAAAATGTGGCTGAGGTTACCTAGGGTTATTGGATGGCAAGCAGGTACATTAATCCAATGTCTGTATTTAGTCCATGAGTTTTTGTATCCTGTAAATTTATGATGTGATGTTTGTAGGCTCATCTACAAAAGCTGTTTTGTAAATTCCCATTGAAGATTAGAATTGAGAGATTGGAGAGAAAGTGGTTGTCTTAAGAAGTGTGCACCCCCAGATAATTGGGTATTTTTGTCTTCCATAGATTTTCCGTGTGCATTCATTCTGGTACTCCGCTGTTGTTTGGTTTCTCCTACATATTTTCCATCAAGGCATTTAGTGCACTGCATGAGATATATTACATTTCTAGAGGTGCAGGTGTAAGATCCAGGAATGTTAATAGTTCTGTTGTGGGGTGTAGTTATTGTGCGAGTGGTGGAGATGTGTTGGCAGGTTTTACATTTCTTGTCCCAGCATGGTCTGGATCCAGTTGGTGTGCTTTGGGCCATAGAAGTTTTGCTTCTGGTGATGAGGCTGGCAAGGTTCAGTGCTTGGTTAAAGGCTAGAATGGGTGGTTCTCAAAAAAATCTTTAAAGAAGTGGGTCACTTCTAATATGGGTTGCAACTGTTTGAGGATTTCCCATATAGGTTCTATGGAAGGATGTCATGTCATAGAATTGTAGAATTAATGAGTGGGAAGGGACCTAGACAGATCATTGAGTCCAACCCCCTGCCATGGGCAGGAAGGAGCACTGGGGGTGGCAGGGGTCATAAGACCCCAGCCAGGTGCCTATCCAGTCTCCTCTTGAAGATTTCCAGGGAAGGTGAGAGCACCACCTCTCTGGGAAGCCTATTCCAGGCTCTGGCCACCCTTACAGTGAAGTAGTTCTTCCTAATATCTAACCTAAACCTATCCTCCCTCAGCTTGTGGCCATTGTTCCTGGTGACTCCAAGGGGGGCCCTGGGGAACCGACTTTCCCCGAGTCCCTGCTGCTGGCCCCTGATAAGGTTGTAGGCAGCCACAAGATCCCCCCTCAGTCTCCTCTTGCGGAGACTGAAGAGATTCAGGTCCCTCAGCCTCTCCTCATAGGGCTGGCCACAGAGGCCCTCAACCATATGAGTGGCCCTCCTTTGGACCTTCTCCAGGTTCTCCATGTCCTTCTTGAAGTGCGGCACCCAGAACTGGACACAGTACTCCAGCTGCGGCCTGACCAGCGCTGCATAGAGGGGGAGCATTTTATTACCAGTCAACATTCCCTCCTTTTGTGTCTTCCCCCCACTCACCTGTCTTGCACCCATTAACTCCCACCCACTCTGATCTTCCCTACCACACTTTTGCATTTTCACAGACCTGCATTTTGCATATTGACTTGTGCTTCTATTCTATCTAGGAGATTATGCAAACACCACCAGACTCTCCCTATGCCCAAAGAAGGGCATCTGTGCCTGAAAGCTTGTAAAGAACAATTTTCCAAATATATGGTTGGTCTAATAAAATATATCACATTTACCCAAAGAGCTTCATCTGTCTTCATATAAGCATACAAGCCCCTATCAAATCTGATTTAAGAAAATAAATAACATTTGGTATTCTCTACATCTTGTCAAAGATTATTACCTAATCTGTGAAATAATTTATATGACCAACTGTAGTCTTCCCCTCAAGGGAATAAATATTTTCTTGTACTTGAGCTTTATGCATGTAGAAGACTAACAGACCTTGTGGACCCGCCACCCTGGCATCTGGTGCCTCCTGTGGTCCAACTTGACTGCCACACTCTCCCGGTCTCACCTCACCTCACCTCCAGTCTCTCACCTGCTGTACTTTTGATTTTCTGGGGAGGTGGTCCCTGGCATCAGGAGTAGCCCTGCTGGTTCCTTTGCTAGCCAATTCTGTCTTGGCAGAACCCATACTTGGGGTCAATGCTCCTCTCAGGGTACTTATTTTCTAAGGGAGCACCCCCTCAGGCCTCCGAGCACCTGTGGGGCTTCAGCTGTATTCAACTTGGCCCCTGTTTTCTCTGGCTGAACTATCAGCCTTGGTTCATGGTCTTAGACCTTTGCTCTTGGTATCAGCCCCAACTTAACTGCAGCCACAACTAGGGCTCCAATTTCTCCCTGCCAGCCTCAGCATGGAACTAGCTGATATCCCCACCCATTGCTGCCTCCTCCCCTGTAGCCATAACCTGGTTTTCCAGTTCAGCTCAAACAAAAAAGAAACCTAACCCAACTGGTCCTAATACAAATACAAACTCCTCTGGCCCCTGGGCTAGCGTGATTCCAGTTTCCAGCCAACTTTACTAAGAGCTGTGTGCCCTGCAGCAACTCAGGCCAGATGTCCCCTCCATGGCAAGAGGCTGGGTTTATATGACCAGCCCCCTTCTGGTCATGTGACTCTGTCTCCTGCTCCCAGGGCTCAGGTGTTATTAATTCCATCATTAAATGCTTGCCCTTTTCTAACCCCTGGCTCAGTTCACCCAGAGAGCTACCACCTGCTGGCACTTTGTCAATATGCTTCCTACACTCCCCTCTCTTTCTCTCCTTCTCCCACCAGTAATAGGGCAGGGGTTCCCTGTTACAAAGATGTCAACCTGATGAACATCTGATTAGCTTCAGTTTTATTTTTGAAAGTGCTTCCTGTGACTTTGTGATCTATAGATGAAAAGTAACACTACATAAGAGGCAGGCAGATAGTTTCAGAAGCTGAGAGCAACTTTTAGGTGACCTTCATGAAAATGCCACTCGTGATAAAGTTGGAGCAGGTTTGCTGCATTTCAGTTATTCTCAGGGTTTTCACATATAACAATTATAACATGCCAGCTGCTGCCCTTTTGAAACATTCCCCTTTTGAAAAGGCTCCAAGGGTTCATATGTCTACACCTGAAGTGCAGTAAACTGCAGGAACAGGTTAGATAAGGAGTTGGTGGAATTGCCTTCACTGCAGGCTTTTGAGACTAGCTTAGACCAGTGGTCTTCAACAACCTTTTTAGATTCAAGGCACTGTTAACTTTCACTCATTTTTTGGACCATAGAAAAATTATAGAATAATTCTTCTGTGGCAGAAAAACTGAGAAAGACCACAATAGGTCAGAATGTTTTCGACACTAGGGATTCCTCTTTGAAATCTCTGCACTTATCCTGTGAACCATGTAGGTTCGTGCACGCCAAACTGTGCTAATATTGAGGGTCACCCTTAAAAGGATTTCTTGGTACCCCTGGGTGTTGTATTGCCCTGGCTGAGACTCACTGAGTTAGACCTCTGTTAGGGATGGGTAGGTTTTCTTATCTTGCCTTTGTACCATGGACTGAACAAGACCATCTCTTGAGATCCTTTCCTGAGAACTGAGATCTATAGTTCTGTGATCCTTTTTTCTAATCATAATAGAACAACTGGAAGATTCTTCTTTATTGGAAAAATAAAAACATATCATTTTTCTATATTTTGCTTATACACTTTAAATGGCATAGACTGAAATGTAGGCAAATTAGTGCAATAACATTTTGTAACTGATTTTAAGCTAACAGTGGAAGGAATTATGCAAATTGCAACACAGTCTGACTGTGAGCACATTACAGTACAATTGATTAGGCAAAAAGAATTATTTAATACTTTTCAGATAAACCCAATTACTTGCCTTTATCAAAAGAAATGTTATATATACGGAAAGGGAAATAAAGCTAATTTTAGGTCTCTACTGTTTTTTAGGCCTCCTAATTTTTTTTTGGACGCATTTTGGAGAACAGTATAAAGACGCATTGTCCCAGCAATAACATTGGGAAGGTTTGTGATGCAGAGAAAAGTACCTGTTAGCCAGCTGGGTAAGTTTAAGACAGGGCATTTAGGAAATTCAGAAGTTGACAAACTTATTTGAGAAATGGAAAAAAAAAGAAAAAAAGAAGAAGCTATTGACTTTAATTCTTCACAGCCAGGATTCAGGTCCTTCTAGAACTTCCACTGTCCCGGTAGGCAGGATAGAGCTCATACCTTAGCATGTATATTCATGAAATGTAGTAACATGGAGTAGCATAGCAGCAGCAGCCCCAGTCCGAGTATCATCCACATTTGGGACAGAAACATTTGCAGAATATGGCAATAACAAAGCTCCTCATATGAAGGCCAAAGGTCAGCTAAAGCAAATTGCTATCAGTTTGTTCACTGCTTTATGGGTTGTTGCACTTTATTATCTTATCTTATAAATATTAGCCATTATTTTTGTTCATAAATCAATAAACTTGAGGTATGGGTGAGGGAGAGAGCATTTCCCTCGCCCAAACTTAATTATATGCAATACTAAAGTAATTGTATCTTGGGGACAGAAACAAGACAAAAGACAATAGTGCAGCTTATCTTCTGCTGTTTGCATATTATTCTTCTAATCAACTAACTGGTTTTGCTTCCTCTGAGATAAGTATTGTCTTTTTCAAGTTATCAACAGATATCTGACATTCTGTTAATTCACTAACACTCTTTATTTTATATTCCTACTAGTTTCTTTACCAGTTTCTTTTTTTTCTTCTTATTTCCTGTCCTTTCCCCCTCTAATTCCACCTCCCTTTCTCTTACTCTCTTTAATATACTCCACTGATTTCTCACTTTCCTCCATTTCCTACACTCCATGAAGCATGCGCTCTTTCTCTCTCTCTCTCTCTCTCTTC
>NW_017729004.1:28283583-28288706 GCF_001723915.1 Gavialis gangeticus | reverse complement strand
GTTTGCCTCTCGGGGACACTTTTTTGCTCCGAAATCTCTCTTCCCCTAGTTTCTCTTCACATTAAGTGTGTATCTCCCATTCTCCAGGTGTTGCTTTCTTCTTCAAGTCTCTGTTCATTTCTTCTTTATTTCATGTTTATCCCTTCTCAGTTGCTTCCTCTGGGCTTCAAATATGTCCTGGTGTAAAATAATTAGGGGGGCTATTACCACTAGTTCTGCACTCTGTGCAGTGAGACACAATGAAGAGCAGTTTCTTCAGGCAAGGAAGTTTCCCCTGCTATTTCCCAGAAATTACCAGTTTACTGACTCTTCAGATGTCACCATTGGACTTTTCTTTACTGAACCTGCCTTCTGAATTCTGGACACCAGGCTTAAGCAGCAGGGTAAAACTAGAGTGACTACAAATCACCCTCTTTCTTGGAGAAGAATATCTTACTTTAGACTTCCTAGGGGCTTCCATCTCCCACTTCCCCAGCTGACCATGAGAGCAGGCACCAGGCATAGAGACTGTATACAGACAGTATGGCTAGTATGGTGAGAGAAATAGTGTTTGTACAACAGTCTATACCACCCCGAGTCCTGTTCTAATAATGAGCAGTTGAAAAACTATTTTTTTACACATCATTTTCTGCCAGCCTGTCTAGGTAGCACAGACTTTCAAAATTGATACTTCCATTTTTCTCAGTTAACCTGCCTTAAATTGGAAACGTATTGGGGAGTGGGGTTGTGTTGTAGAGAGGCATGCAAAGTAGAACACCAGTTCAGAGAGAAGCCTTTGGGATTCACTGTAATATACATGTCATAGTAATTACAAGTGATTCATATTAACGATGAATACTTTCTTATTGTGCTTCTCACACATATATCAGAAAGCACTTTATCAAGAAGGTAAGCATAATTAACCCCATTTTGCCTGTGATGAAAATGAGACACCTACAGATTAAATGATTTGCCTATTGATCCAGTGACAGAATTGGGAATAGATTTAGTGATTCCCATTCTGTTGTTTAAATCATGGTGTCTCCTCTACTTAAGTACCAGAAAGAAAAAAAAAAATTGCCAAGGATCTTACTCAGCAGTACATCTGCCTGCTTCTGGAGAAGAAAAAAAAAAGATTTTCCCAAAGATTCTCCAAATATCATCATTCCTATTTAACCAAAGGGCTTCATTTCTAGTCAGTCATCTGCACTGTTTTTATTTTTTATTTTTGCAAATATTCAGGCCTTTTCACTGGAGCAGCTATGCAGAACTTGTTTTTTCGTGTGGCACCAGCAGAGACTGTTTTAAGATCAGTTAGTTTAATTTAAAAGACAAAATAGTGTGCCTAAGCCATGACAAAAGAGGATGATGACTCATAGACATGAGGGTGAATTTTCCCCAATCTGTTGGTCCACTCTGCAACAAAGAGCAAATGGAGGTAGCAAAGCATGCTTTAATACTGTGCTGGATGTATTTTTTTTTGCCAAATAAAACCCAAGTGGGAAATAGGCCAAGTACTGTAATACCAGAAATTGATTCGTCTCCACAGGAATTACTGGGGGGGAAATGTCTTTCTTTGTGGAGTGGATTGCCTTCATTGAGGCCACTTGGTGTTTTTTCATTGACATTATTTACTAGCATTTGGTAGTGACTCAGAATTTGTAATAGTGTTATAAATCTAAAAAAGGGCTGGCTTTATCCTTTCACTTTTCATTTTATAGTTTGCTGCCATAAATTTCTCAGATTTCTTCCAGAAATAGAAGGAACACCCCATTAGAGCTGTCTGCAGCAGGAGTAGAAAGCAGTGACACTATAACTAGGTTTGTTATTTCTCTGTATGGCATCAGCTCCACTGCTCTAATGAGATGAAACTCCTTTTTTCCAGCGGTAGCTTTAAATCCAGTTTGGATTCTGGATAAAGCCCTGACTGTTCTTACGGAAAAATTTGTTAGTGGGTAAATTGCCTGGTTGTAGATACATCACTGCAAGCTGATTCTGCATATTTCTAGCTGTTCCCATCCATTTTATTTTCCACTTGGCAACTCCTATTTTCATTTTAAGGTTCATAGTTCATTTCCACTTGAGTCCCCAGAGACTGCTTTCCTGAGCAGGCATTTTGTAAAGGTACAAAAAATGGATTATCCCTATACCTGGGACTATGTCAACTCAAAAGCATTCATAAAATGGACCCTGTTTTCCTATTAATTAGCTCCCAGAGTCTGTTTCCAGTAACTACTGCACAGGTTTTACCTCTATATATGTGAACTACAATATATGCTTTTTTACAGTAATTTAAAGGTATTTGTGTTTCATATATGCCAGATTCCTTCAAAAGTCACTTGAGAAACAGTGCAAGAATGAATTACTCTCAACTCTTTCTGTCTCCTGACAGGTCTGTTTGAAAAGCAGCTTGCCTCAAGCTGAATTCATTGTTATTTCACTTATCTCAGAGTCAGCAAGAGACAGTTTTACAAATCTCTAACATAAGGCATGAAATGGAATTCAACAGCAACACTGATTTTCCTCCTTTTATTTGGCTTTGACCAAATGGGTAGAGGCTGACATATTGTTAATACAGTGTCCATTTTTTCTGTGTGTTCCTTGAAAACCATGTCTTATTATAACCAGTTGTCCTGACAAGAAATATATTGGAGAACAAGCTCTTCCTGATTTTTATGACTTTGGTTTTTTATTTATTTCAGAATAAACTTTTGGTGTGAAGCATGATCCCAGATATTGGCATTCTGTATCTTGCAAAACATATAATTATGGGAAGTCATTTCTTGTGACCAACTGCGCTAGTGTTATTAATTATTACTCTAAGCAATGGTGTTCAAGTGCTCCTGCAAATAGGTAAAGGGTGGTATCCAGTCACACACCTAAGAGGCCTTCTTTTTGCAAAGGAAGAATGACTCACTAAGCCAATGACTCTCCACTAAGCAGGAGGAAGAGACTTACTAGCATCTGACTTTGGGGATGTAGCTGCTTGCATCCATGAACCAAAGTAGAGGTAGAGGCTTTAAGTCTACCTCCTTCACGTTCCTTGCCATTCCTTTATGAATAAGGGAGTCCGAGAACAGGCATGGGACAGTCCTTGTTCTCCTTTGAACAGGCAGAGAAAGATATGCCAAGGAATCTGGGGGAATAATAGTAGGATGAGATTCTTGTCATCACACTGGATCCTTTACAGAAGGTTAAAGGGGCCTCAAAAGCCTCACTTCTGGCTGAGGGAGAATTTGCCCAGCACAGGTAGTGGGGGACACACCTGCAAGGCAGCCTTATGAGCATGTTCTTGCAAAGTGAATCTTCACAAGTATGCTGAGGAAGGAGCTGGAGGACAGAAGGAGAGTCTTGCAGGAGCTGGGCTGCTGTGGGAAGCAATAATACGATTCCAAGCTTTGCTGTGACCTCCACTGCCTTCATAATTTAGATTCCCAGGCCTTTTAGTTAAACCTGCATTGCCTTTAGTTATGCCTCTTAAAAGCAGCCCTGCACCAGAAAAATGAAAAAAAGTGGCTTTAATCTAGTTTTGCCCCAACCCCACTGTCCTCCTGAATTGTAATCCACCCCTTGCATTTTAATTGGACTTTCTGAAACCTTGAAGTACTTTCAAGAGTCTCATCTGGAGCCTGCAGTTCTGCCTAACCTTTGTGCAAGAGGCACAAGAAAGGGCAAAAGCTTGTCATGGCTATTTGAGCACCAAGTAGAATCTGGTCAACCATAAGTGGACAGTGGCAAAATGTTTTCTAGGCATCTTGCAGAAATTTGGCAATTGCCTATGAGCAGCAGTCCATTAAAATCAATGAAGAGGTTGGTGTAAAAATAAGCAGCACAAAGAGGCTCAATGTTAGCACGAGAACTACAACATTCCTAAAAAAATTGTTTTGTAATGTTAATCTTAGGGCTCACATTGAAACAGGGATATTCTCCAGTTTTGTAAAATAATAGGATTATGCTCACAATGAGCAGTGTTCCTAGGTTCTCAGTGGTAATTTTTCAATTAATAATACACAGCAATTTTTTAAAATTTTCATCCGAAAGCCCAGATAAAGCACAACATGGCATTGTAGGGATTTTTAATCAAATATAATTATACAATTAATGATACAGTATTAATCCACAGCAGTCAAATTTAAACGGATGAACATTTCTTCAGGGGTCTCATTTTTCCCTGGTAAAAGCTGGCACAGAATGGATTCCTAATAGGCAGCTCAGTGTTGCTCAGGGCCTCTGGGGAGTGTCAAAGACAAATAGATTTCCCCAAGCTGTATCATTCTAACACCTCCTCCCATTCAATTCACTATTCATGCTTAGTGAGTTAGGTTTATTATGCTAAAGCAGACTAAAAGTTTTGCATAAATACTGTAACCAGAAAATGCAAATGTAGGAAGCAGTCACTTTATACAACATGTTTTTCTTCAGCGCCAGAATATTTCAGGGTAGAAATTCATAATTTTTTAATGTTTCTAGAAATAACTTTAACTCTTTCTTTTGGGAATACTTCTTAGAATATAAGAGTGAATTACAGGAACGAAGTCGGCAGTAGTGCTGTGAAAAGCTTCTGTAGCTGATTCAATTCGGAGGAGATTCGGCCCGATTCAGGGACCAAATCTCTGAATCCGAATTGAATCAGGAGACCAATTAAAAGCTCCAAACTGATTTGAAGCATCTGAATTGATTCTGAAAAGCTTCAGGAAAGATTCAGTTGCTTCAGAGATTCGGCCATAGATTAAACAGCTGGTAAGTCTGCTGGGGTTGGGGGAGGGTGGGAAAGGGACTCATGTCAGCTGGCCCCAGGGCTGCACTTCAGCCATTAGCTAGTATTGCTGCTCCTCCAGTGAAACTAGCAGTGGGCAAGAGGGACACCAGCCTCAGGAGATGACTTAAGAAGGGTGCCAAAGTTGCCCCTCAGAGTCCATGCCCTGACAGCAAAAGCAATCCCACAGCATTGTTCGTGCAGTAGCAGCCCTGGACAAAACTCTGGAGGTGGGAGGTGCTGCTGCTTCTGCTGCTGCTTTAAGAGCAAAAACTGGGATGGGTAGAGCATGTGGCAGCAGCAGCAGGGGACTGGGTAAGACTCCTGCTGCCCCCACCCCTCTCAGAACCCCCCCCCCCCACCTCTTGTGGGGTTTGCCCAGGGTGTG
>NW_017729004.1:28258189-28278583 GCF_001723915.1 Gavialis gangeticus | reverse complement strand
ATGCGGGCGCAGCTCGGTCTAGGCAGAAGGGGGGCAAGTGGCAGCAGAGCATAGCCCCCACTCCTAGCATTACTGCACCAACATCCTGCGCCCTTCCGTGCCAGCTGGCAAGTGGCAGCAGGGCAGAATCCCCACTCCCAGTGCTGATGCAGGTGCAGCAGTGTTGGGAGTGGGAGCTATGCCCTGCTGCTGCCCAGAACAAGCCACGCCTGCATCGTGCCCCCACCCTGTGCTGGCTGGGCAAGTTGCAACAGGGCATAGCCTCCATGGCTCCTCCTGCTGAGGTTGGCATAGCTGGAGAAGCCCCATGGCCACAGGAGAAGCCCCATGGCTGCTTGGCCCAGCCCCATCCCCTGCCCAGCCCATTGTGCTGCACGCTGTCTGGGAGCTGGGGTGGCTCCACCTGCCAGCCAGAGCCCACTATCATTCAGCCCTAGTGCCCCAAGCTTCCAGACTGTGCACAGTGCCCTGACAAGCTGCGCTGCACCCGCAGAATGAGATAGATGCTGCATGGGTGCCAGGTGGGGGGACAATCCCCGCTGCCCCCCACTGCCATGAACTGCATGGCAGGGCTCTGCCACAAGCCCTCAGAGGCCCCAATTACCACTGCCAGAGCTGGTGATGCACGGGGAGGGAGGAGGGAGAGCTTTGCCATGAGCTCCCAGAGGCCCTGATTCCTGCTGCTACACCTGGTGTGTGCAGGGCTTTTTTTTTTTTTAAATGCTGAGTTGCCATGCTATTAGAGGCTATGCAACAAAGTGTACATCTTAGGCTTCTGGCAGGAGGTACACTTTTCATAGATTCATAGACATTCAGGCTGTAAGGGACACTGGAGTATCATCAAGTCCAACCCCCTGCCCTAGGGGCAGGAAGTCATCAGGGATCATAGGATCCCAGCAAGATAAACATCCAAATGTGTCTTGAAGGCATTCAAAGTGGGTGCTTGAACCACCTTTGACAGCAGTCTATCCCAACACTTGGGGGTTCAGACAGTAAAGAAGTTCTTCCTTATGTCTAGCCTGAATCGGCCGCGACGGAGTTTGTGACCATTCAATCTTGCCATCCCTTGGTGGGCTCTGGTGAACAAACATTCTCCCAGTTCCTGGTGAACACCCCTAATAAACTTATCGGTGGCCACCAGGTCTCCCCTGAGCCTGTGCTTTTCCAGGCTGAAGAATCCCCGTGGCTCTTAGCCTGTTACCTCTGATCATGCGCTGCACTTCTTGTGCAGTTGACAGGTTAATCAACAGTCATACTAACTTTCAGCAAATTTATGGCACTATAAAATGGCAAACCAGTCACAAAGATTTTCCACATGTAATGTAGAATATCTTTGTAAGATGTTTTGTTTGGTGCCTTAAACTGAACATGCGGTATGCCCTTCAATGGTGTGAATCAAATTAAACTTTGGTGGGAAGTTAGGAAAGAAAGCAAGCCTCCTTGCTAAAAGTGAAAGCAAAATTGCTGATGGGGCCAGCATCAACAGCAGGACAAGAAAATGCCTCTGCACCTTCTGTCAACAAGAAAGAAGTGTTCTGCTGTTCTTCAGATCATGCTTACATTACCATTCCAGGGACTCTGGATGGTGGTCTTAATCTACCAATAAGGACACTGCAAAGTCACATAAACAGCATCTTCAAGTAGTGGAAAATGCCCTTTCTTATTTTAAGTTTACATTTTTTCTTTAAAACCAATTCTCAGAGTAACAAAAAATGTGGAATATTCTCTCTTTCATTTGGTCTCTTGCATCAGTTTTGCAGCGAAGCTGCTTTATGGTTGAGTGCATATTTGTGTCTGTGTGAGTAATCAAGTTCAGCTCAATTGTTTGGACATCAAAGAAAGGAAAGCTGAATGTTTGCTTTTTTCTCTCATTACTCAGTCATTTCTTAAAAGCCAAATAACAGATCTTTGTAACTTTTTTTCTCAATAGCTATTCCCAAAATTGAAAAGCATTTGTTGAACATAAGGTTTAAAACAGATGTGTTCCTTATTAGCTTTCAAATATGTAGTTTACCCTCTGCATAATTCCTCACTTGGGTACTTAAACTTCACCCAAAAATTACTTGGCTACCCTACTGAAGATGTGTTGTTCTAATTATGTAGCTAGAATTTCCTCATACAAGCTGGCTTTATTTTTAATATTCCAGTGTGACATAAAACTGCAAATGTCTTGTGTGTCTGTGTACTGGGTGTGCATGTGTATTACCTCCATTAACTATGTATCTACCACACACCACGAACATTAACCATAATTGTGAAACATGTCCATAGAGTTGCTTGTCCAAAATTCAGAACAAATACAATAGAAATAGTTACTTTTTCCCTGGTTCATGTAAAAGCAAATCAGTTCTTTGTGTTGGGTTACAATACCGATGCTTGTAATTACCATTAACAATACAGTAAAATAGAATGATTTTCAAACTGGATATCAGCAGACCACCAAATATAAGAACAGAATATTCTTGGGAAAATCCTCCATTCAGGCATGCAAGAGGTAACCAGTTTGGTCTTATGTGAGAAACTGAATTAGAATTTAGAACATTTCATCAAAATTAGAACTGTGCAAACCCCCCTATTAATCACAATACCAATATAACACAGGTACATATAGCTATCTAGAGGTATTGATGTATGTCAATACATATCCATGCATTGCTAATAATTTGTTTTTCTCTTTGTAAAGATAAACCAAATGTTAACATACACACACATTTGTACATAATGCTTCTTCTGAAAAGAAACTTGATAGTTTTCTATAACCGTCTACAGAATATCCTTTGAAAGGAGCCCATCTAAGTCATAGTTGTAGCCACATATAGCAGTTCTTATTTCAACTCTTTTAGTCCTAAATTCACTGTTATGAACCTGAAAGCTTATCTTATCTCCTCCACTCAGCCCAGAATGCCAGGATTCAGCCCCCTTCTACCTCTGTCCAGCCCTGAACACCAGGCTTAGGTTACACCACTTCTGCCCAAGCCAGTATGCTGGGATCCAGCCCTGTGCTGCCTCTGCCAGGCCCTGCACAACTAATATAGTGTGCAGGATCACATTATCAAATCTGCGGGGCTCCTTATGAGTCTAGTAACTTGGCAGCAAGGGAATGGCAGATGCTATGGGGAGTCTGCAGGCCAGATAACAGGGACCTGTGCACTAAATCCGGCCTGTGAGCCAGGGGTTGACCTCCCCTACCTTAGGGAAACTCTAGCAGTCTCTGCATATTTTGAGCACTAAGGTAAACAGGGCTGGTGTGCATACTGAAATATCTTTGTGGATAATGCAGCCTGTTGCCCATGTGTAGGACCAGCAAGACGTGTGGGGCAATTCAGAGGTGAAATGAAACCACAAAGAGCTCTTTTCTTTTCAGTGTTGTACCAGGTCCTATGCTGGAGGTCAGGTTTGGCTTTTGGGATTATGGCTGAGTTTCCTACTCTCATCTCCAGTTTCAGAGTTGTCTGATCTAAAATTGATGTGTGTCAAATTTCTCTAACCTTTTCTATGGGCTTTTACTCAATTAAATTCTTTCAAAGAAATGTTCTTATCTGTCAGGCATTTATTGTTACCAAAGAGTGGGGTTTTAAGAAGAAACAATTTTATTTTTAAATGAAAGCTACTTTTGCTATTCAAACTAACCAACACCTGAGTCATGTTTGTTTTGATAATTAGTCCCTGATTGCTGGAATACTATACTACAGTATACCTCATAAATCTGGCATCCTTGGGACCTAGCACCTGCCGGAAATTTGAATTTGAAAATTCCAGACTTTTGAAACAATCCTTAGGACAGGGGTTTTCATGGAGTGGCAGGGGGCGATAGCCACAGCCAGTCCCAGAGCAGCAGCTGCATGTGGAGCAGTGGCATGGGGTGGTGGATGGCAAAAGCAGCTACTGCATGCAAGCTTCTCCCTCCACATGCGGCCAGCTGGGCAGTGCCTGCATGGCCCCTAGGGGGGTGCTGCTGCCCTTGCCCCGTCCTTGTCCTGCTCCTGGTGGAGGCAGAAGCTTGCTGCTGCCATCCACCACCCTGTGCCACCACTCTGCATGCAGACACTGCTCTGGGACTAGCCCTGGCCACCGCTACTCCCCCCTGCTCCTCAACCTCCCACCGCTACCTCCCCCTGTGGATGTGGAGGGGGAAGTTTGCATGTAGCAGCTGCTGTCACCATCCACCACCCTGTGCCACTGCTCTGCATGTGGCCACTGCTCTGGGACCACCTGCCACTACTCCCTGATGTAGTGTCAGTTGTGATGCACCCCTTGACTGGCTGCACTTGCCACTTAGGCAACAGGTGTGGGGGGGCAGGTGGGAGCACCAGTGCCCCCCCTGCAAGCACCAGGCAGGGAGTGGAGTGCCATTGCACTCCCAGAAGTGACCACAGCCACTCCCGGAAGTGACCACAGCCACAGTGATTGGCTGTCTTGTGACTGACTGTGGAGGACCCCTCCCCCCCCCGGTTGCTGACTGGTTGCTGGGAGGGCACGTGCCCACCCTGACTAAAGGTGGCACCAGTTGCCCATGTGTAGTGTATTTTTAAAAGTGCTGGATTTTGAGAATTCCAGGATTTTTTTAAATAGATTTATGAGGTAATACTGTATAGGAACTTGAAAACTGTCATACTATGTTAGACTGATAGTTTATCCAGTTTGATGTCCAGTTTCCAATAGTGGTCAGCACCAGATATTTCAAAGGGGAGTTAAGAAATATTGCAATAGGCAGATGTGGAAAATCTGGATACTGGAAACTGTATTTCTAAAGAACTTTGTAGCATGACATGAAAGTCTCTGGTTTATGGTAGAAAACTATGGTATTAAGCAATGTGCATGAGGAAATACAGTGTACTACCACCTTACCTAAGTAACATTTTATCAAAGCTAAAACTAATTGAAAAGTACCATCAGTTTAATGATATCAATGGATTTGACTAAATTAATGGTATTTAATGAATGTAAAATAAACATTTGAAAGGTTAGCACCATATGTGATGTACTGAAACACCAGAACTTTTGATAGCTGACTGGTAAGGGGAGGACACCAGAAATGCAAGCATCCTACATGAATGCCAGTAATTTTGCATTCCTTTGTGCACTCACAGCCATGGAAACAAAAACATTCTCCTTTCTGACATACTTTGTGAGTTAGCACTGCCTTTCTTCTACATATGGTCATATATAGTGCACTCCATTCATTAATGGCAGTCTTAGAGGCCTTTGTTCTGCAAGCAAAGGAACAGAAACCTATTATCTTCCCTGGCTCTGGCATGCCCAGTTAGTGATAATTTTGAATCTATGAAGAAAATTTAGAATTCCCAGCTTCCAGGAAGGAGAGTCTTAGGTTCTGGTCACTGCTCCCAGGATTGTAGGACCCACTTCCAGGAAACACTTAGGCTATGAACAGACATTTAAAAAGCCTGAGCCTGAATTGATTCAATCTTTGCAGGTTAGTCTAACCCGGCTAGGCTAAACTGGTTTGTAAACGCACAGACATCCCAGAAATGCAGGCACATGCCTGCATGGCTCAGGCTAGAAGCTGGGGGGTGCTAGAGCAGCCCTCCCTTCCCTTCCATAGTGCTGAGCTGAGGGGTGGTATGGCCAGGCTCAGGCAGGATGCTCTGATTAGGGAGAAGTTCCCACCCCTACTCCTGAACAGCCCACCAAGCTGTTGATAACACAGTGTTTATCACCCCTAACTCAGTGTTTATTAGCCCATTAAGAAAATAAAGAAAACAAAAGCTTCTCGGCTGCCAGTTGATTAGCTCCAAAAAGCCCTAAGTGGACATAGTCCTGTCTTCCTTTGTCCAGTCTGCCACAGCATGCTGGGATGCTGGGGGAGTCTAGTTTAACTTCAGCCAGGAAGGGGTCTGGGACAGACATGGCATAAACTGGTTTGACCCAAACCAGTTAAGTCTGATACTACATTGAACCAGGTTTATCTCAAACTGGTTTCAGTCACTTTCAAACTGGTTTATGTGCATTGAACATCTGTTCTTTTACAGGTTTAAACCAGTTTCTGATCACTTAAACCGGTTTATGTGTAATGTCTGTCCCTAGCCTTAAGCATGTTCTGATATTTAACTGAAAGCCAATGTGATTACCAGCTTTGCCAAAAGAGGACTTAGAAACTCATCACCTGTATCTGACAGCGCAAGTGCTCAAGGAGCATGTTTCTTGTTAAGAACATACATGACAACAATAACTACTGTAATGTCTTTATTTTTAATTGGAAAATTCTAAATATATGCCAATATAGTGTTGCTCTTCATTTGCCAAATCAGTGAAGAAGGACCCTCTCTATTTTCTTAAAAGGCATTAAAAACTTATATCCCTGAAAAGTCAACAGTGGGCTTTTAAGAGGTCATAATTTCCTGGGGTGTTATTCTAAGTGATGATAAACCTTTTTAATCAGAGAAATCTTCTAAGCAATCAGGTCGCTTTTCAGTAGCACTTGATTCCTCTGAGAAAAATGAGTTTTGCAACTGATGGTGATTTCTGAAGTGAAGCATCAATTATACGCAAATGTAAATGGAAGTTGTTTTTTCTCTGTTTTTTTTGTCTTGGTTTCCCTCTCCCTTTCCTTCCTGGGCACAACACAGTAAGTGAAGCAGCAACTGGATGTGTTAAAACTATCACTATGCCACTACCAAATAATAGCAAGTGCATTAGCACTAGAAATGCTCTAAAACCAATTAATGCGGAAATTCACTAAAAGCACCATTATCTCTTAAAAACGGCTTTACATGCTTATGTCATGCTGCTCATAAATAACAGGGATTTAAGAGGAAATCCCCTTTGTAAATTGCCCTTCAGACTTTTTGAGTGTAGGTGTCAGTCATGAAGCTATTGAAACCTAAGTCCATGTTCAGAATAAACCGCCAGGGAATGAATCATGATCTCATTTTGGATATGGCTGGGAATGAAAGATTTTGGCCAGACTAGTTATGTTACAGAAACACGAGGGAACCAGGGAGTCTTGCATTAAATAAATGAATGTCATTTTTAGTATTGGTGATTTAAAGACATTGTAAAGAGATAGGGGGGAAGCAAAAAGGAACACACAAATATATCTAAATTCATATAGTCAAATGATGAAAGCAAGAAGGTGTGCAAAGATGATAACAGTCATTTTTCATGTTGGTAGTAGGCAGTGAAACCGGTATATAGTGCAATAAATCAATTTGTAAACAAGTACACTGGTAGGCAAGCAGCCACTTGAGATGTGCATATATAGCAAGTGGTGTGACATTAGTGTACATGAGTAAGCACTTAGGCTGCCATGCTTTTCTGGGAAGGGAGTAAGTGGTAATTCTAATAAGGGCCAAATTTACTCAGTTGCAGGATTTATGCTTCTATTCATGCTGAAACTTTTTTTCTTTATATATAATCTAGCCTCACCTTTAAGGAAATTTGTCCATATTACACTTACATTGTTAGCAGCCACATCAGAGGGGTATAATTGATAATCTAAATGAAGCCAGTGGTCCCTAGCATCTAGAAGTCTGTCTCCAATGATGCCTAGTAAAAACATTCCAGATAAGAGGCCCTACAGAGAACAATTATAGAATAGGCAGACCATAAAAATGTTAGTTCATGTCTTGAAGTGGTGGGTTTATTTATCTTTTCTTTATTTTCATGTATCTAATGTAACTATGAATGTTCCCATTCACATTTACAGTAGATAGTATTCTTCAAGCAGCCAGGGGAATTTCTTACCCAAATAAAATACATTGGATTTTATCAAGCCATGTGATGAAGATGTTCTTGTCATCTGCACATGCTAGCCAACATTTTGGATCTATTGACATTCCATGTGTGCATGTGTGTATGTGCATGTTGTGATCACCCTGCTTGCAGATATAGTGATTCTATCAGATTAACTTTATGTTGTCTGAGGGTATTAGTATAGGAAATTTCAGCTCTTGGTTGCATGTAAGGCATTTATTACTTAGGATAGGTACAGATGTTACACTTATCACATGATAAGCACGCAGAAAGCACTCTACATCTGTAACCAAACAGACATTCATGGCACATAGAGCACTTTAAAAATGGTGGATCCTACTCTAACTTAACCCTGGATCGATGCAATATCAGACTAAAGCACTTTAAATTAGAGGGTTTCATAGAATGTCTGTACCAGATCCCATTGTGAGTCAGGATAGGTTGCATGATGATGGTGTCCCATGGGACTTTGTGAAACCCCACTCACACCCCCCACCTTGCAGGGCAGTGCCATAGCCTCAGCCAAAGATTGCTTGCTCTGCCTGAATGCCAGGTCAACCCTGTTCCTGTGTTGTCACTGACAATAGTCAGCAAAGCCTCTGCCCCAGTCCCTCATCCTTTGTCAGGCCAGCTGTGAGCCACAGCCAGGCTGGGGTGGTATAGAGAAGGGGTCTGTATCCCTGCACCAGTCCCAGAACTAGGGCATCTGCATCCCCAGGCTGTGCCCCCCATCATAATTACCCCACAGACCTGATGCAGAGCTCAGAAGAACCTCCTAGGCATGGGCACAGCCCCATGGTAACCCAGTTCTAGCACCCATGCACCCTCCCAGGTAGGCCCAGGGCTCCACATGCAGAAACAGCCTTGTAGGAGCCTGACTCTGGAATCTGCACACCTTCCCAGGCAGCTTCAGGACCCTGCATACAGACACAGCTGAAGAGAAGTCTGGCCCTAGCAGTAGCATACTGTCCCAGGGCCAGACACCCTGTCACCTGGACCCCAGGATGGCACCCTATGGCTCCAGGCAGGAGCTGGTGCAGGTGGCTTGCCTCTGTCGGGTCAGGCTGACAGTGTGGGAACATTGGCACTGGGCCTGCCCAAAAGCAACCCTATGGCCTCTGTAGCTTGGGCATTTCTGGCAGATACCTGGCCCATGGGCACTTGGCCTGCTGCAAGGCTTTTTTGGCCTGCTGCTATAGGGTCCTGGAGTAATAGGGCAGGAAGAGGGCACTAAGCATCCAAGCTGGACAAGCAGGAGGATGCCCCTGGAAACTTCAGGAACAAATCTGCTGTGGCCAGTTCCTTCTGTGTAGCATGTAGAGGACAATGGACATTTCCAGACCAGGGCATCTCTAAGCCTCTGGAGAATTTAAGGTTGTGGGCATAACCTGACCACAGGAACTCCAGTCTCTTTGAAGCAGGGGCCATATCCAGCTGAAGTGAGAGGGAGAGCCAAGCACTCAGACCCTCACCTTTGTACAACCTCCACTTCTAGTCATGCACCCTTACAGCCTTCCTGCCATCTTTATAGCCTTGCACCCATGCCCTCACAGCCAGACCCATACCCACTGACACATGCCAAAACCCCACAGACACTGCTGTGCACCACGGATGACCCCAGACTGCCCTCTTCCACCAGTCAAACCTAGGCACAGAAAGATGAGGGATCTCACCACCATCTGGGGTGATGAAAAGATCCAGTGCCATCTTCAGAAAGGGCACCACAACAGGGATGTCTTCAAGCACATTGCCCAGCAGATGCAGACATGGGGCCACAACAGGGACTGGTTACAGTGCCTCACCAAGACCAAGTTGATGAGGAGTCAGTGTCACCGTGAGCTTGATGCTAACAAAGTCTGGGGCACAGATGCACACCATGCCCTTTTATGAGGAGCTGTCCTTCTTCCTCACCAAGGGCAGGGCTATCAACACCCCACACACCTACAGCATCAGAGACTGGTGGGAGGAATCACTGACAAAGGAGGAGATGCAGGGAATCTTCAGGATGGCTGGACAACCAGGTGACCAGGAACAGGTTACTGGGGCCACAGGGCAAGAGCATAGTTGCTGGAGCCAGCCCTGAAGCAGTCTGACAGGTTGCTACTGACACCCTGCATTATCACAAGATGTGGGAGCTGAGGTGCACCTTCAGCTGGAAGCATGTTCCCAGGACATCTTCTCACACATGGCTAAGAGCAAAGAGCATGGCATGCAGGATGGGGAAGAGAGCTCTGACACAACAGACATTGGGACCCAGGATCTGAAGTCTGGGCATGTGCCCTCCACCTTCTGGGGAACCATCCCCACTCTGGACCTCAGCCCCATAGACTGTGCCTGAACTCACAGGCCATCCCCAGGACACTGTTCCCCACCCAGGGGCCATTGCTATACTGGACCCATTCCTCTAACACCTTGCTGCCCCCCTTTCCACAGGTGCAGAGTTCCTACCAGTGACCCCACTACCAGTGAAGTGGCCACTGCACAAGCATGGTCTACATGACCCATGGCCAGCCCCACTCCCAACTTCTCCTAACTACTCAGGCCCTGTGCAAGGATGCTCTGCAGCCCATGATGCTACAATTAACTCCCACTCCATGCAGCCATCATGGGGAACCATGTCCCAGGGGAAACAGGGATATCCTGGGGGCAAGAAAGGGAAAAAGGTAAGGGGAGTGCAGGGAACCATAGCCACTATAGATTATCTCCATGGTCATATCCCTCTCTCAGGCCATTGTGGCTGAGAAACCCAGAGGGGTGGGGGGGCACACAGAGATGGTGGGGCATAGTGGGAGGGTGAATAACCCTGTCCTGCCTGGCCACAGCGTGGGGCTCCAGGCTGCTAAGTGCTGGAAAGGTTTCTGTCCTTCAGCACTGAGCTGAGCAGCGAACCCATCCCCTCACTCCCTCACCCTCCTCCTCTCATCCTGGAGCACAGCTGAGAAGTCAAGTTTATGACCCTCTTGACCTCAGGCACTTAGCAACCTATGTCCCATTCAATGACAACATCAATCAGCTTAATTGACACCTCCCTGCCCTATGTCTCAAGGCCATACTGAGCTCCAGGGAGAAGAAACCTAACCACAGCTGCCCCAAGCATTCATACAAAACTCCCTCCTCCCCTCCCCTCACCCCCAAAGCAGGCATGGAACAGCACCATTAGTGTTTATTGAGAACTGGAGGCAAACTCTAAGAAGCAATTACAACTGCCAGCACATAGTACCCTATCCCGGTTGGCATTATCCCAGGACCAGTTGGCAGAGAGAAGCCTGGGGTCAGGTACAGGAGATAACACTGAGCTATGTATGAGAACTAGTTCAGTTGTGTTATGGCAAGAATGAAAATAATTCTCCCTTGCAAAAGAAAGAAACCCAAAAAACACCCAGTCCCACTCCCCCCCTCCCCTTCCTCCTTCCTCCCAATCCAAGAAAGGGACAGATGTGATGCAGGAGTCCCACATGGGATCCATTAATTCAGCTTCTCTACTCCTGCTTCCAGAGTGACTCCCAGGTTGTGTATCTGGAAAGGCTGGCATGTGACATGACAGCACTTTCCCCCTTCACCTCTGATCTGATCCCTAGGGAATGTCCATTGGTGCCAGGTAACTCAGTCTCATTTCTCATGCAGTCATAGTACCAACCACTCAGTGCAACCACCTCCCCTACCCTCTCCTGCAATCATGGCCTCATCCTAGCTCCAAACCACACACACCCACTTCAGCACCAGAAAATAAAGAAACCCCTCACCCCACCCAAAGCATTCTTAGTAGAATGGTACTGGAAAGCCAAGGGTGGTGCATATCAGGGCTCTTTTTCAGCAGCCAGAGTCTGAGAAAATTCTTGTTGGGCTGAGCAGTGCATCAATAGTTATGGCAATTGCAAACTCTTCCTGGTGTGTTAGCTTATCACAGTGGAGGCACAGGTACAACTTGAGGAGGATTCTCATGGTGAATGGCAACCTGGGGTTCCCTAGTGTGCCATCAGGGAAAAGTTGGGACCACTTGGGGTCCACCTATGACACCACTGACTGGTGCTAGTGCTTCCTCCCAGAGTGGCCCAGAGCCCTCCCAGGCAGGAATGATGGGGCAGCTACCAACCAGCCCCTCATGGCATGGCAAGCCCCACTTCAGGGACTCTTCCCTGGGGCAACAGGAACAGGGGTAGCAGCTGAGGGGGAACACTCCACACTGATCCCTGACTGCAAGATACTGGGGAGGAGAGAGGGTGTCAGGACAGGAGGTGTGGCACATGGGAACCAGTGATCCATGGTCTGAGGAAGCAGAAAGGCATCTGGTAGTGCCCACTCTGGTAAGCAGCAGTGGGTGAGGGGAGCAAGACTAGGCTTCCCGAGACCTGATGGCAGGGCTATCAGGGACACCCTCCGCCCTCACTTCCAGGCCCAACTCACTATTCCCGATGACTGGCAGTTGCCCTGTATGCAGAGGTCCTCCACCTGGTTCCAAGCAAGGAGGGCCTGGAGTACAGGAGGGCCTAAGGAGTACAGGAGCATTCAGATTGGGGGTAAGAGTGCAACCCACCAGCCCAGTGGGCCAGGTTGTCTCTGGGTCAAGGTCTGGCTCCAGAGCCCACCAGCCCTATTTTTCCCACCTGCCAGCCTTGCGGCCCAGGAGAGATGTCTTTAGTTCCCTGTGGCTCTCCTCTTGTCTGGGTCCCACTGTGAAGGAGGGGTGAGCCTTGATGGGGATAGACTCGTGTGAGGACTGCAGGGTCTTGAAAGGGTGAGACTGGGCCCCAGGGGCAGAAGCAGAAGTGTTTTGGGGCCAAGATTCCTGTGAGAGAGCCAGGAGTCCATGGCACATAATGTGGTGATGCCTACTAGCTCATAGCCTCTTCCTCCCCTGGCCCAGCAGCTGCCTCCTAACCCAAATCTCTCTTAAATGGATACTGGGTCTGGTATCACACACTGTCCAGCTCCTACACAGAGAAGTCCCTGCTCTTCACTCCCAACACCTAAAAGTAGAGTGCCAAGTCAAAAGCCCCCTACCCCATGCCTCCCCTCCAAGATTGTTTGTTGAGTTTAGCTCCTGTGGCATTTCCTGACCCCACTCTCCTTTCCCCCCTCCACATCCTAACCACCCCATCCAGATTCTTTCATCCCTTTCTCAACCCTCTCCCCTGACACCTCCAATGGTTTGCTGGTTTGTATTAATTGGGAAAAGGAACCAAGTTCTGCTATGGACAGAATTCAACAGATTTTCTTTATTAAACACATGAAAACTGAAAATTTTTGTTAAACTGAGGCATGCCTCTTCCTTGCACCTCATTCCCCTGCATCCCAGTGTGTGTCTTTGTAGAGGTGTTGGGGGAGGAGAGGGGAAGGAGACCAGTGCCCAGGCAGCCTGGGTTGTGGGCGGAGCTGCCCGAGGTGAAGAGCCAGAGGAGCCTGGGGCAGGAAACCTATTGCCCAGTTCCAGGGCAGGGGCACTCAAAGCCCCTTGGCCCTACTTATATGGGGAAGGCTCCTGATCCACAAGGATGAGGAGGTAGTTGGCCAGGGTATCACCAATCCAGGGAGCCTGCTGTTGTGTGGGACTAGGGCCCTCAACATTGGTGGGGGGCTTACCCTCTCCCCTAACGCTGTGCTGCATGTGTTGGTGCTGCCAGGCTCAGTCCATGCACCATGACTCCACAGCCCAGGCTTCAAGGAAGACCTCCCCTCTTGCCTCACAGGTATTGTGGAGGATGCAAGTAGCAGCAGTGAGTCATGTCAGATTCTCTTTGTCTACCTTAAGGTGTGTGTTGAGAGCCCTGCAGTTAGCCTTCAGGTGCCCTCCATTGTGCAGCACCTGCTTAGGAAGTAGTTGAAGTGCTCCTTCTGGCAGTGCAGCTCCCCCCATAGGGCTCCATCAGCCAGGGAAGAAGTTGATAGGTCATGTCCCTAATGCGGGGGAGGTGACAATATCACCAATGATGAAATCAGGAACTCCAGGAGCATAGCACCCACTTTCCATGATTTGGGAGAGTGGAGAGTTGAGAAAGATGGCCATCATGGGCATTGCCTGCCCAGCCAGCAAAGATGTGGGTGAAATGGACCCAGTGGTCAATGATGCTCTGCAGGACAATGGAGAAGTAGACCTTGTGGTTGATGAATACCTGGGTAGAGCAGAAGATGAGGATGTGGGTGCCATCCACAGCTGTCATGCAGTCAGGGAAGCCCATGTGTGGAAGTCAGTGACCATCTTCTGAGGACTGATGAGTTGGAAAATGCAGTTGGCCAGGACATCCTGGATGACCAGACACACTTCCCAGATGGACTCTCCAGCGATGGTTTTACCCATGCCAAACTGATTAGTGGCATAGTCATAACTGTTGGGGGTGGCTAGATTCATGATGGCAATGGCCACTGCTTCTCCAGGGTGGTGGGTGGCCACATGCCAACATCCTAGTGGGTGATGTGGGGGGGACACCTGACAATGATGTCCATGAAGGTGTCCCAGTACATGCAGAAGGTCTGGATCCAATGTTCATCATCCCAGTTGCCCAGGACAATCCACTCCCTCCGGTCAGTGTTGGTGTCACAGGTCCAGAACTGGTGCTTAATGGTCTGGAGGTGGTGCCAGAGCACCCCATTGTCCATGGCATTCTGAATGGCCTCAAGAAGGTCTGTGACCCAGTCTAGGACAGTTGGTGGGTGCAGGCTGTAGTGGGTGGGCATGCATGGGGTAGCTGGCTACTGGCTTGTGGGCATGAGAGTACATGCCATGAGAAGCTGCTGCCAGATCAGATCCAGGTGGATGCATATGATGTCCTGCAGCCTCCAGCAAGAGTCACACAGGACAATGAGCAGGACCCATTGCAGCTCCTTGGTCTTCCTGCTTGGGCACAGGATGCCATGGCAGGGTGCAGGCAGGCTAGGACATGGAGCCATGTGCAAGTAGTGTTGGTGGGCTCTTCTTGAACCCTAAGGCTAGGCATGGGGAAGATTTCATGGTGACATGGCAGGGGGTTGGGGGTGTGGTGACCTGTGCCCCAAAGCCAACCAGGAGTGGCTCACTTGTTCAGCTTCACTCAGGAGTCTTTGGCAGCTGGGTAGTATGCAGGGCACACTGGGTGGGATACAAGAGCACCTCCTACCTTCTTGGCCTCCAGCAGTATGAGCAGACTCCAAGTCCCCCACCCCACTGAATGGTAAACCTGTTTGATTCACTCCCACTTCCACTCTAATTTACGGTTCTTTAAGTAAACTGTGATAGTTAGCATATTTCTGCTACAAGCTTTTTGAATGTCTGTGTTTAGCCTTAGTTCTGCTCTGTCATGGTTTTCTGCATTCGTATTTCCTTTAAGTTATTTAGCCTTTTTCCTTTGTTATTTCTGACATTGCTGTTCCTCCAATTTTGGCATGCAGTATGAAGTGGATTACAGTTGAATTGACACAAAAAGAACTCCCAACAAAGACATAAAACAGCAGCACAGCATGAAGGGACGCCTGTCATTTCATCACTTCCTTGAACAGTCAGCTCCAAGTCAACTCTTTCTCTGTTGCTTTCAATAATTTTTAGCTAAAATTATTGGTGCATATGTGGTGCTATTTTGCATAGTGCCTCCCTGTTTAACACCTAGACATTGGAAGATCCAGGATTTTGTAAAGGTGGGTGCAGGAACAAGGCATCTTGTTGCATAGAGGAGGATGTGGACCAATGGCAACAAAGTCAACTTAGACTGGATATCTGGAAAATGTTCTTCAGTGTTAGAATAAAGAGGCAATGGAATAGACTTTTTAGGGAAACTGTGGACTCTCCATCACTGTAGATGTTCAAAAGGTGGAACAGCCACTGGTTGGGGATAGTCTACATGTTCATATGCCTATATTTTAGTATGGGTATTTCCCATGTTTCTGGGCCTTGTTGGTTCTCTCCCCCCTCCCCTCCTCTGCCTTTATGCTACATATGTCAGGGTGTTTTTAAGCCTTTCTCAGAGGCATTGAGTGTTGGCTACAGCCAAGGCTGGGGACTTTTACTGGGGTGTGCCAAAGCTCCTGCTGGGACCAAAGCCAGAGGTTTCTGGCTAGAGGGTTTGGCCCCTCCACTCAGGGTTAAACCTATCACCATATTTACGGTGAAAAAGGAATTTTACCCCGTGGTCAGATTGGTATGGACTGTGAGGGTTTGAGCCTTACTCTGTAGTGGGGAATGTGGCCATCCCCCCAGGATCTCTTGAGCATATATTGACGTTGGCTGCCATGGTGTTGGCCGCCATGCTTCCCCTGCTTTCTTATAGCAAGTTATTAGGGCTGTGTAAAATAACTGGTACCATTCCATTTTGACTTGAGTTTCAAGGTTTTGAGGGAACAGTGTTTCATTTTGAATTTCATTTCCATTTGAAACAGCTGTTCCACTTTGCTTTGTCAAAACAGCAAGCCTGTTTCAACACTGTTTCGACGTTTCACCCATTCACTATAATGGGGAAGCTTGAAACAGCCTATCTCATCTAGCAGGCAGATGGGGGCTCACAACCCTGGGAGGGCTGCAGAGGCTGTGCCAGTCCTGCCAGGGCTGTGGGCCCCCCATCTGCCTGCCAGATGAGGCAGAGAAGCCGGTTGCTGCCATCTGGGACTGCGGACCTGGGGAAGTGAACTGAGCCCAATTGCTCAGTTCCCCTGCCCAGCACTAGGATCAGGCTGGGGATGGGAAGTCAGCCCAGCTGGGCTGACTTCCCATCCCCAGCCCAATCGTAGGGATGGGGAAAGGAAGTGAGTGATTGGGTTCAGTTCCCTTCCCCAGGCTGATTGCCGTGCTAGGGAGGGGCACTGAGCCCAGGCTCAGTTCCCTTCCCCTGCACTGTGATTGGCTTCCCGTAGCCTGGCTATGGGAGGTGGGGAGAGCCAGGGCTGTGCTCCTGGCTGCTGCTGGAAGTGCAGCCCTGGTTCTCCCCTGTCTCCCACCATCTGGCTGCTGGCTGCTTCAAAACTCGAAATGTTTTGAAACTTTCGAGATGTTTCAACTAGCCTCATTTTGTTTCAAGGCTGTTGTGAAGCCCTTTGTTTCGATTCAATTTTGCTGTTTTGAGCTTGAGATGAGTCAAAACAGTGTTGAATCGAAGCAGCTGGCAAAATTTCACACAACCCTACAAGTTATAGCAAGTTAGGGTATTAGGTCTGTGTTGTGTCTGGGTTGATGATAGTCCAAATAACCTCTGAAGGTCCCTTGCAGCCCTATTTCTCTATGATTCTCTCTGAGCAGTAGTTAGCATTAAACACAATAACATTATTTTGATGCATGGCATCCCACTGAAAACAGACAGCAATAACAGTTACACTGGTGGTAGTATTGGCATCTCTCTGTTAAGCTGATGAACTAGAAAACCTATAGAGCCTGTGGGAATATCTATAGACACGACCAAGAGTGAGGTCAAAGACGATTCTAGATGGATAGCTTTCATTTTAAATTTAGATTTTAAATATTTTGAACTGAAGTTTAATCTAGATGAACAATGTATGTCAGAAAACATATCATAGCAATGTTTTTAAAATGAAACGTTACTTTTTGATTGGGGGGATAATATTGTAAATATATCTAATCATAAATAACTCTTCCAGGTTTCTTAAGTATTACAGTTGTAAAGTGGCTATCAGATAGGAATTCACCAATTTCATAGTCTCATAAAGCAGATTAAAGCAAGAAAAATCAGCTTTTCTTACAAATCATTTAAAACTCAAAGTTGCAAAGTGGATTTTAATGTAAATACTATTAATTCTTGTAAATGAAAAGATGGGGTAGTTTAACTGAAATATTTTTCAATATAGAATTTACATATAGACAGTATGAAAACTTTCTGATTTCTGACAGGATCTGAAATAGATGATTTTTTTTGGCAATTAGTGAATTAACTGAAAAAATGCAGGTTTGGGGTACCCACAACTAATTATAACTTTAGGTTGAACATTTCTAAAATGCTTCATTTTTGGTAGTTTTAATGGGCTTGATTCACGGAGCAGATGTTACCCAGTAGATTAACAGCTGAAACTCTCATCCAGGATATGGAAGACATAGTTAATTCACTCTTCTAAAGGGACTGAACACACACAGCTCCAGAATATCTCCTAATTACTATGCACTGTGGATTAGATATCTTGCAGTCTCCCCTTTTTCTAATTTTGCATGACATAATTAAATATTAATTAAGATAGAGGAAATGACTGCAAAACCTGGTAGTTAGGGCAGTGACATGTCTCAGTTCCTGTGCTAAAAGTCCATTCAAAGTAAAATTGCATCAACAGGAGGAGTTGAGCGAGGATCAGCATGTTTCTTAGCTAGTGGTTAATTCAGTCTCCTGCAAAGGGGATATCCTTATTTCAAATCTTGTTTCAACCATGTAGAGAGCTCCCACTTTCCTAATGAATGCCATGACCACGAAGCTGTTGAGTCAGCCTCTTTTCTGGCTCCGTGACTACTTAATACTCCATGCAACATGAAATGGAGTAACTTATCTAGCAGCTCTGAATAGCCCTTTGTTACTTTTATTACAAAGTATCCAACATATTTTTGGTAAAACCAGTAAGTTCATTTGAACTAAAATTCCCCCCACCCCGCTTTCCCCCATTTATCATTTTGGTGACCCCACCACCCACAGTTTTCTTTTAAATTTAGTGTCATTATGAACTTTTTTGTCTTTCAGCTAATCTGCTGAACCATCAAAATCAATAGCTCTAGGGTGGGATTTCTCTTTTAATATAATCTGCCTTCTGAGACTCTGTATCCTGCTTGGTAGTACTGGAAAGCCATTGTTTCATAAAAATGGGATTTCCCATAATGCGAGAAAGCAACATAATTCTTTGAATGGAGGAACTGAAACAGTAATTAATATATTGGTCAGGGAAATCCCACACTAAGGTTATGGAGCAATGCATATTTATGCAATGCATTTTCTATTACCATTGTTACTGACTCAGCAAATAGCAATATCTATAATTAAGGTTGCTTAATACTTTTAATTATAAGCCCCTCTTTTCAATTGCTTATGATAGACAGAATTACATTAAGTTTATAATTAAAATCTCCAATTTAGGATGAATTTCCAATTAAATTTTTGGTGTAAATGTTTCAACCATTTTTGAGGACCATGGCAAAGTTATTTTTTCTTTCAACTGCTTCTTCAAAAAAGTGTTAATGTCTCTATGTTTGGTATCCAGAATTTATAATAAATCAGGGAGACAGGTTTTTCAAGAGGCCAGAATGCTAATGTCTGAAAATGTTTACTGTACTCATGTGTGCCTCACAGATCTAAAAGCTGACAGGCCAGAGCATGATCTCAAAGCCCAACAGTGAATACACATGTCTTCAGAGCTGTGGGGCAGAATGGGCAATCTTAATTCTGGAATGACATAACCTTTAAGTGACAACATTAATGCTTTTCTAACATTTTTGTATGCAATTTTATCTTCCTGCATCTAGACTCACTTAAAATATACATAAGATTTTAAGGGCAAACAGTGGTGAGTAATCTGGATTACTCCAGATTACTGGATTACTGGATTTCATACAGGAAAATATGACAATATGCTATTGTAGCAGAGGTACAGACAGAAGCATTATCTATCTTTGTCAAAGAGGCTGAACCAGGATGTAATGGCTGAGTCAGAGCATGCAATGGGTAAAGAACAGACAAGAGAGCCATGAGACTTGCTTTTTGCTATTGGCTGTGTCAGACACTGACTGTGTAACCTTGAACCTGTATGAGGTTTCATTATTAATAAAAATAATGTAATACAGGAGTTTAGAACTGGAAAGAGCCTCCCAGGCCATTGAGTTTCTTTGCATTCACAAGTCTCCACTTATCCAGCGTTTCTGAGAAATTGTTCACTTCAGCCTCTCATAACCACAGGTATTATGAAAACAAAACAGAAAACACAGGATCAGAGAAAAGTAGGGCTGGAAGGGACCTCATATAGTCCAACCACTTCATCAAGTGAGCACCATCTCTAAGCAATCCTAGACAAATGCTCATTTAACCTATCCTTAAAAACTTCACAAACAACCCTCTTGCTCAGCTACCAGGCACAATGCCCTCAGTAGCCCTTACTTGCAACAAAAACACCCTCACTTGCCAGCAGTAAAAGGCAAGCAGCAAAATATCCTTCCAATCCAATGACTGACATATAATTGTTTAATATATGCTTAAAGATTCTGGGGAAGAAGACAACCCCCCAAATTTCTCATGATCTTGCAGTCCTGGCCAATCTGGGAAGAAATTGCTTCTTGACCACAAGTTTGGTGATCTGTTTAACCTTGAGAGGAGAAGCAAGATCCTTAACCAGGTACTTGTGGGGTTTTTAAAGATCAGCAGAAGCATATCCGAGACCACAGACTTAGCTGTGGTGAATGTCCTATGCTTCAAAGGAATGAGTCTAAAAACTAAACTAAGTTAACTTTAACCAATTCTTCACCTCCGTTTTCTTGTGCAGGGACCGGGACTTCCCTGCTGTGATAGAAGCCGGACTCGAGGGGATCGCCTTCAGACCTCAGGTTGGGGAGGACCGGGTTAGAGAGCTTCTGGAGGGGCTGGACGCGTTCAAGTCAGCGGGTCCGGATGCTCTCCACCCCAGGGTGTTGAGGGAGCTAGCTGGGGTTATTGCAGGGCCCCTGGCACGGCTCTATGAGCGATCGTGGTGCTTGGGCCAGGTGCCAGATGATTGGAAGGTAGCAAATGTGGTCCCCATCTTCAAGAA
>NW_017729004.1:28256317-28257896 GCF_001723915.1 Gavialis gangeticus | reverse complement strand
GGCTAGGAGCTGGAACCAACTTCCAAGGGAAGTGGTGCTGGCCCCTACCCTGGGGGTCTTTAAGAAGAGGCTGGATGCCTACCTGGCTGGACTCATTTGAGTCCCGTTTCTTGTTTTGGGGTTTTGTTGTTCTCCCGCCCTGGCGGGGGGTCGGGCTAGAAGATCTACTAGGTCCCTTCCAACCCTAAATCTATGAAACTATGAAGTTAAATTTAACTAATAAAGCATTATTTAAAGGGATTTTTTCCTGGTCTTTTCAGGAAACATGAGATTACCAAACACCATCCAACACTGACATTCAAATTGAACATACTTTAATTCATTTATATTGCATCATCTGTTTGTTTTTCTTCTGATCCAGTAATGCTAATCCTATAATGATACCTATCCATAAACTCGTTAAGCTCCATCTTGACCTGGTTCAAGTGCTCTGTGCTCACCCATGGGCTGTTCCATACTTGCATAAACTGAAATTTCTGGGAATCTGGACCAACAAAGAGGTGGGAGCCTTGGGATCAGTACTCCCAACCTCCTGATTTTTACATTACCTGCTCCCCTGAGAAGTTGTAAGGTGTGGGAGCCCTATCTAAGTGGGAATTCTTGGCAGTGTAGATCCCAGTGCTTCTAAACTCTCAACTCTTTATCAGCCCGGCTACAAAGCTGTGCAGAAACCAGGAAATGGGAGCCACTGGGAACTTGGCTCCATAGCAGCTCACCAGGGAACCTGGAGAAAAGCCAAGGAACCTGGAAGCCAAGGCTCCCAGTGTTTCTATGACCTCAGTTCTCCATCAACTCACCCAGCAGGCTATCAAGATCTGGGTGAGCATGCAAGGAACCAAGCAGTTTTCAAAAATGTATTGGCACAGACAATTCCATGAAAACATCATCTGGGCTCTTTTATCACTTCATTGAAATCAGTCAGTGTCTGCAAAACATTTTGACTTCACTGATAGGGCATTCTCTAATGGAGAGACATTCCATCAGACTTTCCAACCAGCTGTAATATCTATTTTGCAGGCTTAATTCATTACAATTAGTAAAGCATTTTGAGGTCCCTAGATAACATTTACATGTAGAAATGCAAAGGATTACTTTCTATGGAGGAACACAGTGTCCTACATAACTGGCTTATAATGCACTCATGTATGGGGGAGACTGTGTTTCTGAGATTTGTGTAAACAAAGATGCCATTATGTAATTGCTCTTAGTGGAAGAATGAGACAGTCTGACCACCATGCCAAATTCCTGTAACGCATCACCCTCTGTTCCATTAGGTGGCATTCCCCTACTCTGGCTGCCAAAAGCTGGTTTCTGTTTCACAACCCCAAAGACAGTGTAAAGCCTCACCACTTTACTAGCTGCCTGTTAAAATGCTGTAAACACTATTTCTGATATGTACTAGGCCTAAATTTGTACTTGCCTATTAAAATACAGACACATACACAGTTGATGTACTTCCAGCCTTGAGCAAAGAAAAGGGTCTTCAGTCACCTTTCAAAGGGCGCTGATGCTGTGTTTCATACTTTTTTCAGATGGATTGCACTTGCTCCTCCGGGGGAAGGGAGATGGGAAGGGGTAG
>NW_017729004.1:28238679-28251317 GCF_001723915.1 Gavialis gangeticus | reverse complement strand
TTCTGATATGTACTAGGCCTAAATTTGTACTTGCCTATTAAAATACAGACACATACACAGTTGATGTACTTCCAGCCTTGAGCAAAGAAAAGGGTCTTCAGTCACCTTTCAAAGGGCGCTGATGCTGTGTTTCATACTTTTTTCAGATGGATTGCACTTGCTCCTCCGGGGGAAGGGAGATGGAAAGGGGTAGCAGGGATCTTCAAGTCTGGGCCTCGCCGGTGCCTGTATTGAGAGGAGCAGGGCAACCAGGCGATGCTTGCAGGGCTGCAAGGACCAGGAGTCTGCGGGTCAGGAGTGAGGGGGGCTGGCAGGGCTGGTGGGGGTAAGAGGCTGTGGGTTAGGAGTGAGGGGAACTGGCAGGGCTGGGGAGGGCTGTGGTTTGGGAATGAGGGGAACCAGGGACCATGGGTTGGGAGCCCAGGGAACAGGCAGCCTCAAGGGGCTGCAGTTCAGGACTGAGGGGTATCAGCGGGGCTGTGGGTTGGAAGTGAGGAGCAGAGGTAAGGCACAGGCATATCACTGCCTCCCCACCAATCATATTACCCCCCTCCCCCACGACAGGTGTCCTATATTTTGAAACTGGAAATATGGTAACCCTATGTAATACTGACAAGCCTTCAGTCACTTTGCAAAAAAAAATAAAAATCACCCACATATCACAAGTTGCACTTGGAACAAGAAGGTGTAATCCTGTGAAGATAAATATAATCCAGTTACTGGCATTGATTCCTTTAGCATCTTATCAAACTCCCTGTTGTAGCAACAGTCTTATGCTGTTTTTTTTCCATTCGGCTTAACCAGCAGATGACTCAGTCTACAGACCAAGATAATGTAGTACAATTATAGCATTCAGAATGGTTTATGTGCGATTACTCAAAGCTAGTCTCAGCTCTGTTTATTGGCTACTAGCACACAAAGCTAAATGCAAGTTAACAAATTTCTAAAAATACCCCAGGGATGAATCATCCTTTTCAAAAGGGTTCTGGAGAGTGTTTACCACTGAGATGGTAAGTCACAGGGTACTAGAGAAGCCAATTTCTATAACAGAAAGAGAAGAGGCGAGCTTGAGTCAGCTAAATGTTATGTTACAGATTCTGCATTCATTACCCATTTGATGGCCGTTACAAGTTAATGCCCACAAGCTTGAGCAAGGAAAGGAAATTAAAGAAAAATGTCTAAATAATTTAAAATGCTGCATTCCAAATGACTTTCACTGGGATTTAAAGCTAAGGAGTCAGTCAGACACTTTGGTGCTCTTAAATCCTAAATAACAGGCCTAATTTTCAGAAATAATTGGAGCTGCATATCCTGTTTATTTCAGTGCCTCAGTTTAAACCCTGGAGATTGAAAATATTGGTTAAAAATACTGTTAATATAAACTCCCCATATCAGGTGTAATGTGAACTGAAGTACATTTAAGGAAGGAGGTATCTAAAAAGTGTTCAACTGCTCCTTCAGAGCTCAGTAGCTCAACATTAAAAAAAAAAAAAAATAATAGTAAATGGCTAAGAATGGAAATGAGATTAAACAAACAGCATATCAATCTACACTCTGGCCACCTGAGAAACTATTATAAAGCTATGCTACCAATAGATTTTATTTCAAGGTTTATCATTCATTTGGTCTTTTGTCATACAGATGTCTTGTGACTTTTGTTGTTCAGAATGATTTACACCATATTAAAAAAATTAAGAGATGATAGAAATAGCTACTTATACTAAAAGGAGGAATATCACATTTTATATTTCCTGAATAGTTGTTTTATGCCCCTCATCTTTGGATTCCATTTTCAGATTTTGATCATCCTGGCAAGTTGAAAAGTATGATCTGACACATAAGAGAAATTTAAAACGACCATACAAAATACCTTTCAGGGACCCTAATTCATGTGATTGGACATAAAGAAGGTGCTCCACAGACAATTTTCATTATTCCTCTTTTAGTTCATCATCTTTCATTCTCAAGGTAGCTGTCTGACCTCATAGTAATCTTAAAGGAAACCAGGCAGCTGCCAAATCAAATTAGAATAAAGATTTTAGTATAATGGATTTATATATGAAAAAATAGTATTTGGGAAACCAGGACAGTGCCCACGGCAGCTCTGATCATACACTATGCCCTGTGCAACTAATATTAAATAAGTTTAAAAAGACAGGTGGGCAATTTTAATGTGATTCTGGAAAAAGACTTAACTGTGAATTCTTTAATTGTGTGCCAGTTTTGCAAAGCTATATCCATAATAATCATGCATTGCAACCACCAGACCTTGAAAAGAAGCTACTTCTTAATTTTTTCAATATAAAGAAATTCAGGAAGCCCTTATTTGTTAATAAACGGCATTTCTTACAATTATCCGCATAATTACAGTTTAATTATGCTCTGTTTGCTTTAATAGTTTGGTGGACTTCTCCCTCTCATAACAATGCTCTCAGAAGTGGGGAGATGTTTGTCTAGGGACTTTGTTATAAATCGTTTAAAAAGTAGGCTATTAAAATGCTCAGGTTACCTCATACATCTCTAGTCAGATGGGAAGGTGCTATGTAACATGTGCTCCTGCCATGTTTGTACAGACGAGTCTAGGGAATTTCCTGTTGGAAAGAATTTGTGTGAAGACTAAATGGGAATATCTTTAGATAATTGCCATGTTTGAGGCTCTCAAACATGCCCCAGAAATGTTTCTGATACTAAAATTACCCGCTCGATCCCTTAAGAAGCTAGGTGAGGAGACTGCTGTAGGCTAAGTCACATGTCACACAACCGCCAGCCTGAGCTACAGTTACTGATAACATCTTCGCCTTATGTAATTCAGTTCCCAAGACAGTTAGCTCCTGCATTTTGTCAGATGATCCACTTGCAAGCAGTCACAAATTCTATTTAGAAAGAGGTGCTATACTGTAACTTCAAAAAGTGAAATGTAAGAGATATGAGATTTCAGGCAGGACTAGTCTGACTGCTGCTGGAAGGTGTTTATTAAACCACAGTTGTGTCTTGGACACACAGCTGCAGCCAGATGAGCCCACACGTGCCTCTTGAAGCATCTCAAAGCAGTTTGGGATGCTGCAAGAGGCACGCTGGGAACAAAAAAATGTTCTCTGTGCTGCATATTTGTAGTGCCGACTCTAAATCTGATACCTCTAAATTTGATACCTTCACATAGGTGGTGGGGGGGCATCAGGGTGACTGGTGTGCCAGACATCCTTCATGGAGTACTCCATTACGATCTCCCTGCGGACACCTATGGAGGCTTGGTTCCGCTCCCTGCCTGATTGGTCCCACACATCCATGGTGACATTAAAGTCCCCGCTAAGGACTAGGCAGTCACAAGGGTTGAGGGTGCTGATGTAAATGGCCACCTGGTGGAAGAAATCTGCCGGCTCTGAGTCCTTCTCAGGGGCATACATATTCAGAAGGTTCAGGACCAGCCCCTGCACTTGGACCCAGAGGTGTAGCAGACAGCTCAACACCACCTCAGCATCTGGAGAACCTCCAGCTCCAGACCTGGGGAGATCAGGGTGGCCACCCCGCAAGAGGTGGGCGAGAGGTGACTAAAAAAGACCTTGTCTCCCCACCCCAGTTGCCAGCTAGGATCACTGGCTAGAGTCATCAGGGTCTCCTGCAAGAATACCAGGGGGTATCGCCCCTCCTGAAGCAAGGAGAACACCTGGCATCTCCAGAGCCCCTTCCTGCAGCCATGGACATTGAGGATCACATTAAATGACCTCATGGATTGGGTGTTGGATCAGACAGTTGGCAGGGGCCTCATGTGCCTCAACACCAATTGCCCTTTGCTCTGGGTCCCTGATAGTGAGGAGGGGCTTGGGAGTCCTCCAGGGGGGCCTGGCTGGGGGAGACCCTTAGCCCCACTGGCTCCCTGTTAGAGTCCTCCTTGCCCCACAGTGGGGGTTACAGGCTTGTCTATCCCCAGAGGGGGTCAGTTGGACTCTGCCCCTGGGGTGGGGGCTGTAGGGGCATGCATCCTCTTGACTGGAATCTGCCCCCATAGCGGGGATTGTAGGAAGTTCTGCAGGGGTGTCTGCCCCCCTAGAAGGTCATTGCTTAATATAAGGGAGAAAGAAACTAAGAAACAAAAAACCCAAAAGGGCTAGTGAATCCACTAGGAGTAGGCTGGGGCTGTGGTGGGAGAGCGGGGAGAAAACAGGGCTGAAGCTCAGTGAGCTACAGCCCCACAGGAACCTGGGTGGGTCATGCCTGGGGAAGGTGGGGGAGGGGAAACGCACATGCTAGGGCTGGGGAGACTTGAGCTGGCTTACTTAGCCACACAACAAACACCAAGGCAGGGGGAATGGACCCCAGGACTCACCACACAAGGGCAAAAACACACAGGGAATTCAAACAGTCATTTAGAGAAGTAATCCAGTGCAGGTTCAGTGCAGGGCAGTGCAAGGTGGTGGGACAGGGAATCCCTCCCCTCTCCTGAGAGGGCCAGCAGTAGCAGCAGTGGTGGTAGCAGCCATCCAGGTCAGCCACCCAAGGCGTGTTTCATGTGAAGGTGAAGATGAGGGTGGCCTGCTGAGGCAGCTGGGGCGCTGTTAGGTGCTGGCAGTGGGGTGGGGGAGGGGCCCACAGCCAGTACAGGCCCCCTCCCATAGTCAAGATAGCAGGTACCTGACTTTCAGAGAATGCATACACTAATGACAATCTCAGATTTAATGCAGGACTATGTGAGCTGCTATTTTAATGTATGTTGATCATGTAAAGAAGAAGATAAATGTGATGATATGGATAGAAGGGCTTCGAGAGTTGGATGACCTAAAGAATTAAGTCATAAGAATTCACAAATCCTAGTCAGATCCTATTGGAAGAACAAAAACTATTTTGTCAAATATTAAAATATAGAATGAAAAACTTTTCCCCTTGACTTGTTGCCATATCCAACAACAGTGATGTTTATCCTACTCTAGTTGATACCTCACAAGAGTTCATAGTGCTTCTACTTCTATCCTCTTGATCCTTTAAGCTGATAAGTAAGAGCAGAGGCACATTGTAATGGCTTTTCAAATATTTCTAAGTAGTTTTTAGATTTGTTGGGATGAAAAACTTGCATCAAATACACCAATCTTTCTTAAATGTATTTTAAAATGATGCCTTTCCCCTTCTGCCCAAGTGTGATATTATTAAAACAATATAGATACAAAATCATTCATTTGTACATGTAGACTGATTAATATCTAGTTTCACAGCCATGGTCATGTAATACTAGATTGAAAAATACAAGCTAATTGCCTTATTTGTATGCAGTTTTCCCAAGCATTTATATTAGTCATGAAGAGAGCTATGTCAATAACTGAGTTTTTCAATTCCAAAAAAAATCGTATTTTCTAAGCCCACCACTTCTTTCTTTCTGCAGGCAGGTTGTGTAGGCATAATTTATTTTTAATTTTCAACAAATTAAAATTTTGACAAAATTTTTTCGTATTAGAATAATTGCCACTTTTTCCTTTTAAATAAAATTAAAGGCCATGTCTTACTAGATCTTATTTAATTGAAAAACACCAAAAGGGTTAATAAAAATTGTTGCAATAAAACAGTTTTATGCTTCAGAACTTTTAGAAAAGCAAGCAATTTGTTGAAAGAGTCAAATGTGTGAAATGCATTTCTATTGCCAAATCTGAATTTTTCTGTTACTCATCTGCTCCTACCACCCAATGTTTTGGTCACTAAAAATTTCACACAGCTCCATCAGAAAATAGGGAATAACAGCAACAGAAGACAAAATCTACACATGCAGTCTGACCTAACCTTTCCCAAAAATCCGGCCTACATTCCTTTTATTTTTTTACCCTCAGTTTGTTTTTCTATTCTGTCCCTCTCTTTACTCCCTCCCTCATCACTCCTTTTTTTTCTGCTTCCCTTCTGTTCATTCTTCCAATCTGTTTTATGAAGAAAGTAAATATGCTAATAGCCAAGTCAGGTTTTCATTAATTTAAAATTAAGATATACCCCCCTCCTCACAGATATTCAAGCTTTATTAGGATCTAATCTCTATTACATGCTGGGTTGTTTCATATTTTTCAGACTTTGAAAATTAGTGACTCTCCTTGTTGACCTTACGGTACTGGGAATAACTAAACAAACAAACAGAAAAGAGAGCCTTGCTCTGACTGTTAAACTAAACAAACATGACAAGGAATTCACTAGGGTAGGCTCATACATATGCACTGTCAAGGTGTCATCTTGACAAAGTGTCTTTTTTCACTATAGTCACACGTTTCCTGCTGTCAGCAGGTTTTAGAAGGAAAATACATGTATTCCATTGTTAGAATTAAAATGAAAGCTTTAAAATCCATCTCCTCAGCCTCTTTCAACAAGATATTAAGTAAAAGTGCTGTTAATACGAAAAAATGAAGAAGGTCAGTGTTATAGGTTTAAGGAAGTGCTGATGATGACTCATTAAGGATAAATATAATCATAATTTTAAAGAGTGTCCTTGCTGCAACTGGTACTGCACAACCTTTTTCAGCAAAGAAGCTGAGCAATGAGATCTTGATTCCTCTTAACATATAAGCAGTTGCTTAAAGTTAAGCATGCCCATAATTTTGCTTTCTTCATTACAGCAGTGAAACATATTATGGTCCCATTAAATGTCCTTAAGTACTTTGCTACAATGAGATAGACTTAAGTTAAGCATGTACTTAACATTTTCCTGAATTGAGGCCAGAGAGTCTCATCCAAATTTCTAAGTCTTTGCACTCATTAATGCAGTTTAGGTGATATGCATTAAATCTTGTACCTCCATTGTGAGGTAGTAAAAAAAATGTGCATTAACCTATTTTAATATGCATTAGCTAAAGAGCACAGGTTTTTTTGTGCCACTTTAATGTGCATTAAAATAGTCTAATGTACTTTACAGCGCACATGTAGATGTGCCCAATAAGAGTTGCATTGGACTCTGAGGGAACAGAAAAACTCAAGACACTTTGATACTTAGGAATGGTTCAAGATCAGGTTTGAGATACAGGAAAAGTGCAGTTTAGAAAAGGAGAAGAAAAAAAGAAAGCAAGAAAGACAGCAAGAAAGCAAGCATGCAAGAAAGAATCTTTGGTAATATATGTATATGTGTGCATGTGTGTGTATATGAAAACCAGGAAAAAAAATCCATCATCTAGGAAATAGCCATGAGATTTATAATTGTTTGATAGGTAAATAATCTATAGGTATTCTTTAAAGATAGCAGTAATTACCAAATGTTGTTTTGAACTAGTGATGCCTTTGGGCAGCAATTTGCTTTTCTTCCATTTTTTGAAGACTGTTCTGTCAATCAGATCACTATTTTATTCAGATGAAATGTCAGGTAATACAAAGAAAGGCATGCTGAAATGTGCTTGTTTTGGCCTATCTAGCTACTCTACTACACCTGAAATATTTAATAATAGCAATGAGAATAATTAAGAATGAATGACATATTGAATAAATTACAGGTGGAAAAAGCTATTAAATAAAAAATAAAAACTTGAATGAAACGGTAAATACAACTTCTGTAAAGCATTCTGAAATGTAAAAGTACTACCCCCCAGCAAATGTGCACATTTTAATTTTTATATAAAAAACTATAAAATACAGTCTCATAAAGGCCACCAAATGAAACATCCAAGGCAAAGAGAGTTCTTGAACACTCCCTTTGCCTTGGATGCAAAGGATATTGCCTTGTAGCAAGACCAATATCCATGAAGCTAGCAGAGCACACTGGGCATGCTCAGCTGTAGTAGGAACCATGCTTAAAAACAGAGCTCACTGGGCATGTGCAGTACAGATGATTGTGGCCTCACTGTCTGCCCCTAGGTCTGCCCATGAACAGTTTTGTAGCAAAACCAGGGTTACAATTTGGGTAGAAGCCTGTCCTTGCTTTAACCCCAAAGCTACCCTTCCATCAGAATGGCCCTCTACATTGGCAGGTCAGCCCCAAATTATTTTGAATTGCTTTGGCCAACCAAAAAGGACGTGTTTAGAATACATATGGATAATGTTTACCCCTTGTGACTCAGACTTTAAACCAGAGATTAACTGACTTATATATATAAGTACTGACATATATATATGACTTCTAGTGAGCAAAAATTTATGGAGAAAGTAGTGTGCTGTGTTTATTCCCTGTCCATGAGAAAAAACAAGTTCCATCATTACACTCTTTAAACAGCCAGAAGCTACTTCTGTACCTTTCTGTCCTAACCTATTGAGTCATAGCTATACCTCGCCTTTTAAAAACCCTAGCAGTAGATCTCTGACTAGTCTGAACATTATTTACTCAGTTACATTGTGAACTGAACAGCAAATTTTTGGTTACTTTATCTTTCTTTATCTTTTCCTCTTAAAGGTTTGTTCTGAGTTAATACTTTATTTTGTTTTAAGTAATGGCTACGTACACGCTCAGGAAATAATAAAAAACAAAGGAGCATATTTGGGGTTGAATAGGGTAAAAAAAAAAAGGTGGATTTATCCCAAGCCCTACACATATAGCAAGGTCTTAGACACTATGATCATGAGACAAGGGATTAAGCAGCTCATCAAAAATGAGTTCAGGATCCTGAGAAAAGAAAGGAGAGCAGCAGAGGATGGACCTTGGACTTCAGAAAAGCAGACTTCGACTCACTCAAGAAACTGATGGGCAAGATGCCCTGTGGGAGGCCAGTCTGAGGGGGAAAGGAGTCCAGGAGAGTTGGTTGTATTTTAAAGAAACCTTACTGAGGGCACAGGAACAAGCCATCCCAATATGAAGGAAGAATAGCAAATGAGGCAAGCGACCAGCTTGGCTTAGTGGAGAACTCTTACAAGAAGTGGAAACTTAGACAAACAACTGTAGGGATGAAGTAGGGAAGGTAAATTGCAATTGGAGATGCAGCTAGCAAAGGGCATGAAGGGTACAAAGGTTTTCTAGAAGTATGTCAGTAACAAGAGGAAAGTCAGGAAAAGTGTGGGTCCCTTTACTGAATGAGAGGCAACCTAGTGACAGATGATGAGGAAAAGGATGAAGTGCTCAATGCCTGTTTTACCTCAGTCTTCACAGTCTTCTACCTACCTGATGGGTGATTGCAAAAAGGATGGAGTTCTGCCATGAAAAGCTAGTAGCTTTTTCATGTGTGATCAGTTAACACTATTGACATTTACTTATTGCAATAATGGTACCTGGTTGATATCCTATTGGGCTGAAGAGATAATATTCCTACTTTTCAAAATTATTGCTTCAGGTTGCCAAAGAATTAGGGTTCATGATACTGAAATGATTTATATTTAGTACAGCCCTAACAAACAGGAAGACCTAAAGACTCATTTTCATTGATTTTTTTTAAATGTGCAATATCCAAAAGCAAGTCCCAAATACTGAGTCAGACCAATATTATCCCTTTCCCCCATTAAAATAGCTCTGGGCATGCACTGATGTATTTCTAGCCAGAACACACCACACAGATTATTTTGAAAATATTTTTCGTTCATGTAAATGTTGACAACCTGGAACAGGTGAACTGAAAGCCAGAGATTTTGTGTGCTCATTCCAGGTCTTTCCAATGACTGAGACAAGTCATGGAGGGTCGAACTCTGCTGTGCCTTACACCAGCAGAACACTAGTGTCCGACCTAAGTGCACGTAAGTGGCATTGGCTAACTTTTAATGCCTCTTTAGATTAACTTGCTCTTCTGTAAAATGGGATAGCAATACCTCCAAGCTTGCTGTGAGGCCTGGATAATGTATATCCAGTGTTAGTTAGGTTGAAATAGCAACATGTAAAGCAGGAAATTACTTCAATACAGTCACAATGACCACTGTCTGAAACTACTTAATTACACACCAGAATACCTACTGTAGGGAACAATTTGTCTTTGCACAGACACCCTTTGGCCTGTTATTGCATTTGTGAACTACTGAATGATAGGTAATTAGTGAAAATAAAATAAAATAAAACAAAATAAAATAAAGCAGTTGGACCAAAAAAGCCTTGTATCTATAGCTGCCTATTAATGTGTTGTTGCTTTTTTAAATCTTGGTCTATTTTTTAGTGTGGCACAGTTCTTTTTTATACATGTGAGAATAGTATATCCTTGCCTGATGGCTATTCTTATCTGTCTACATTTCACTTGTCTTTTCCAGCTTAAGTCCTGAGAAAAAATAATGTCTTTTTGTAATGAATAGAAGTCTGATAGAGAGGGGAGGTGAATTGCCCCCAGTTGCTTCCCTATGAAGATTGTTGAAATAGTCTATTTCCAAGAATCACACCAAGTTCATGTTCTTGAAAGGATAAATTATTTATACCTTAGTAGTCATCCAGTATGTCCTGTTTCACCCTGAAGAGGGATTTTCTTCACGAATCAGTAAGGAAAGGTTATTACTTCTAAAGCATTTTGCTTAGTCTTTTTGCTCTCTTTTTTAACCTAGATACTTTACTTCTGTCCAGCTGATGTGGATCTATGAAAAAAGCCACTGTAGACATATTTAAAAACATCATGCAAAGAAAACCAAACTAGGTTTTTCATTTCTGGCTGTGAAACCCAAGATAAGGAGAAATAATCCTATTAACAGTGTTAACATGACTTCAGTATTATTTCCTAGAACACTGGCATCTGTCTGTAAGTCCAATTATAATGAATATTACTAGACTGAGACCAAGCATAGGAAATGGGAACCACTGAAGAAGAAGAATAGTTCTATGACACCTTTCATCCAAGGATCCAAGTACTTTGTAGTCATTAACTAATTCAGGCTCACAAAGCTCCCCGTGGTGAAGGGATGTATTGAGAATGGCTTGATTGCTTTAGAGACTGATTCTGGAATAAGCCAACACAGCTGGGGTCAGCAGACCACTGATGCTAGATTCTCTTCAGTAAGACAACAGAAAGGCATTTTGTAGCAAGGTCTCATTTACCAGCTCTCCCTGACTGCTTTACCTAATTGACAAGTGAGGCACAGGGGGGGTTAATTATGACCCTGCAAGGTTAAGTGTTAAACTGCAAATGAATGTTAAACCTGATAATGGCCAGAAGTTCTGAGCTGTGGAACTCATTTCTAATAACTAGACATTTCTGAATGAGACTGTACCTTTTGCTCATTTCTCTTGTCACTCATGGACAATGCATGGCCCCTCCTCCATTACTGCCACAGGAACTCTTGAAATGCCACCTGTGTGAGCTGGATACCTTAGAAAATAGGCCCCGGGTACATTCTTACTGGTGCATGGCCCAACCGGGAGCTTCTGTGGATCACAAGGCACAAGGACATTTTGAGCATGGCAATGCTATGGAAGAGAAGCATAATCCACTATTCTGAAAATCTTTTGTTTTTCTTACATTAAGACATGAAAGCTGCTCCAGCAGCCAGCTGTCTAGTAGCTGTGGAGCTGCACAATGGCTGTCCCCTGGGCTAGAACTGGGATTTGCCATTTGCTTCCCTGGCGCAAGAAAAGCCTGTACCTGGCCATACCTCCTGGGATTGGTTCTAGGAAGATGAATGGGGCCATTGTATTGGGATGAACACATACATATATACTTGAATATATATACTCGTGTATGTATACACTAAGTTATGGTCCAGTCAACCAAAGTATGGCATTCATTTATGCTGAGCACAATGCTCTTCCTGCACAACTGCCATATAAAAGTAGTACTGGAAGGAACTTCAGGAAGTCATCCAGTCCAGCCCTCTCACACAGCTCACCAAAGCACAGAACCTGAAAACATTCAGAATACCCTAACTTGCCACAGGTAAATGGCACTGTCAGTGTCCTGCCACTGTAAGAAGAGGTGTGCCTAGAGTACCAAGTTTAGAGTTAGATCAGCTGTTTCTAAAGTACACTGCAGGAATTATTGTTATACACTGTAGTCCTCTTATGGATCTCTCGACTGTGTAGTGATTTACACCAGTGCAAAGTACAGAGAATCTCCAGACGAGATGCACTGCAACAGCAAATCCAACTCATTGTGTCTATCTAAAATTTCCAACACTGTGAAATAGTAACTTTATTGTTATTATTATGGAAGATTTATTTGAAAGAGTAACTCTTAATTCTTCTCCTGCTTTGAAAACTCCAGTAATCTTGCTCCTCTGATGAAACACAGTTGACTTAATCTTTGTGTCTATAGCTAATGCTGCAATAGAAATCCTTCCCTTCAAATAATCATTTGACTTTTTGAAGATTTAATGTCAACAGACTGGAGTTCTTCTCAGCTTAGCATAGCTTTTGTAAATCTGATTGGAGCAGTTACCAGGTGTCTGACAGTTGTATCAGAAATTGTAATATGTCCTGTATTGCTTCTAATGTGACCTTTAAATTTTTATTTTTTCGATCAGCTGCTGTTCACAGCAGGGAGAAACTGGCAGGAGGGACTCTCTTTATGGAAGAATAAAAATGTGTTTGTTTAAAGAAAAAGCAATAAAATGTGTTGACCTATTTTTTTTCACAATGCAAGAAATCAGAAAAGCGAGCCTCTTAGGGCTTTGGACGACCACCTGGGTTGAAACGCATCAATGCTTCCCCCACTTGAGTTCTTTAAGTGTTATTTATCAATATACATGCATTTCTTGTGAGAGATACCAGATTCAGAACAACAGAAATTGAAAATGTTCTGTTTGACTAGAGATAGAGCCCAAGCAATGACAATACAACCTTACTGTAACTCCTGTTAACCCGC
>NW_017729004.1:28232028-28233679 GCF_001723915.1 Gavialis gangeticus | reverse complement strand
ACTTGAGTTCTTTAAGTGTTATTTATCAATATACATGCATTTCTTGTGAGAGATACCAGATTCAGAACAACAGAAATTGAAAATGTTCTGTTTGACTAGAGATAGAGCCCAAGCAATGACAATACAACCTTACTGTTACTCCTGTTAACCTGCTGTGGATCTTTGTTTCATTGATTTGGCTACACCACTGGTTCTCAGCCTTTTTAGATTCAAGGCACCCCTCACTAGGCTCAGGGCACCTCTCCATAACTTCTGTTTATTGAGGGGCACTCCTTTTCAAAAACAAATTCATTTATTACAATGCTTACCTCTGTGTAGAAGGGCTGAGTAATGGGGGTGGTGGGATAGGGAGACAGGGACAACCTGAGCCTGCCCTTATCTGCTATCTTGTCTCACATCCTCCAGCACCTCTCAAAGGATCTTGAAGCAACCCAAGGTCCCTCAGCACCCTGGTTGAGAATCACTGGGCTAGACCATGTAAAAGAGTTATGAGTTTGCTAGTTTCTGAGCCATTGACGTTTGTCCCTATACGCAGTCAGTAAAGGGCTAAGATTATGGCTCTAGAGATCTGGGGTTTAGACCTTACAGATAACTCACCCAGGGAGTGGCCACATATATGCAAGCTCAGAAAGCAAGAAACGTGATGAAATGGGAAGTACTATGAGCAAATTGAAAGGATGCTGTATTAGGAATCAAGAAATGTGGGTTAACTTTCTACTCTGCCACTGGTGTTTTGAATGACCTTAGGGGAATTTCTCCATGTTTCTGTGCCACAGTTTTCTCATTTATAAATGACAAATAAAGTGCTTTGAAGTATATGAATGAAACTACTGTGTAAAACGTAGGGATTATAATTAGCTTCTTAAACGGATGTCATTGCAATTACAGGCATTGTCCTTAAGTCATTCATGTTCCGAAATTAATCATTGTGTATTGAAAATGCCTGATCCTGCAAGTTGCTGACAACAACTAGTGAGTTTTGGAGGCTCAGTGAGTTGTGATAAGTGCCATATTACCTTTCAGAAAAGGGACTGCCATTAGCAAAGTATATGCCGCTTTCTAAGGACCCATGTGTGTTTTTCAGAGCTATTCCCTAATAATTTCTGAACAATTTAAATGTGGTCTTGTCTTTATTCCCCTGACTGTAAATATGTCTTCATGATGTCATTTAGCAGCTATCTGGCCAGAGTGAGAAGTACATCTTGGCTCAGAACACACAAACATTAGGGGTGTGAAAAACGGGCCATATCCATTTCGGATTGGCCTAAATCAGGGCCAGTGATTTGATTCATTGATTTGGCTCACTGTCCCCAATTCGAGTAGGCTGAATCCAAATCTGAAGATTCGATGCTGATTCAGAGAGTCAGCAATTTGGCCATAAATGTTTTTTCTACATACCTTGAGGTACCAGGCATGGCTTGTTAATGCTGTGATGCAGGGGCAGATGGTGAATCCCACAGGAGTGCAGGGGAGCCCCCTGCGTGCTCGGTGATGAACCCAGAAGTGGACCACAATTACTTCCGGTCCACTTCCAGGTCTACTGGGGGGTGTGCAGCCCCCCCCAGTGCCCCGGTTCAGTGATTGTCTGCAGGGGTCCCTAGGTGCCCCCCGCAGACCCAGGAGGCACCAGTCACTGAACTGGGGGGGGTGC
>NW_017729004.1:28225206-28227028 GCF_001723915.1 Gavialis gangeticus | reverse complement strand
GGATGCTGTATTAGGAATCAAGAAATGTGGGTTAACTTTCTACTCTGCCACTGGTGTTTTGAATGACCTTAGGGGAATTTCTCCATGTTTCTGTGCCACAGTTTTCTCATTTATAAATGACAAATAAAGTGCTTTGAAGTATATGAATGAAACTACTGTGTAAAACGTAGGGATTATAATTAGCTTCTTAAACGGATGTCATTGCAATTACAGGCATTGTCCTTAAGTCATTCATGTTCCGAAATTAATCATTGTGTATTGAAAATGCCTGATCCTGCAAGTTGCTGACAACAACTAGTGAGTTTTGGAGGCCCAGTGAGTTGTGATAAGTGCCATATTACCTTTCAGAAAAGGGACTGCCATTAGCAAAGTATATGCCGCTTTCTAAGGACCCATGTGTGTTTTTCAGAGCTATTCCCTAATAATTTCTGAACAATTTAAATGTGGTCTTGTCTTTATTCCCCTGACTGTAAATATGTCTTCATGATGTCATTTAGCAGCTATCTGGCCAGAGTGAGAAGTACATCTTGGCTCAGAACACACAAACATTAGGGGTGTGTAAAACGGGCCATATCCATTTCGGATTGGCCTAAATCAGGGCCAGTGATTTGATTCATTGATTTGGCTCACTGTCCCCAATTCGAGTAGGCTGAATCCAAATCTGAAGATTCGATGCTGATTCAGAGAGTCAGCAATTTGGCCATAAATGTTTTTTCTACATACCTTGAGGTACCAGGCATGGCTTGTTAATGCTGTGATGCAGGGGCAGATGGTGAATCCCACAGGAGTGCAGGGGAGCCCCCTGCGTGCTCGGTGATGAACCCAGAAGTGGACCACAATTACTTCCGGTCCACTTCCAGGTCTACTGGGGGGTGTGCAGCCCCCCCCAGTGCCCCGGTTCAGTGATTGTCTGCAGGGGTCCCTAGGTGCCCCCCGCAGACCCAGGAGGCACCAGTCACTGAACTGGGGGGGGTGCTTCTGGTCCACTTCCAGGTCTGCAGCTGAGTGCACTGGGGAGTCCCCCACACTCCTGTGGGATGCTCCATCTGCCCCAGCATCACAGCATTCATGAGCCACCTGGTACCTTAAGGTATATAGGAAAAACATTTAAAGCTGTGTCTATGTCTAAATCTTTCTGAATCTCTCTGAATTGATTCAGAGGGTTCCAATTCAGTTTGGAGTGATTAAAGGGTCTCCTGATTTGATTTGGATGCAGAGATTTGGCCACAGAAGCCAGCTGACTCTCCACTGAATTGAATCAGGGACCAAAGCTTCACACAGCCCTAATAAACATATAAGTTACACATAAACTGGTTTAAGTGATCAAAAACTGGTTTAAACCTGTAACAGAACAGAAGTTCTGTGCACATAAACCAATTTCAAAATGGCCAAAAGTGGTTTAAGATAAATCTGGCTAGATGTAGTATCAGATTTAACTGATTTGGGTCAAACAGGTTTATGGAACTTTTGTCCTAGATCCCTTCCTGGTTCAAGCTATTTCACAGTCCCCCAGCATCCCAGGATGTTTTGCAGCCCTAGGTTATGCAGTCTACTCCAGTGGAGCAGGGACTGCCTTGCCCCTCAGTTCCTTAGTCTGTTTCTGTCAGCCTATAGGGATGGTAGGCAGTGGGGGACAGGGAAACAGACCCCCTGACCTCCCCAGCCAGGGGCTCCACAGTGGCTGGGGAAAGGGAAAGCCCCTGTGGTGGGGGCTTTTCAACTCTCGGCAGCCCTCCCCCTTCCCCTCTCCACCTTTCCAGCTGCCGATTGCTTCAGCTGCTACCACAGGAGGGGAGGGAGAAGGAGTCCTCCAGGCTGTGGT
>NW_017729004.1:28217790-28224798 GCF_001723915.1 Gavialis gangeticus | reverse complement strand
ATGCAGTCTACTCCAGTGGAGCAGGGACTGCCTTGCCCCTCAGTTCCTTAGTCTGTTTCTGTCAGCCTATAGGGATGGTAGGCAGTGGGGGACAGGGAAACAGACCCCCTGACCTCCCCAGCCAGGGGCTCCACAGTGGCTGGGGAAAGGGAAAGCCCCTGTGGTGGGGGCTTTTCAACTCTCGGCAGCCCTCCCCCTTCCCCTCTCCACCTTTCCAGCTGCCGATTGCTTCAGCTGCTACCACAGGAGGGGAGGGAGAAGGAGTCCTCCAGGCTGGGTGCCTGCCAATGCAGCCCAACATGGGGGCACTGGGGAGCTCCCACCTTGGCGGGCTTCCTCCCACCCTAGCCCAGGGTCCCCCAGTCCGGGGAAGCCCCAGGGAGCTGAGGGGAATTCTTTCCCTCCTCAACCCCAGGGCTGCTTGCCTTAGTGCCTGAGAGTCTCAGGCAGCCTCAAGGAGCAGAAGGAAATTCTCCTTCTCCTCCACTGTTGGTTTTGCCTCAGCTGCTATGAGTCTAAGGCAAAACTAGCTGCAGGGGAGTGGAAGAATTTACCTCTTCTGCCTGAGGCTGCCCCAGGCTATCCCTGAGACTCCTGAGACTTGCAGCAGCTCTGGTGTTTGGGAGGGGAAGAATCACCCTCAGGTTCCTGGGGCTGCTCTGGGGTGGGAGAAGCCCCCCAAGGGGGAGCTCCCTGGTGTACCCATGCTGGGAGCATAGGCAGGCGCTTAGTTGGAAGGACTTTTTTTCTCTCCCTTTTGTGGCACTGGCTGAATCAATTAGCAGCTGGGAAGGGGAACAGGGGAAATTCTCCTCAGGTCCTCAGGGCTGGCTGGCCTGGGGAACCCAGGCTGGGGCAAACTTCCTGAGAGGGAAGCTCCCCAAGGTGGGCCAGCACCTGGACAAAGGCTCCTTAATCCCTGTGGGGGGACAGCAGGGGGTTGGGAACACTTGGCTGGAAAACTTACTTTAGCACCCCCCCTGCCCACTGGCCTGGGTCAGTGCAGGCCTCCCCTTGCCTTTCACAATTGAAAACTGATCATCAGTTCAGTTAGTTATTGGTTCAGCCTACACAGCTTAGAGGAAGCTGCCTAGATTGAATCAATTCTGCCTTGGGCTTTTTGACTATCTGTACTTAGCCCTTGAGTGCACCAGCTGTTGATGAGACGTCAGCGGCTAGCAGGAGGCATGGGAGTGTCTATGCCGCTGATTCTCAGCCAAGGTTCTGGGGCACCCTGGGGTCCTGCCAGAGCCTTTGGAGATGTGAGCAGATAAAAAGGTGTGAGGAGATAAGCAGATAAGCTGAGCAGATAAGTACATGTTTAAACTTTATTCTGCCTGGATTAACTCCACCCCTACTGCCCAGCCCTTCTGCAAGGAGATAAGCACTGTAATATATAAATTAGTTTTTTAAATGAGTTGCCACACAATTCACAAAGGATGTGGAGGGGTGCCTTGAATCTAATGGAGGGTACGTCAAGTCCAGTGAAGGGTTCTTTGATTCCAAAAAGGTTGATAACCACTGATCTATGCACTTCTTCTACTGGCTACTAAATGGCCTTACCTTGCTTAGGAAAGGCAGTTTAATTCTGCCAGAAGAACGGAGTGATCCACTACTGTGGAGGGGCTTTGAATATGGAGGCATTAAACTTTTCCTAGCTGAACCAAAAATCTGCCAGCAACATTTTGAAAAGAAGTTCCTGGGCCCTAGTTAGATCACAGCCAAAAGCAAAACAAGAAACACGACCTAGCCCACTTTTCTTCCTGAAGTTCATAGAACGACAGGCAAAAGGGTTCTATTATAGGTTTTTCAAAATACTGTATGACAACCTGGTTATTTTTTAAGTTAAGATATAATTATCTCGATTATGGAAATCTACATTATACAAACTGTAATAAACGATCTTAAAACATCTTGAACTCAGCAAGAAAAAAAAGCAATTGTTATTATTGCAGAGGCAATGTTATATATATAGTATATATATATATATAACATTGCCTCTGCAATATATATATATATATACACACACACACACACACACACATATATGTTATATATATATATTGCATGTTATATATATGCAATATATATATAACATTTATAACATATATAACATTTATTTATATACAAAATCCACTCTCCAGGCTGAATTTAATTGTTAATATTGCTGTCTACTCAGCCTGAGAACTGTACTGCTTCCAGTGCTCTAATTTAGTATCTCATTTCAGTTAAGTGGAATCAGTAAGCCATGCTATGGTAAGCTTTAATATATGGGTTCTAAATTTGCAGTATACTGTATTATATTTACAGTTCTCCTAGCAAATGTCCCTGAAAGTTTCAAATTCAAGTAACTTAGTGGCATTTATTCAACATTTGTCTCTCTTCCTACTGTATCTCATCAAAGTTCCAAGAAAAACTCCACTTTCTTAGATTAATTTTTAGTTAAGCAATTCAGGCTACATCCTCAGATTAAAGGATTTACCCCAGCACCCCACCAGCTGGAAAGATGATATTGGGTATTTTTACACGAGATACTAACTACGCAGTAGGGTTGTGCGAAGCTTTGGTTGCTGATTTGATTTGGCAGTGATTCAGCCCAACTCTGTGCCTGAATCTCCGAATCTGAATCGAATCAGGTGACCCTTTAATCTCTCCGAATTGAATTAGAACGCTTCAAATTGTTTCAGAGAGATTTGGAGAGAATCAATGAGATTCAGATATAGACACAGCTTTAAATGTTTTTTCTACATAACTCAAGGAACCAGGAGGCTCATGAATGCTGAGATGGTAGGGCAGTTACAGCGTCCCATAGGAGCACGGGAGGTCCACCAAGGCGCGCACGGCGACCTACCCACTGCCCTCTCCTGGCTCAGTGATTTGTGCATTTTGCCTTCTGTTGTCATTGGAAACACTTCATGAACAGCAATGGGATCAGGAAGCAGGATTCTTCAAACAGTGCTGGGACCTCAGAACCATAAGTCTCTATGGCCCCTGCTATACATTTCATGTATTACACAATTAACTGTTTAAACACATGCAAAGAAATTATCACATGATAAAATTAACTCTCCAGCTAAAAAAAGAGCCAACAAAGCTATTGTCTGAAAAGTTTTTAGAGTAGCTTTCTATCCAGCTTTAATTTGAACATGTAGTAGGACCGGATATGACAGTGATATGTCTCCTTGTTATGCTTATGTCATGTTCTGATTCGCCGCCACAATTGTTTGTTGTTGTGGACTGTCTGAAAACTTCCTGAGCAAAACAGCTGGCTCTGTGCCCATCACCTTCCATTCTTCTGGGATTAGCATAGAAGTGTCACCAAGTTCTCCACAGTAGACCGGACTGCACAAGTACTTCCTGTGTTATCACTGCTGTTTGCACTGCTGTTTCTGTTTTCCATTGTATGTATGCATTGTAGACATTTTTCTGAAGTAGTGGCAGCTCCACAGACATGAAATCACACTGAATATTTTGATTTGCCTATACTGTCCTTGTTTTACTTATCTCTTCCATGATTCTGACACCAGTTTCTAAGAGTGCAGGTGTTTTTTTCAGTTTTCTGTTGAACACGTCAGCAGGTGACAGCACGCTTCATCAGTGTCATTTTGTAATTTTAATCCTAGATATGACTCTGAGCCTGATTTCACAGTTTTTTAAACATATTATCACCATTGTTGGTAGTAGTGATGGTGTTGTTCATGATACCATTTCTAACAGTGATGGTGTTGTTCATGACACCATATCTAGCAGTCCATTGGACGAGTGATAACGGAAACCAGTGATAAATCTAAGGATGTAGTAAAGTTGCTTATATTAATGCTCACTAAAAAGTAGACTGCCAGGGGGGAACTGGGGGAGACCCAGAGTGCAGGGGTCAGTGGGGAAGCCTGGAATAGGGGTGGTGTTCTTACTTTTCAGTCCTCCAAGTCCCCATTGGCCTGAATGTGTGATTGCTCCAAACTCAAGTTAGCACTAACACCAATCAACATTTGAGCAGCTTACAGTGTAACGTGTAACAAGTCCCTAAGATTATCTCAGGAACTTTAGGATGATCTAGGCCAAATACTTATTCATTTTCCCAGCAAATATAAACAAATCTATACCTATTTTAATTCAAGATGCTGGTTTTTCCAGTCTCACAAGCATATCTTCCTGGCCTGTTTGTTTTTGTTTTTGTTTTTTGTTTTTAATCATATGCATAAGCCTTAACAACAACTTCAATGCTGTGTCAATGTAAAATATGCCTGCTCCAATCCTTAGATTTTTCAACCACTAAATGGCTTTTCAGCATATACCTTAAGAATCACCATCTTTTTGCTTTTCAATATAATAACATCTAGTCTGAAGAGCTCTCCATAAAATTGCTAATAGGGGCTGGAAATATGTTGCTTTAGCAATCCTGTACTAACAGCCCTATCTGTTTTCTGCAGAGCTTCATTTTCAGCAATTACAAACCAGATTTTACCTGAGACTAGAATTTTTAAAACTATTTTGACATGTTAATTGCTTCATAATGGTAGCATCATATACTCTGGAGATGTCAGCTACCACCTTTCCCAGGTTTGTAGTCAATTTGCTAAACCAATTTTTAACTGAAAAAATAATCTCTGTTATCTTGGGGTAAAGATGTATGCAAGTCCCTTTTGGCAATGATGACAACACTAGTTTCCCATAAATAAAGAATATTATTTTTTCATCTGTGGATGAAGGCCAAAGCTTCAATCACTAATGGAGCATGGTGGCATCTTTTTGTTTGTTTGTTTGTTTGTTTCATTAATACACATGACACATGATGCATAAACTTTAGTTTTGACCATAGAGGTATCGAAGAACTGCATTAATACCCTCCTTGAAGGATCTATATACAACTTAGTTTTGTACATGAGTCTCTTGATTTGACTCTTTAGTCTCTCAAATTACTTAAGATTAGCATCATAATCCAACTAGACTTCTTCAACCAATAGCTTTATTAGACTGCTGGTTATGAAAGCTCAACCTTGCTGAATGGGGGAGGCAACCTTGTGACAGAAGATATAGAAATGGCTGAAATGCTCAATGTCTTTTCTGCCCCCATCTTCACAAGCAAGGTCAGCTCCCAGACTACTGCACTGGGCAGCAGTTTGGGGAGGAGGTGAGCAGCCTTCAGTGGTGAAAGAACAGGTTAGGGACTACTTAGAAAAGCTGAATGTGTACAAGTCCATGGGACCAGATGGGATGCACCTGAGGATGCTGAGGGAGTTGGCTGATGTGATTGCAGACCCTTTGGCCATCATCTTTGAAAATTTATGGCAGTCAGGAGAGGTCCTAGATGATTGGAAAAAGGAAAACATAGTGCCCATATTTAAGAAAGGGAAGAAGGAGGATCCAGGGAACTACCAAACACTCAGTCTCACTGCAGTCGCTGGAAAAATCATGGAGCAGATCCTCAAGGAATCCATATCCAAGCACTCGGAGGAGAGGAAGGTACTTGAAAAACCTGATTGCCTTCTATGATGAGATGACTGATTCTTTGAGTGTGGGGAGACTTGTGGATGTGGTATACCTTCATTTTAGGAAGGCTTTTGATATGGTCTCCAACACCATTCTTGCAGGTAAGCTAAGGAAGTATGGACTGTTAGGTGGATAGAAAACTGGCTGAAGCATTGGGCTCAGAGAGTAATAATGAATGACTTGATGTCTAGTTGGCAGTTGATATCAAGTGGCGTGCCCCAGAGGTCGTTTCTGGGTCCAGTTTTGTTCAATGCCTTCATCAGTGACCTGGAAGATGGCATAGACTGCACTTTCAGCAAATTTGCACATGACACCAACCTGGGGGTAGTAGTAGATATGCTGGAGGGTAGGGCTAGGATTCAGAGTGACCTAGAGAAATTGGAAGATTGAGCCAAAAGGAATCTCATGAGGTTCAACAAGGACAAATGCTAAGTCCTGCACTTAGGAGGGAACAATCCTATGCACCAGGACAGGCTGGGGACTGACTGGCTGGGCAGAATATCTGCAGAAAAAGACCCTGGAGTTACAGTGGACAATAAGTTGAATATAAGCCAGCAGTGTGCCCTTGCTGCCAAGAAGGCTAATGGCACACTGGGCTGCATTAGTATGAGTGTTGCCAGCAGGTCAAGGGAAGTGATTATTCCACTCTATTCAGCAATGGTGAGGCCACATCTGGAGTATTGTGTTCAGTTTTGGGCCCCCCACAACAGAAAAGATGTGGACAAATTGGAGATAGTCCAGCGAAGGGCAACAAAAATGGTAAGGGGGCTGGGAGACATGACTTATGAGGAAAGACTGGAGGAACTGGGCTTATTCAATCTAGAGAAGAGGAAACTGAGAGGGGATTTAATAGCAGCCTTCAGTTACCTGAAGGGAGGTGCAAAAAAGGATGGAGTTGGACTGTTCTCAGTGATGGCAGATGACAGAACAAGGAACAATGGCCTCAAGTTGCAGCAAGAAAAGTTTAGGTTAAATATTAGGAAGATTTTTTCTCACTAGGGGCACACCCAGATGTGTGTGAACATTTGGGTCCTTGGGGACAAGTAGCAGTGGTGCACTGTGAGCCACAGTTACTTCTCCCCAGGGAATGTCCATGCCACGTGTGATTTTGAGCACAGCAAGTTACCTCAGGGGCATAGGCAGAGGGGGAAAAAACTATTTGGGGAGGCTGAGCATGCATGTACCCACCTCCCAATCCCCCCAGCAGGTACGTCTCTGGAGGAAGGGGTGAGGAGAGGGGAAAGGGCTTTTGAGGGAGGGGAAAGATTGAGGTCTCGGGGATGGACCAGGACACAGGAAGGAGCAGGGGCTGGGGTGAGTGGGGCCTTGGCTGGGCTGGGTGGTGAGACAAGTGGAGGCCCAAGGCTAGGCTTTGAGCTCTGCTGCCCCAAGAGCCACATAATGCTTCATGCTTCCCAGCACTGGGCGGGCACAAGGCATGGGAGAGCTGCAGCAGGGAGCAAAGTGCAGTGCATAGTGGCAGCTGCCTACACCCTGTGCACAGATCGGGGGGGGGGG
>NW_017729004.1:28214706-28217585 GCF_001723915.1 Gavialis gangeticus | reverse complement strand
TGCACAGATCGGGGGGGGGGGCATGTGCCCCCTGGGCCTCCACTTGTCCCACCACACAGCCCGGCTGGGGTCCCACTCACCCCAGTCCCTGCTTCTGCCTGTTCCCCACTCCCTTTCTCACCCCTCACCTGTAGTCCTGGTGGTCTCTCAGGGGTGCAGCCATGGTGATTGTGCTGGGTGGAGCCTGGGCAGAGCAGCCCAGCAGTGTGGATATTCAGGGGTAAAAAAAAAAATGTGGAAAAAAAAAGGAGCAGTGCATGCATGGGCAGCATGCCCTTGCAGCACACGGAGCACTGTACATTGTGGTATGTGACACTGCTAACGTGTTTGCAGCACCACATACCACATGACTGCACATACTGTATCTTCTCACATATAATGTGTCCCCAAACATAACACACACCCTATTTATGGAAGGACCCAAAAAGGAAAAAATCTTACCTTAGAGGTCTGGGGTCTTTGAGGCTGGGGACCATTCACCACGGTTGGAGGCTGAACTCCGGTAGTGGCATACTAGAGGCAGCTGGATCCAGTGCACTGGAGCTATGGCCATGTGGTGGAGCTTGATCTGGTATATTGACTCTGGGCCCAATATGGCAAGCTGGCACTGAGGCCTGAACTAAAATGCTGATGCTGGGGCCCAGTCCAGTAAACGGGCATTGCAGCCATGTGTTGGAGCCCAATCAACCATGCCAACTCTGGGGCCATGTGGCAGAACCTGATCTGACATGATGGTGCTGGGTCCAGAAATTGGGGGTGGGGAGAGAAGGGAAGAAGCACTGGCAGTATTAACTGCCATGGCTCCCAGATGGAAATTAATGCTGTCAGTGCTCTGTTACAGTCCTCTCCACCCTGATTTCCAGATCCTTGGGGAGCCCTTTTCATTATAATAAGCACCCCAATTCTCTTTTTCTCATTTTTGGGGAAAACGTGTGACATATGTAAGAAAATATTGTATTTCCTTGGCTGGTAGGTTTACAGGTTGGTCATGGCCAAAGATTACTGTGGTATTTTTCACTCACATGCTGTGTGAATTTATCTCCCAGAGATATTTTTTTTCTATTACACAGAATTTACATTTGAGTTTGTTTAGCTTTATCCTAGTATCCATCCTTTTCTGAGCCTGCTCAGGACCTCTGGTCATATCCTTCTACAGTTTTTCCCCAGAACAAAACATCATCTACATAAATATTGATTTGCATTATGTCATCACAAACTTGTTCTATTTTCCTGTGAAATACTTTTGTTACCTAACACAACCCAAAAGTGGTCTCAGGAAGCAGTGCCTCTCACAGTGGTTATAGACTGTACACAAATATATTCTTTGTTTTTTTGTAAGGGTACCTGCCAGAACCCTGCTGATGTGAGTCATAGAAAAATATTTGGCACCAACCATTTCTGCCTGTAATTCCTCTTTTTCTAGGTAGTGGAGAAAGGTAGTGGGAAATACTTTTCCTTATTTAGTTAGGGAGCTCTCTTGGATCTCTACATAAGCAAAGGATTCTGTTCGTTTTGCTACAGTGACCAGAGACCCAGGTCCAGTCCCCTCTTTTATTTACTCTATGACTCCCAGATCATTGACCAGATCAAGCGCTCCTTTTAGCTTGTGTCTAAGAGCCAGGGAGACTTTCCTGTATGTAGGGTGACCATATGTCCTGGATAGGCTGGGACAGTTCCAGATTTTGGAGGCTGTCTCAGCATCCTGGCCATTGGAGAAAATTGAAACAAAAGTCCTGGATTGGTGGGAACCTGCCTCCATGTGCAGCTCCTATGTCAGGAGCCAGCATGGGTTTTGGCCAATCCAGGACTTCTGCTTCAGTTTTTTCCAGGGGGCAGTTTTTTCCTGGGTCCAGACTCTGGAGTTGCTTGTGCAGTAGAGTCAGGGTTAGGGGGCAGGTGCATGTGGGGAGCCATGGGGTCAAAGCTGTGTGTGTGTGTCTGCATGCATGTGTGCACTGGAACCCCCTCGGCACCTGCTGTTCTAGATTTCCTTACCCTGTCCCAGATTTCTATCAGATTATTATGGTCACCCTACCTATAGGCATGAAGAATGAGGTGTTTGGGATCTTTCCCCTCAATTAGGCAGTCAGCAGAGAGCTTTCCTATTTCCTGGAAGATGTCTTCAAAGTGTTCCTTACTTGTTTTGTTGCTTACTGTTACCCCCAATAATGAGTACTTTCTCCCTTGCAGAGTTATAAACTGTCTCTTTTACAATTTGTTATTTACTCACACACTGAGTTCTCATACTGCCCTAGTGAAGATTAGATGATTACTATAATCCCTGAGTTTTATTCATTTACTGGCTGTGCCTTTTCTTTCAGTTCTTCTGGCACCATGTAGCGTGTGCACCTGTGTCCAACTTTAAAACTAATACATGTTCCATTAACTTTTGGTCTGATAGTCCATTCATCTTCTGCTTTAAACTAATGGTACTGTTGTTATCCTCTTTGTCGATGCTGTGCACATTTTGCTCACACTTGCAAATTCCTACAAAGTGATACTGTGGCGGGTGCAGAGATCCCACCTCAGGAACACAGCTGGGTATTCGTATCCCTCCGCTGTTTCCACCACGTGAGGCGGGCCAGTAGGGGGTGCTCCTGCATTGAGTCACCCACCTCCCTGCATCCGACCACCTTCCAGGCTCCGAATGCCTCCCTAGGGGCGTCTTATATCCGGCCGACCCCTCTCCCGGAGCACACTCGCTAGTCTGGGGGTAACGTGCCGCCACCACCCCAAGAATGGACTGTCTCGCGGCCCTGTGTCCTTGGGGTAACACAGGCCTAAAGTCCCACGGGTACTCAACCCAGTACAGGCACTTGGGGTACTTCCCCAAGTCCGGGGGCAAAAAGGAATAGTCTCCCTTAGTCCACAGACCTAAG
>NW_017729004.1:28192522-28209706 GCF_001723915.1 Gavialis gangeticus | reverse complement strand
CAGCGGAGGTCAGCCCCCAGTTGGCTGTCAGCCAACCAATCTGAAATGCATCCCCTGTTACCGAGCAGATTCCAGCTCCCCAGGTAGAAACCCCTTACCCAGGTAAGTGATGCAAGTCACGTAGGCAGAGGGAGCAGGTTTCCCCCTCCCTCAGGAATGCAGCCAGCTCAAGTTCCCTAAAGAGACAGGCTGAGGATGTGGTCCCCTGTGTGCTGGGCCCATCCTAATTGAATGGTCACAGCACAGAGATTTAAATCACAGTGTCACAGGGCAGAGATTTTTGGGGAGAAACCAAGGTGGCTTTCTGCCACAGATACAACCCAGTGCAATTCATGCATCCTTTTCCAAATGCTGGTTATTGCCTTGGCTTGGGTTTTGGCATTTTCCAGATCATATGCATTTCTGATTTAGATGTCTACATGCCTTGGAACCTGGGCCCTGGTCAATCAAGAGATGTGACTAGGATGAGCAAAGGTAGCGAGAGCATGTTGGCATGGAAGGGTGCTAACCCTAGGTTCCAGACTAGAACAATGCTCCCAATGGGGCAGAAACTTGGTGCACCCTGCAGTTGCCAGCTTACCTCTAAACTTGCCAGCTCAGGTAGTGAAAGTAGTATAAGTACAGTAGGATAAAATTCCATGCAGGCTCCCCACCTCCCACGTACAAATTACCTTGCACAAAACCCTGTGCTAGTTCAGTTAAGCTTGCTATAGGTACCTGACCTTGGATTTTTTAGATGTAGACCAGATAATATCTACATTACACTGCAGCAGACATTGCAGTCTTACCCATGCTTTCATAGCCAACTTCCCTCTGCTTGAGTAGCAGTCTCCCTCTCTTGAGTGTGTTGTTCTGGGAGGAAACAACTGAAAACTATTGAAAACAGCAAGCACTTCAGAAACAGCTATTATCAAAATTAAAGAGGCTTTCTGACTGGTTTCCTTTTTGCTGGCACCTATTGTTTGCAGATACAGAGGGAAGCACTGTTCAAACCTCTCCAATTGTCATGGACATTTCAGCTTTGGTAGTTATAAACTGCTCCATTCTTCCACCCAGGGTGTTTTCTGTGTGAAGTTCTAAGTGCTCAGCACTGGTTAACATGAGCCACAAGGCATTAGCTGATTCCAATTGGCTTTTTCAAGAGTTTCTTAAGGAGACAGCTCTGCACTGACAGATTGTCATTTCTTGAACTACAGAGCATGGATAAATGAACCCGTCCAGGTAAAATAAATGCTTCTCTTCACTCAATTTTAGGAACGCACCTCATTTAAACCTCATTTAAACAAAACCTTATGTACGTTTTTGCAATTCTTATGTAATCTTTGGTTTTGTTTACTCAGATGTCTCTGATCCCAGGTCCCAGTTGGAAACTCAACCACAAATAATACAGAAGAGATGGTTTTAAAGTGTGTGACTGAGGCATGCCTTCTAAAATTAGTTTTGACAGCAACACATATCAGGTCCACAGATCAGGGGACTGGCTTTAAAATAATGAAATCTGAAAAAAAAATATTATGCACTGGCAATTCTTTTTTTGGGTTCCAATTTTGAGCCTTTGAAAACTTTCTCTGTAACAACAAAGTTCAGAAACTTTCTTACAAAGAAAGAGAGCTGAATTACTCAGATGACAGTATGGCAACAGGTGCTGAAGCTTCTGTAGTGAACTACCCAGAAATGCAGGTGCTGGCCATACAGTGCTCCTGGGGACACTGGAACCTTACACAGTAACCCTAAAGTTGTGGGATTTCTCTTCACTAGAGAGAATATGTTAGGATCTGGCTAAGCACAAAATACCTCCGGATTCAGTGCTGTAAAAAACTCTGAAAAACCTTATTGTAAGATGCTAATTGTCTTGGTATTTTTGTGGCAACACAACCCATTTGCAATTCATTTGGCTACAAGGAGACTGTTGAAAATCAATTTCAATTTTTCACAAGCATTAAACAAATCACAGAAAAAAAAATCGTCGGGTAAGTTTAATTATTAAATGACTTTTTTCTTAAAGAGTTATAAACATTTTTTTATGTTGTGTGAGAACTTTATATTCTTGAGAGAATTGCCACTTTTTTGCCTGTTGTGGAAGCAAAACAAAGCTCTTGGCACAGCAGCCTGCAGTTAAAGTCCTCTTCCTCCTCCTTTGTGTAGTGTGATGTCATTGTTTTGGCACATGGAAAACTATTGTTTCAATAAGCCTCCCATAAATGGCTTTTTTGTGCTCCTGATTTACATGTTAAGAAATTGGATGGGAATTGCTTTTTGTAGTGACTCCCACTTTCCTTTCAGTTAACCACCATTTGGTAGTAAATATCCACAGGAAACATCGTTATTCATAGGGCATCCTGTCTACCACCTAAGGATTAATTTTTGTTTTCTGGAACTCTGAATTAGATCAGAGTTTACACATAAGCCTCTTCTTCCCTCATCTTCCCTTTCCTACCCAACCTCCATCACACCCCAGCAATTCAGCAAATGCTGGCTCAAATATTTGAACATAGCAATCCTAAGAGAACAAAAACAACTTGTTTCTTTACTTCAGAGGTAAACTCATAATAATGGCATTCTTCCAAATAGCTGTACTATTACTTATAGTACTGTATTTACTATGCATTGTACATGTTACTGCAATGATCTTCTATCTTGGAATTGTTTTTTATTTTTTTTTTAACCAGCTGTTCCCTTTTAGATTTCAAAGGAGCTAAATCACAGAGGGGGAGGGCGGTTTTGTTGGTAAGAAACTAGACAGGGACTCAGGGGGCATGTCTACATAAGACGTTTACTGAGCAATTGACTATTTAGCTGTGCAGCGAATTTCTCAGCATCTATACATGCATCCCTGTTAGGCTACAATAAATTAATTTATCCTTCAGCAGGATAGTACTTATAAACACAAGTACTATCCTGCTGTAGAGTAAAAAACTCCACAGTACCACACATGCAGATGTTGCCCAACTGGCTGGGGCATGAAGATACTTCAGTGCAGGGGCTGCCTGCTGGCTAGCCCCATCCTGAAGCTCCTTTGTGCACCAGACAGCCCTCCTCTCCCAACACACACACAGTGCATTGAGTCAGGGGGGAACAGCCTTGGACTGGCAGGCTAACCCTGGGGTTTCCCTACTAGCCGGGGCTGCTCCACCCAGGCTCCATGTGCTGTGCCTGAATAAACCACAGTGCTTATTGCTCCAGAGTTAATTGCTCCTCAGCACATGTTCAAGCAGTGTGCCTGGGATCAATTAACCTTGGAGCAATAAGCCCTGCAGTGTGTTCAGGCATCATAATTGAACGTGTAGACATGTCCAGGACAGTATAGGCTTTATGGTTGTGCAGACTGTATAGTATAAATTTCCTGGCTTTTAATAAGTCACTTCATCTCACAGGGCACATCTACACATTCACTTTAATGCACATTCACCTATTTTAATGAACGTTAAGAAACTTAAGAAAAACATGCTATTTAGTTCAAATATGCTAATGTGCATTAAGTGTCACTTAACATGGGCATTAAGTGTCACTTAAAAACTTACACATGTGTAGGGAAGCTACTCTAACATGCTGTAAATCCAGCACATTGGAGCAGACTTGATTAATCGAGTCTACTGGAGTGCAAAATTAATGTGCTCTAGCAGCCTATCTGTATCAATGTGCCCATGCTGAAAAAGTGGCAGTGGGGCACTTTGAATTAAAGCTCGTTGTATTAGCTTTAGTTCAAAGTGCCCTGCCTGCATCATTTCAGCATTGGGACACTGATACATGTGACGCTTGGGTGTTATTTAATTAGTGTGGCTTGCTAATGAAAGCATCCCCTTCTCCTGGCCTCCCAGAGCCAAACTATAAATGCCCCATGCTCTTTAATTAATGTGTATTAAAACAGGCTAATTCACATTTTCCTAGTACCTCACAATGGAGGGTGCCTGTACACAAGCAGTGAGGCTGCTTGTGTATAGACGCACTGGAATTCCAGAATGTTGGAGCTGACTCAATTAATCAAGTCTTCTAGAGTGTGGCAGCTTCCTGTGTCCTGTGTAGCAGCATTCCCATGCTTAAAAATGGTGGCGGGCATGCTTGAACTAAAGCTCATCAAATTTTTAAACACAGGGATGCTGTTACATGAGACATGGAGGGAACTTAATTAAAGCGCTGTCCCCTGACCCCTGGAGCACATGTAAAAGTGCCAGGAGGTACTAGATTAAATGCACATTAACTAAAGTGTGTTGATGCATGTGTAGACGTGCCCTATGTCACTCAGTTCTCCACCTATAAGATAGGGACAATACTTCTCTTATAGTTCAACTTAAATATTTAGATCACAAGTTCCTTGGAGCAAAGACTCTGTGTGTGTGTGTGTGTGTGTGTGTGTGTGTGTGTGTGTGTGTGATAGTGTCTAGCATAAAGGGGTCCCAAAACTCATCAGGCCTGCTAGGTGCCACTGCAATAAATCATAGTAAGTGCCTAAATCCAAACACCTCTAAACTTTAGGAAAGTTCAGATCCAGATCAGGAACTGAATTCTAGGAATCATTTTCCTCTCTTGCAGGGGAAGAACATTTCAGACAATGGTAAACTCCTTTTGATTTCCAAAGAGTCTGAATTTCAACAGAATGAGCTAAATGAGTACACCTATTTGGTGGGACTTGGAACTAGACCTGCAGGGTGCAAACATGTCTCTATTTCAACATGAAAATTGTTAGTTAATTTCCTTCTGCCTAACGAGTGCCTCTGAAGAATATGCATCTTAAGGATATTTTTTTTTTCTTGTTTTAGACTGTGATAGACCAAATCCTCAGGGAGTAGAAGTCAGCCTTGTTCTCATTTATACATACCACCTTAGGAACCCTTTAATAAAGAGGGAGCTTCATGAAGAGGGAGCAGTATTTTGGAGAAAATACTGCTGTGTGCTATTTTTACTTATTCAACTGAGAGAAAGGATGACCGCCCTGCATAAAGGGAGTTTTCACCAGTTCTGAGTAGGTACTTTGGGGCTGTGAAAAAAATCTGTTTCTTCTCAGTGAGCATCTGGAACCCCCAGTGGAGTTCTGGCACATTCCCATACACTTTCTTTCCAGTAATAATACAGGAGAATGGCAGTTTCCCATCAGCTCTGCAGAGCAAAACTGTAACCTCAGGAAGGAGTGAATAAACACTGTTGCCAAGCGGCAGCTCCTGAGGAGAAGGGTGAAACCTCACATGTTTAGTTCATGAGGAGAATGGAATGTTGACCAAGTTCATCGAGACGGTATAAAGAAAGGAGGGGAGACATGCCCTGGACTTCATTAAAATGGTTTGTTTCTCTTTGGGGAGGGGGAAGAGGGACTTGGCACTCGCTTTCTTTTCAGCAACAACAAAACCCACTAATGACAAAATAGCCCAATAATGCCAGAGGAATCTTTATTAAGAGAAAATAATTAAGCAACTAGCTTGTAATTAGTCAGACAAAGGCTCCACATTTTTAGTCGCGCTTTACATTCTGAGGACTAGATAAGACGGTAATTTGTGTTTTATCTCAGAATTTGTGTGTGCCTACATGCAGTGCCAATGGACAACTGAAACACTGATTTCTTGGTCTGAGAGTGATGTGACAAGTTGATATCCTTTACATCGCTGAAACCCGGTGAAAACGACTAAATATTATGATTCAATTAATAATGGCACGAAGGAAGAGATACTGCTGTCTGCAACAGTATGTGTGTTAATAGATAACGTGCATTTCCAAGAGGCATCTGTGGGTGAATATTGAATGAATGCAACTGAAATTTGGAGTACTAGTACTACTAATAACAATATAGAAAGACAAAGGGAAGCAGAAAGAGGCAAAGAGGAAGGGAGAGAGAGAACACGTATGATAGACAAAGTTATATATAGTGTGGAAAATAAGTTACAAGGATCTGAAAACATCTGGAATACATTTCTGGAATGTCTCTGCAAAACAAAACAAACCACAAGAGAAAAGTCAGACTGAGAAGTACTCAATTCTTTTCTTCTTTCCTTTTTTATATGGAGAGATACAAAAAAATATTTTTAAATGGAAAAAATGCCTTTCAGTATATGTGTTAATATACCGAGGTGTTTCCTAAGTGAAGTATTTAAGTACATCTCTGATTTTAAGCATTTTAGGAGTTTGACTGAAGTTAATGGGTTCATGCTTGGTATTAGGCACATTTAAGAGCCTGATTCAAAGCACAACAAATCTGTTAGAAAGCTCCCTTTGATTTCAATGGACTTTGGATTGAGCCCTAAGTACCTTGACAAATATCTTGGAGAAAAAGATTCATAGTAAGATTTTTGTAAAGTTTTAAAAATGTTTTGCCTGAAACCAAGATCTGCAAAATGACCTACACATTCCTTTTAGTATCTAAGAGCAAATTAGATCCCCATTCAACTGCCATTTAACCTTGGAAGAACGCAAATTCTCAAGGTGCCTTTTTTCTGCCAGCAAAATTCTGTGGGTATCAAAATGTCTGTTTTAGGTCACACACAGAAACAGCAAAGCTCTCATAATGCTGATATGTTTGATACTGAAGTCCCCTGCCTATCTCTCCTGTGGGACCCACTCTAGTAAACATGCATAGACCATGCCTTTTGGTTTGGATTTCATATGAAGCCCAAGCAGGAGTAGGTGATGACCTTATAGTTGGCATCCTGGTGTTTAGCATACTCCTCCAATATGTAACAAAAACATGTTCAAATTCTTATCATTCTGATTTGAACCAGGTTCTTGAATTTAGCAATTCTACCTCTGAACCAATAGATCATATGGAATGAGTTCTATCAAACTCTTCTGTTCAATCTGAAAAACAATGAATGAAAAACCTGCTCTACTTCGGAAAAATATGTGATGGAGCAGGAATCGGAACCCGGGTTTCCAAAGCGAGGGGCATAAGGGACATCAATCTCACTTTTTAAGCTCAATAGAATATTAAAGCAGAACAGTTCTACCATATCTTTGAGCATTTTCTCTTGGGTTGTTTAAATAATTCCTTTCTCAGCATGCTGCCTTCTGTGGCTGCCATCTAATAATATGGGAACACAAACTTTTTACAATGAGATTAAAAAAGAAAGCAGAAGTTTTCCATGCAGTAGCTGGTCAATGGAAACTGCCTGGCAGATGTTTCTACCCTGTGGTAAATAGGAGCTAAGCCCTAATTATTTAGCCCTTCTTCATTGTGTGTGGTCAATTCCTGTGGAGCAGGTGACATGTGATGAAAAACCCTGCCCTCCTTCTACCTTGCAGTATGTTGTCTATGTGTCTCTGTTCTAACACTCTCTATACACTGGATTCTCTTCCAGCTTACACCATGTAGTCGTCACTGACTCCAGAGAAAAAATAGCAGAGTCAGTCCCAATGCTGTAGTCTTCCAAGATAGAGACACTGAAGAAGACTGTGAATTCTGGTTCTGCAACAAGCTGACATGTTCAGGAGAAAGTCAGCCTGCCCTGGAAAATAAACAAAAAACAATATTAAAAAGCAACACTCCAGGGAGCTTTGTATCTCCTTGCTTCCCACGCTCCATTATTCCCAGCTCAATATCCCTTCACACATTGAAGGGCTGAGCAGCCCATAGGAACAGTTACAGCTCTGCTGGCAGAACTAGAGACGTTCTCTGTGTATCTATTTCTTATGGAGATGTACTGACTCAAGCCACTGAAAGGTTGAAAGAGCTAAAAGAATAAACTCAACTGACTAAAATGGGTTATCTTGTTCCGTCCTTGTTACACCCCCTACAAAACTCTTCAACCCTTTATGACCTTTCTTCTTCACATAGAATTAACTCTAAAATAGCTACCAGCCAAAGGCGCATCTGTGCTTGTTCAGAGGACAGAATAGTCTTAGGTGATCTCTGCTTATCAACATGACTGCTGGTCCTGGCTGAATTGTCAAATTTGTATCTTTGCTGCTAGAAAGAGGAGAGAAGGTCCTGAATTACTCCTAATGAAAATATTTTCTAGGAAGGAGCTATAAGTTTGATCCCATCGTGGATTTAAGTTTTGGGTTGAACATCTAGCTTTTAGGTGCCCTAGCCCTGAATTAGCATCTAGGGGTGCCTATACACGTGCAGTGAGGCTGCTCCAATATCCTGTAATTATAGCGCATCAAAGCATAGTAATTACCACACTCCAGCATCGTGTGTATCAGCGTCCCCATCCTGAAAAATGGTGTTGGGGATGCTTTAAATAAAGCTTCTTTGATGAGCTTTACTTCAAGCACCCCTGCCACCATTTTTCAGCATGGGGGCACTGATACATGTGATGCTCCAGGTGCTTTAATTAGAGCGGCTCTCAGAGCTGTTTTAATTAAAGTTCCTCCCCCTCCCCCCACCAAAATGTGTGTATAAACACCCTAGAAGCCTGGATTAGGCACCTTTCCACTTACACACATGTGGGGAGCCTGCTCCAATGAGCTGGAAATCCAACATGTCAGAGCAGACTTGATTAATCAGGCCTGCTGCAGCACATAAATTGGTGTGGTCTGGCAGCCTTGCATGCCATGTGTAGCAGTGATGCAGTGCACCTCCACACTGAGAAAATGGTGGTGGTGCACTTTGAACTAAAATATGTTCCATGTGTTTTAGTTCAAAGCGCATTACTGTCATTTTCTCAGTATGAAGGCATGCTGCACCACTGATACATTTGCTCTCAATGCAGTGGTAAGTGCTTTTAATTCATGCAGCCTGATAATTAAAAGCTCCCAGCTTGGCATCAGGAACACATGTAAAAATGTCCCTTGTCTCCTTGTGTGGAGCATGGAAGGTAGTAGACACCTTAGAAGCACCCAGTATTGCAATAAAGTCAGCCTACTCAAAATAGGCTTTGCAAAGCAAACAGATGGTGACAAGCATTGCGCACAGTCTTAACTCCATTTGCTCTAGTGCATTATTTAGATAAGCTCTTCTATAGATCCAAGATTTACAGGTCTCCTGACAATAAAGCCATATAAGTAGTTTTTTTTCCAGAAAATTAATCTGGTAAACTCTTTTCTTTTTAAATGGAGTCAGAGAAGCAGGTGGTAGGCTGAGATCGTGTTGCCACCCATCTTTTACATCATAGATTAGTAGCTAGAACATTCATCCCAAAACCTCCTTTCAATTGACTTTTTTCCTTTTTCAAAACCACATTTCCTTCCTCCTAGGAGAGTTCCCTGTGAGCCAGACAGTAGTGTCTTCAACCCTGCTATTGAAACTGTGCTACTATGCAGAAAAGAATTGAAGGGTTACTGGGCATGGCTACACATGGTCCTATGGCGCCGTTGTTACTGCGCCATTATTTAGTACTTCCTTTTGGAAGTACTAAATGATGGTGTGGTAACAGCCTGTACTGTGCCGTCCAAATGATGCATGATTATTTTTAGCCTCTACATCACCTTAGCAATGCGCTATGTTAAGGAAGCGTCAGCTATAGTGACATAACTGCGATGTCACAGTTTTTACCTGCCTATGCAATGTTGCCACAGTGTGCTGCTACGGCAATGTAGCATCACATGTAGACACACCCACTGACATATAAAGGAAGCAAAAATGAGTTCATAACTCAGTAATCTAGTGAGTAGGGCCTTCAGTTACAATGAGAAAACCTGGGCTCCATCTGTTGTCAAAGGACACTTTCTGTGCTTTATATTAAACAGACGTTAGATAAAAAGTATAAACAGGTATTTGTTGCCAACTAGAATATAAAATGAAGCCCTTGTGTAAAAGCCTTTCATTAGCACAAAATGCTTTCTTGTAATAATTTCTATAGACATAAGCTATTAAAGTAATGCACACTTTCTATTAGATCTAATCTTGACATAATGTCACTAAACATTCCATGAGCTAAAAATAACTCTTGATAATATTTTTAATTGATTTTTCTGCTGTCAGCACCAACAATTTATTCTGTATAGTATCTGAACTTAGACATAGCAATTAAATAATTGCAGTGCAATTTTCTTCCGTTTCACAATAGCAATTTTGGACAATTTCAGATAGAAAAAAGTAGATACATTTATTTAGGGAAAACAAGTAGGCAACGTAGTATATCCTAAGGCAGTGTTGTCCTACTTGAAGGGCAAACTTAATTCACATTATTGATAGCTAAAGAAAGGTACACAAGGTGAAAACCAGTTTAATGAACAGGTCTGGTTTTTAGGGCATGTTTCCAATACCTTGTGTCTATTATCATGCTCTTATAATGATAGTAGATGTTTCTGCTAGCACCATTGCATGTGAAAGTTCCCAGCTTTACTTAAATTTACTCATCAACTCCTTCTCTGGCTATGAGAGGAAATAAAAGTTGCTCAACGTTTATATCACAGAGTATTTTGCCAGCTCCCATTAACCCTTAGAATGGGAAAACTAACTCGGGGAAAAAAATCCAAAAGATAACAAGTATGTCACAATGGATGATTAACCGCCATTATTTGAGTACACATTCCCCTAGATACAGTAATTTCATGCTATAGCTGCTAACAACTTGGATTCTCTGAAAGGTTGGAGAAAGCAACATAAAAGGTATACATGGTCATAGCATGATCCCCACAGATTCTCCCAATAATTCTCAGCATGTGAAGAGAGTTATTTCCTTTTTCTTGACTGCTGTTGACCTTTTCAGATTATTTATTGCAGTTAATTTATTTGAAAAATGTATATTTTGGCCCAGATTCTATTTAGCCTCTGATTAAACAATGGTTAATACTCTGTTGTTGCTTCTCACCTCCAATTTATCTCTTTCTTTAAAGAGTGATCTTTTACCACCTTTAAGGAACGATGGTGGCCCATTTTCTCTAGGGGGGAATAGGATCAGCCTATTCCCCCCTAGAGTTGCATAGTTCTCCCATCCTGGCAATGGGCAGCAAGCAGCCTTTGTGCCTGCCGATGGTGGTCCTATTCAGTAAGGGAAGATTCACACATCCTTCCCCCATTCTCTCAAATGAAAGACCTATGGGTGATCTAACAGATTTCTATTATGTCAAGCTTCAGCTTGATCGTACTCATTAGGATGAAGCATCTTGTTCACTCAGAAGAGACATCTGCCAGTACACCTGACAGATGGCACCTTTGACGTCAGAGCACAGGAAAGGAGAAGGAGTAGATTAATAAGAGGGGCAACCTTTTGCCTGTAGCCAACATTTAAGGTTACTGCCAAGGAAGCAAGAGACTTAAGCTCTAGGACAACCTTACGCCAATGGGACTTCACACTTCTTATGTCCCAGGACAGCAGTCTAACCACCAGACATGTGTCTGAGCAGGACTCAGCACTCTCTCCATTTCTCCCATTGAAGTTGGGCCATTGGTTGGTAGACATTTTGGGGGAGGGACAGGACGGAGTGTAGTGTCCCATTTTGAGACTTGGGAAATACGATCACCATAGCTTTAAATTGGACATTTTTGTCCCAAAACTTAACTTTTCACCTGAATATTTTCATGTTTCGCTTTCCTGTTGTCAAAGCACCATTTCATGGGAGAGCGGGGTAGAGAAGGGAAGGCATTTTCCAATCAGCAATAATTGAAATAAGAAGTTATTCAGCTTTCCCATGAATGTTACTGGAAACTTTCTGCAGTATTTCACCAGCTATAATCTGCTACAATTATTCATTCAGAAACTCAGTGAATTGAAGATGTAGACATGCTGTGAGATGTCATGTTAATCAGTAATAATACTGCAGAGCTAGTGGCAGTACATATTAGACCAGCAAGAAATTACATAGTGGGAAAATGTCAGCAAGATGAACTGAAATCAGTGGGAGTTAATTTTGCTTATTTTAGGGATGAATTTGGCTCAATGGTCCAAGTTCTACCTTCAAATACAGCTTCTCTCCTCATCCTGACTTCAATTAGAGTTTGTACCTTAAGACCTAGTGCAGTCTTGAGCTGATGTTTTTGCTTTTTTCACTTGGCTGATTGAGTTGCATAGCTACTGAGATCCTTGCCTCTGGAATGACCTAAACAACTGCTGCCTCAAGATACAACACATGAGTCTGGCATCTTATTACTGGTAATAAATCAGTTCATTCTACATCAGTTACTTTGACTGACCCTTAAAAAGGGCAATGGTGGCAATGGTAGCAGACGTGTTCAATATCCACATTATTTCTCAACAGGCAGTATGGATTTGTTGGTTGTCAGTCACTGATTCACTTTTATAAAACTAAGTGCACAGCACCAGGGGCAGAAATATTGTTGGCTGTTTAATTCTTTACTATTCTAGCACTTTAATTTGTTATTTATGAAGTGGTAGAATTTAGAAGGACAATCTGAGCTAAAATGTGCAATTTATTTATACCCAGATTTCTTTATAACTTTATTCATTTTGAGGAAATTGCAGGAAGCAGAAAATAATTCCCTTAGAAATGAAGTAGCTGACAATTTACATTTATTACAGCAGTGAAGCCTTCAAGGTAGATGAGTAATAATTTTTCATTCTCAACAATGCTTTTACACAGAATGCTTAGACTTGCAAAGGATGATTAACAGACCATGCATTCCCATGTAATGGCATCATGCTACTAATTCACTCCAAAATAAGTTCACTATTCACTCCTAAGTAGGAAAGAGACAGAAAGACTTGACATTTTCCTCAAATTATCTTTTCTTCATAACCATCCATTTTCAAGTCAAGGCCAAGAGTATCTCTCAAGCATTCTTGTTAGAATTTGTATATAAGGACTATATTTACTGTAAACATGCATTTCTTTTATACCTTTCAATCATGAATATGTAGTATAAATAAAAAGTTAGAGATATACTAAAACAAAACTTCTGATCATGACACTGGAGAATTTTGGGTCCATCTTCAAACTTTGTAGCTAGTTTGTACCATTATAGTGACTGAAAGTCACCCTGGGATATGAACTACTCAAAGTTTGGGTTACATTCCTCCATTTCTCCTCACCCTGAGTTGTATTTTGCTGTGTGAATTGCCCCAAAACAAGTGTGCCAGAAATTAGTCCTTTTAAATATATTCCCTTCTTTAGCCTGAATAGCAGTAAGTTTTGGTAACATACCCCTGCTTATACTTTTAAAAGAAGTGAAAGGAAACTATCTGTAAGGTATAGTTGCATTTGGAAAGCTGTGGAAATCACTAAATTTATTTTAAATGCATACCAATAGGTTACTGTGCATAGAGTGAAAGCTATTCTTCCAGCAAAAATCTCTGTGTATGTCCTAAAGTAGAGAAAGCATAATCAAGGTTGGATTCTATATACATCTCACAAGCTTAAGTTGTACTTATGCAGTTTTGTAATAGCAGGTTTTCGTACTTATTTACAATTTAGGATTCTTTCTCCCCCTGTGGTAGAATATGATCACCCTGTGCATACATCTGCAGAAATTAAACCACAGGAAGCAGACCTGACAGCCTAATGATTAGGGCACTTATATAGGAGCCAGAAGATATTGGTTTTTGCCTTCCTTTCCCCTACAGAGGGGTTGAACCTTCACTTCCTGCCTCCTAGAAAGGTACTTAACTCATAAAGCCACAGGTTAAGCATCACTTCAAGTTGCTTTCTATACCTTGCATTTAATATTAAATGAATAAAGTGGATAAACAACATGTATGGGAGCAGTTTCAGGATACAATCTGTTTCTCTCTCTTTCAGGATAGAATATATCTCACTGGGTGCTATGTGTGCAATTAATTCAAAGCAATACACTCCAGAGCAGTTTGAGCTGAAATAAACTGCTTCCGGGCACAGCATTTACACATGCTCCCAAGACAGATGCTTGAGCAGGGGCAGAGCAGTTTGTTCTGGGGCAACTGCTGCCCTGCTCTGCCCTGAGCTCCTGGTGGTAGTGTTGGGCAGCAAAGAGCCTAGCTGGGCACAAGGGTGCTGAAAGTGCAGATCTGTGTAGCTAAGCCACAGGCATGAGTCTGGCCCCTGCAAGCTGGACTGACCAAGCATAATTTACACCAACAGTCAGTGTCTACACATGCATTTAATCTCAGTTAACTACTCCTGTAGCTAGATAGGCTTTAAAATAGGGCTGTCCCCAGCAGTACTATCTTATAGTGGTATTAATTAGTTTACTGGGTAAACAGTGATGCTTTACCCAATGCCTAATTAATCTACCCTGAAGTAAAGTGCATGTGTAGATGTGGCCACTGGGTCTTTCTTCCTCTAACTTGCTTGTTTCCTCCTGGGATCACATAGATGGCACTCTTGGCTGCTGAGAGGACCAGCTTCAAGAGGAGTTGGGAGTACCTGGTTAGTATCTTGCTTGTTGCCTAGTGATTAAAGCATATTGCTAGGAAACCAGAGATAGATGCCCAAACTTCCTATGGGAGTGGTATAAGCTAACACGTAACTTTCAGGGGACCTAAATTACTGAGTCGCCATCAAACAAGTTCAAGATGCCACAGCTTGAGCAAGTCTTAATAGATCTATAACTCTTAGCTGGAGGTGTTGCCTACAAATCTTTATGTTGACTTCACTCTGAAATGTAGAAGGCTTTCCAAAGAACCTTCACAATCAGGTGCTTGACTTTAGATCTGAACTTTTTTATCAACTGTTGCATATAAATTGCTTACATAGGTGCTTGGCAGGACTAATGGCTTCTCAAAATACTGTTTAGGATATTGATCATGGTGTGCTCTCATTTAACAGAACTTACCATCTTTTGCTCTACAAACCCTTGACTGAGAGTAAAAATAGATGTCACAAGGTCTGGGTCTACACAAGACACTGACTGTGCAGTCATTACTGTATAAACAAGTAGTAAATGACTGCACAGTAACCTGAGTTATTGTGCAGTAGCGCTGACAAATATCTTTTTTGTGATACTACAAAGCAATGCTACTGTGCAGAGTGTCGGGCTACTGTGCAGTCAGCATCTCATGTAGATGTGGCCAAGATCAAGCAAGTCAGCTGTACCAGGACTCTATCAGGAGAGCTCAATTTTACCTGCTTACTGACACATGCAGTGGAAATCATGGGAATATGTCTCCATAAGTGGGAAAGTGCAGGACTGGGTCTATTAAGCCCCCCGAACATCTGTCAATGGTGGCTGATCCTCTTGCACAGACTGAAAAACCTTGAGGTTCCTAGCTAGTAAGAGGGTCTTGCTCCTCTGCTCAGTCAGACCAATCATCACATTTGAGATCTAGAATTACTTTTATCACCTGATCAGATTGGCATGGACCACAGGTGTATGAGGAGCATGGTCCTCTATACTGAAGGGTATGGTCTTCTTCCTTGCATCTCTCATGTGTGTTTTAACAAACTATTGTCCTTACAGAGGCAGTACTTGACCACACCCTTGTCCCTTTGCTTTACCTGTGGCAGGTTCAGGTGCTTTCAGTGTTTTGGAGCATTGTGCCTGGCAGTCTTGCTAAACGTTTGTTCATGAAATTTTAAGAATAGGTTAGTTATACATTGGAATAGGATGATTTAGACTGTGATGATTGCAAGGGCTTGGACTAGGTACCTCATGAGTTCCCTTCCAGCCCTATTTTTCTATGATTCTATGAATCCATGACAATTTAAAATATGCAGCAAGGAATCATGCCCATTCTGTGCCCAGTTCCCCCCTTGCATAACCGGGAGAAATAAATTTACACTTTTAACTGCAAAAATCATTAAGAACATCCAAAAGACTAGGAAAAGGAAAATAGCAGACATTGTACTTTTCATAATGGGCAAATTTCTGCAATTATTACAGATTTTCCTGTAATGAAACAATATTTTTTTTACATGCTGAAATTGCTTTTTGTTTCTATAAGAACCAACAGAGAGTTCTCAGTAAGCCTTCAGGTATTATTTTTTATTTTTTCTGGGGTGGGGAAGGGGTGTTAGTAAAGCAGTGAAAAACTGTTTACTTGAGTTTTCAGTGCAAAAATACTTTACAGAATAGGCTATGTACCCTACCCTACAGGTTTTTAATAGGCATTGTAAGGACTCATATGATACCTCTGGGATTACTTTCCCTCTTTAATTTTTTGCTTTCTCCCCCATAACTTAAAATAAAATTTGATCCTGCTAACAATTATAATAGATTGTAAGAACCTTCTTTATTTTTATTATTGTACTTACAATTAGAGAAGTATTATAAAGACTCAAAACTAGGAACTGTCTCTACCCTCGGGGCTTGAAATTAAACGCATCATTCTGTAATAAGCTCTGTGTAGGTAGAACTTCAGACCTAAATGTCTGAAGTCAGGGCTGTTCTGTGCGTATGTAGAATCCTGAAATACTGTGCAGTTAGAAAGTAATGATGTACTTGGGAAACACAAGGTAAGTAGGTAAGTGTTTTATTTCAGTGAAATTATTCATTGGCTCTTTGGACCAGACCTTTGCAGGAAAATTAGTCTCCAATTATTAGTTTTTTAAACTCATGTTGAGTTTTATGCCCATTGCCATATCTAAACCATAGTATTTGGAACATCCATCAGGCAAATCTAAGAATGATAGAAAACTAAGGGAAGTGTATATTGTGTATTGCAATAGCTCTAAATTTTCAGAATTCTGCATATGCCAGTGTGTGTCAGCTTTACTGTGACTTCTAGCACCTTTAGATGTTTCTGCATTGCTGTAAGTATCTCTTTATTGCAAAGTGTTGCCATAAAACACATCTTTTAACCATCTGTCTATATTCCCTAGCAGATCTCCTTAGAATCTGTGCCTTCTTCATGTCCATTTATTTCTGTCATTTCCTTTCTCCCTGCTTTATCCTTTCTTCAGCAAAATGCTTCTACTGCCATCTTTCCAAAGCCAGCTTCAGTATATATAGTTGGAGCCTGGATTCTTCTTGAATATGTGCAATGGGAAATTAGTAATATATTTCTGTTTAAAAATTTTAAGATAGGAAAGCATTCTTGACTTTCACAGAATATTCCCTGTAAATGTTGCAAAGTGTTTTAGAAAATGCAACACTTAAATGTGACCTAGATGTATTTTTTTTCTGACAGTTTAATTTATGAATAGATTATTTATTACCTGAGGAGTTGGTATTGCAAATTGTGAATGGTTGTCTGACATTTTCTATTATAAGACCCTGTTTTCAGTCTCTCCTGACTTTCTGAAACTTTAATCATCCAAAGTGATATTGTTTGTCTCAGGTTTTTTTGCTATCAACTGGTTTTCAGTCAGCAGTGAAGAGTTTGCCTGGCTGGATGGTTGGGAGCCACCTGAAACTGATGATCAGAAAATGAGGGTGGAGCTGCAGAGGAACTTAGTTACTCCAAGGGCAATGGGGAGAGAAGGAAAGAGGCTAGTCTGTCGAGG
>NW_017729004.1:28171162-28187522 GCF_001723915.1 Gavialis gangeticus | reverse complement strand
CCCATGCACAAGAAAGCTTGTGCTGCCCCTAGCTTAGGGTGAGCATGACTTGCACAGTACTGTGGAGGTGGCCCTGTGGGGTTTGCTTGCTACATCCAGTGGAGTACGCTACAGCCCTGCTGTCCTTTCCTTTCCTTCTCCCCACTCCCATCCTGCAGACAGAACGCAGCTGAGGGAGGCAGGGCAAAGTTTAGACTCTAAAGACTGCAGCCATGGAGCCGCTGTCCTCTGGATGAGCTAAAAGTGGAGCTTGATTCTTCCTTCCCCCTCACCAAACACACACACACAGGTTTTGGGTTTGTTGTTTGTTATGGAGAGAAGGTTACCCGTGTGAAATAAACTGATTTGGACCCCTGAACTCAGAATCAGAAACTTTTTTAACTGTAGAAAACTTAGAATTGAACACAGGATATCTGTGCTTTAACATTCTTCTGCAGCCAGCAAATAGCTGAGGTTTTGCTAGCTAGGCAGTTAGGAAGCCCAGCCATGGCTATGTCAAATATTGTACCCCCAAAATCTATGCGTATACCAATATTCTATGTAAACTCTAAGATTTCATAGATTTCATAGACATTAGGGCTGGAAGGGACCTCAGAAAATCATCAAGTCCAGCCCCCCACCCAAAGGGCAGGAAGTCAGCTGGGGTCATAGGATCCCAGCAAGATAAGCATCCAATTTGCTCTTGAAGGTGTTCAATGTAGGTGCTTGAACCACCTCCAATGGGAGGCTGTTCCAGACCTTGGGGGCTCGAACAGTAAAGAAATTCTTCCTTACGTCCAGCCTGAAACGGTCTCGCTGTAGTTTATGACCGTTGGACCTTGTCATCCCTTGGGTGCTCTGGTGAACAAACGTTCCCCCAGATGCTGGTGGTCACTCCTGATAAACTTATAGGTGGCCATCAGATCACCCCTGAGCCTGTGCTTTTCCAGGCTAAAAAGCCCCATGGCTTTCAGTCTGTCATTGTAAGGTCTGTTTTCCTGACCTCTGATCATGCACGTGGCTCTTCTCTGGACTCTCTCAAGCTTCTCCACATCCTTTTTGAATTGTGGAGCCCAAAACTGGATGCAGTACTCCAGCTGCGGCCTCACCACGGCTGAGTACAAGGGGAGAAAGATGTCCTGGGATTTGCTTGAGAAGCATCTATGGGTACAAGATAAGTGTATTTGAAGATTTTCTGTTCTTCCTCTTATCATTTTGACACACTGTAGTAACTAGGGGCATGATTTCACATCAGAATTCTCACCTCATCCTTTTCTAGAAGTTGATCTATGTAGAAAAAAAAAGAAAAGCCTACCAGCTGCTCTTTTAGATCATATGAAAGGTCTGTTTTGTGCATCTAAAATCCTGAAAAGTTAGGAAATAGCTTATGTTTTATATATTCATTGTGGAAGTCTTAATTATATTGGCATTTTCCCATAGAATGTCTTTCTCATTTAGTGCATGAAATAGCCAGTGATGTGGGAACAAATTAGGGCTAGCTAATGAGGGTTCAGTACTATAGTGATCCTTGCCTCATTAGTTATGGAAGTTGGAAGACAGGTAGTGAATGAGATGGAGAACTTAAGGAAGAGAAAGGATAGTCTTATTATTAAGGGCATTAAACACTGACTGAAGAATTTATAACCTGCAGCTGAGGCAGGAATAGAAATTTAGGATATTGTGAAAGTCGTAGCAAGTAATTGTGCGTAGGATTGTGCGAAACAGCATTGTTTCATTTTGACTTCCATTTTTCCAGGACAGTGTTTCGTTCTGAGTTTCATTTAGTTTCAAAACACTGTTCCATTTCATGTTGTCGAAACCGTTTCGCTGTTTTGACGTTTTGCCCATAGGCTATAATGGGGACTCATGAAACTGCTTATAACTTTGTCATTTCTTCCCTGATTCAAATTAAAACATCAGGGAGGGTAGTCCCTGCTGAGGCCACAAAGCCTGCCAGGTTTCAAGGAGATAGGTGCAGGGGTTTCTGGGAAACTGTACCTCAAGCTGCTGACAATCAAAACTCAAGACATGTGACTGTGTGTGTGTGTGTGCGTGTGTGTGTGCGCGTGTGCATGCACACACATGCGTGTGTTAAGGTGCAGCTGTTTTTCTGTCCCTCCCCCAGAGCACTGGGATTGGAAGGGACTTCAGGGAAGGATCACAGTCACTGGCCAGCTACAGTCAATATCAGAGCAGTTCTTCCCCCCTCTTCCTCCTCCCTCTCCTTACTTTCTGTTTCCCTGCAAGCAAGCCCAGCTTTGAAAGTTTTTGCAAGCTTTCAGGCACAAACAAGCTTTTGGGCTTCCATCCAGGAGAGCACACAAAACAACAGCAGGCCCTCCCTATGCCTGAAGAAGGGTGTTTGTGTCCAAAAGCTTGCAAAAAAGATTTTTTTTGAGCTATTTAATTGGTCTAATAAAAGATATCACATTTACCCAAAGAACTTTGTCTGCCTATAAACGTTTGAAGTAGTTGTCAACTAGATTATTTTGGAATTTAAAGGGAGTCCCCAAAACGAGTGGACATTTTTGACAGTTTTGTGCCTCAGTATCCCAGTTGTAAAATATGAAAACAATACTGTGTTCACAAAAGCATTACTTAATGTGTTTGAGGTTCTTGGGCATGAAGGTGAGGGACCACAGAAACACCTATAATGATTTATAATCAGCATAGGGACTGGCTAATGTGCATTAAATAATGTGCCCATTCAATGAATGAGGCTTCCTGAAGAAAACATTTAATAAAATGTTGATTACAAACAGCATATATGTTTGGGAGGAGGTGGGCTAAACAAGGTTGTACAGGTAACCTTACATTTTCTACCTCTGTGTTGTTGGCTTTGTAATGAGAGCATTCTTTAATATTAATACCTGGTAAATACAGATCTAAAAGCTTTAGATAAGGGGTAATATTTTAATGAACATCTAATGGGCTTTAGAAGCTTATGTTCCATATTTGTAAGAAGTTTAAGTAATAGAGAAGAATACATACTATCAATTTACAATGCAATTTCTGCTAGTAAATATCTAGGAACTTATAGAAATCCCCCAGCTAGAACTTGGGTTTAAAGTTTAAGTTCACCCCTATTGTGTACTCTGCCCTGTGTCCATTATTGCCTTTAGAATAATGGAGTATAAGAAGACAACTTGAAAATATTACACCTACAGGACGGTGAATTGTATATTCAAATAAGGTAATTGGATAGGAAGTAGCATGTAGATATACATTTGCAAATCACACAGTTAGTAAGGAATTTGGGACTACCCTATTTTCTCGGAGACTGTTTACCTCTGTTACCACGATTATGTGTGGGAGTATTTGCAGTATGAAGGATTATAGACTTAATCTTCAAATAGTTGCATGATGTCATGGCTGGCTCACACTGATTCAACCATTCATTGGATAAGATAACTGATTATTCAACTCTTGTGGGGGTGGGGAAGAGAGAAGAATTCATCTGTCTCCTGATATATAGTACAAAAGCTAAGGTGGTTAATGTGTTTTAATGGCAGCCACAGTTGTCCTCTTCCTTCCATCTTCAAACTACTTTTCTTCATCATTATAAAAATCATATACAAGATAAGACATATATACAATATAAAAGAGTACAAGTTGAAGGGAGCAAATCAACATGGCACAGGGTGACCAGTGGAGTCCCTCAGGGCTCAGTATTTGGGCCCTCAGTTTACTCTTTAACGTCTTCATTAATGATCTGGATACAGGAGTCGGAAGTGAACTCGCCAAGTTCACGAATGATACCAAATTACGGGGGAGGGTGATCACACCTCAGGACAGGCTGGGGATACAGGCCGACTTGGACATGCTGTCAAGGTGGGGCAATCAAAACCTGATGGCCTTCAAAGCAGAGAAGTATAAGGTGCTGCACCTCTGTAGGAAGAACCCCCAGCGTACTTACAGGCTAGCACCATGACTGAAAGGGATTTGGGGGTCTTGATTGACCACCAAATAAATATAAGCCACCAATGTGATGCTGTGGCTGGCAAAGCCAACCGAACTCTGGCTTGCATCCACTGATGCATCTCAAGCAAAACCAGGGAAGTCATCCTCCTGCTTTACTCAGCCCTGGTGAGACTGCAGTTGGAGTACTGCATCCAGTATTGGACCCCCCACTTCAGGAAGGATGTGGAGAAGCTTGAGAGAGGCCAGAGGAGAGCCACCCATATGATCCATGGCCTGGAGGGAAGGCTGCACAAGGAGAGGCTGAGGATCTTGGGACTCTTCAGTCTGGAAAAGAGAAGGCTCAGGGGGGACTTGGTGGCAGCCAACAATTACATAAGTGGGGTACATTAGGACCTGGGAAAACATCTGTTCACCAGAGTTCCACAAGGGATAACATGTCTAACGGCCATAAACTCCAGGAAGGCTGATTTAGATTGGATGTAAGAAAAAAGTTCTTTACGGTGCGAGTGTCCAGGGTCTGGAACAAACTCCCCCCAGAGGTGGTGCAAGCACCTACTCTGGACTTCTTCAAAAAACAGGTGGCTATATTTATTGGTGGGGTCACTTGATCCCAGCTGACTTCCCACCTATGGCTGGGGGGCTGGACCTGATGATCTCTCGAGGTCCCTTCCAGCCCCTAATGTCTATGAAATCTGAAAATTACTTCTAAGTCTAAAAAACTTCATTCTATGAGACAATCCAATGTCATGAATAGAGGCCACTGGGTCTATACAACATCATGATGTAAGCAGTTCAAAGCAAAAAAAGAAAAACAGAAAATAGATGGAGGTCATTAACTATGTACATCACACTGGAAGAAGAAAATACAGAGATGTATTTCAAATATATCTTTTATTACTTGGAAATGATCCCAAATCTATATATTTAATCTTATTTTATAAAATCTTTTGCCTAGTCTCTCAAACACACCTGAATGATCCTGGAGACATCTTCTAGGATAATATCAAGGAATATAGATTTTTTATTATTGTTTTAATATTATTTATTAGGCTATTCTTCTAGTTTTTCAGGAAAATACAGCTTAACCCCTTCAAATAGAGTCAAATAACCAGATGCCATCTTCCTGAGGTAAATTTCAGCTCTAAACTCCAGACAAATTTAGGTTATTTTTGGTTTATAATCAAAACTCATGGATTCCACCTACACATTACAACTATTGCACAATTAACTGGTTAACTGCACAGTTACCTTGAGACCAGCTTATATGTGTAAAGTAGCTATTGCACCATTAAAGAGCTCCAACCAGCCATAAAGTTAGACCTTCCAAATGTGTTCTAACTTTCTAGTTGGTTCCTATTGAACTTCAATTTGTATGTGTAGCAGGGTCTCCCCTGTGGCTGGGAGGGGCTTAGGGTGGGACTGTGAATCCTACAACTGCTGGGGACTCTCATCCCCAGCAGCTGTGAATTCTGGGTCCCAGCACCACTGTGATCTCCCAGCCTTGGGGGTGCATGAAACCCCGGGGCTGGGAGCAGCAAAGGTTTCATGTACCCACAAGGCTGGGAGATGGTGGTAGTAGTGATTTCCTAGCTACAGGGCTCATAGGGCACCCTTACTACTGGAAACACCTCAGCTGAAGGGGATCTAGCCATGGGAGCTTGCTTCTTACTGGTATCTGGCTCCCCCTGCACCAGCAATGAGGTGCAATGGGATCTGATGTGCAATCCCATAATCGCACCTCCTGCCATGCACATGTGGTATGACAGGTGTGATTGTGTGGATCATGCATTAGATCATATTATGCTGTTACCTATAAGTGTCGAGGGGGGCCTTAGAATCTCCCTCTCTGTGTGCCCATGTGAACCCACAGACTTATTTAATGGTTTGTAACATTTTTTTGAAACCCCTAATATCACAGTACACTAATTTATTCTACCTGAAACTAAGCATTTTCAGTTTGTGTGGACAGCTATTATTAGTTCACGTTACTGCCACTACAAATTTTATTTATAAAATCCATCCATCACAGTTACAGAAATTAGGTTAGAGATAATTTAAAATACATTGGGATTACATTATATATTGCACAGGTTCTTTTCCTGTGCTCAAATTATCAGGAAAAGTCTGTATAATAAATAAACAAACCATGGAAGCAAATGAAAGAAAATAAGCAAAGCTTGTACCTATTGGAACAGTTCTGTAAACAGAAAGGAAACAGTTTTGAGTTAGTGGACGTAATGAATTCCAAACTCAGTGTCTGAAGCAATCAAATGATTTTGCTGTAAAATGAGATGCCAAAACTGCTTTCCTGGTCAAATAACATGCTAATAAATAAAGACATGCTTCACAATAGATTTTCACTTAATCAGCATCTGTCAATAGGAGGCCAATAGTGCAGGACCCCTGGACAACTATTCAAGTAATTAGAAAATCAGTTCAAGAGATAAGCAAGACACATCTGGTGCCCAACTTAAATAGTTAATTTTGTATGTGTAACTAAAAATGTACCAACAACATATGTCTGAATCTAGGTCTAGGTGTAACGTGTTGAAGCCCACTATGAGAATTTATACAGTTTAATGACATTCATGGACAAAGAGGTTGAGAAGGGAATACCAGAGAAAATACGATTCTCTATAGCTGTATCTAGAGAACCAAGCTTTGTAGCTGAGTGTACAACAGGCCTGGACAAGAAATGACCCATGGACTTCCACTTAGTATGAGTGAATGCAACAGAAGGCCAGCTGTTAGAACATGGAGAACAACCAGGTAATTGCTTTGTAGGATGTACTCTTGATCAATCTATATTGATCTGTACACTGTTAATAATAATGGCTTTTGCAATTCTTCTGAAATAAGATGAGCTTTGTGAGATGTTGCCATGACCTTTTAAAGAACCAAGTGAATGAAAAACGTTGCTTCACTCATTTCTTTTTGAAGCACCTTGGAAAAAAAATGCAAACCAATTTGCCTTCTTTTGAGAAGTCAATAACCCTCCCCAGAAAAATGAAATGTTTCTTCACAGATGATCTTCTGTATAGCACGTTGTCTGCACACAAAGCATAAGCTTAAAAAAAACGTAAATTAAACAAATGATAATACAACTAGGGAAAAGAAGGGACAATTATTTATTACCTAGTTTGCTATAAAATTTTAATTCTATTTATTTGCTCAAACAGAGCCCGCAGACACTGACAAGCTGCCATTGTGACTGACTGCCAAGACTGCTCATTATATGGGTAAGATTCAGGCCAAGTCTGAGTGACACAGCAGGCTCAAAATAAAATGTGACCTTCTCTTGTGTAGCATGTTAGTTTCAATTTGGGTTACGTGAAAAGCAGTGTTTATTAGATCAGTTTAGCCTTTACTGTAAAGCAGTAGAGAGCAGGACATTTATATCTGAGAATGCCTAAAGATTACCTCTATGACTCAAAGGTAAGTTATTTAGATCTGGCTGAATTCATTCTTCCTGGGGTAACAAAACTAAAAGTTGATAGCAAAAATATGTTTTGGGAACAATATTACCTTTTCAGTCCTTCCTGGAAAGGAACAGGTCACTATAGATCACTTTAATTTGCTTTCCATTATCAAATCGCATACATTTCCCCAATTTTAAAAGTGGCAGTCAGTAAAAAATGGGTATTTTACTTACCAGATTGTCAGAAAACAATGTGAAGGTGTTGTGTGTGCATTAAAAATCCATGCTAGTCTAGTGTCTATGCATAATGTATATCTGGATACTGTCTATCTTTCAGTTTTTCAAAGGGCCTAGATATAGTCTTCTTCAGTAAATAGCTGCAATGACTTCACACTTTATTCCATAACTGCTGTCCTGCATGCTTAAGGGTTGATAAAGGTTCCCTTCTTGTGAGTGTTGATAAGGAAATGATGAATTACTGGGACTGTTTTCTAAAAACCCCAGAATAACTCAGACAAGCCTCTGAGAATGGAATCATGAATGAATCTCATCATAGTATTGCTGGAAGAAACATAACACATGTGCGTGCCACGGTTTTTATTAAACCTCTTCTCTCCCAAAAGGAATAAAAAAAACTATGTATACTGAATCAGACCCATAAGAATTGTTTATATTAGTCATAAACCAGAATATAGACCCCAACACATGTGTCCTCTGAACAGGGGACTTTTTCAAACAAATGTGTGAAGCAAAAATTAACGCAGTAGTAGAGTTCCCTGCGATGATTCTTTTACTTGAGAGACATTTACAGCTGGTGCTTTCTCAATTATGATGCACAGGATTAGTTAAAAAATCCTCAGGCCAGATCATCTAATGGTCTAATTGACACTAATAAAAATGTGCTCATTCACATCAGCTGAGGCTCTGGCCTCAGGAACAATGTAGATGTATGCAGTATTTAAAATCTCCGAACACCATATCTTCACCACCCTTCAGGTCTCCCAATTGAGAAAATCCAGTGTATTGAACAAATACACTGGGAAGTGCATTCCTTTGATAACCACTTAGAATCAAAAGGTCTGTTTCATTCAATGTCTGAATTCGTAGGGCTCAGCCCAATGTAACATGAGACTTCTACAGCATTAACACCCACTTCCAAGTGTCTTCTGCCAATAGAAATCTGAGTACAATATGAAATATGTGGATGTGGTATGGGGAAATGACTCATAGAACCACTTGGTTAGATAGACCTAAAGGGCCATTTAGTCCAAACCCACTTGTGAAGAAATCATAGAAGGCATGGATCTACTTCCTCTTCAGACTTTCACTAGTTGTCAGGCATCAAGTACTTACTTATACTTTTGGGGGTATGGTCTGTACACTGTTAATTCCATAAAAGCTCCAGCCCTCCAGCATGCAACTCCGTTATTCAAGAATGGAAGTATGGAACTTAAATACTGTATGTTCAAAACTTTAAGGCTCTTTAAAACTTCATCTGTATATAGATGGGAAGTGCACAGGTTTCCTCTCATTTGGAAGAGTGTAGTTTTGAGCCAGACACATTATGCACTCATGGTAAGTTCAGCAATTTGCCACAAATCTACCTTCAGATGCTTGTATTTCATTAATGTCTCCATCCTGGTAAAATGTCACATCATACTATGAGTACAATATTTGTACCTTGTACTGTTCTACAGAACATCAGCAAGAATGGATGTGCACGTGTGTGGTAAAGCCAAATTACAGCCTACATTAGAACCAAAATGCAGCTGGATAGAAGAGTATAGAGAAAATATAAAGCAGTTAACTGATAGCAAAGAAATAGAACTCTGGGGAGGGAAAATGTTATTAATGTATAAAAACTTTTATATCATGATTCAGGCTTGCTAAACTGTCCAGCAAGTCAAATTATACCTGAAGTAAATGTTTAAAGGAGTAGTCAAAATATTTGTTCTCAAACTGCTTATTGAGCTGGCACTTGGTAATTTTTTGTCTCCATAATATTTGCATTATGTTGTTGATATGGAAGAAAACAGAATGTGTGGCTTTGGTGCCCAAATCCAATCCAGACCCACTCAGCAACCTCCAAGTTCCAGAGGCTGGTCTGAGCTGTAAAGTTCAGCTAAATTAGAATCAGAAGCTTCTTATAATTGGAGTAATTAAAAATGTGTTGACTTGGCCCCACTTCAGAGAGTGGCTTTATTCCCAAAGGTCAGGCCTAGACTTCCCAAAGTTTGGGGAGGTTTGGGTCAATCAGGCCTGCTGTAGAACAAGACTGGTGAATTTCAGGTTCTGGGTTGGACCTTCTCTGGATTTTAAATGGGGAGAGGGGTCATCTCTGAGAGTCCAGACATGGAAAGATTAATACATTCCCTGCTGTAATTCTACATTGGCTTTGTATACCAAAAATGTGTTTAAAGAGAGGATTATGAAGAGGTGGAATTCTGTTTCCTTTTGTTCACCCAAGGAATAGTCTTTTAGTCATCTATATGATATTTTGACTCTTACGTATAGGTACTCATTTTATTCCCGGACACACAACTCTGCCCCACATAGACAACTACATACATGCCTAACATCCAAGCCCCCCTGCCAAGGGGTTAGTGCTGCTTGTATGCATTCACAAGGGGTGAGCACACTGAGCTGGGCATATATATAGTTATGTATATAGCTACATCTCATACTATAGCTATGCCCAATATACTAGGCACAGTCTTGACATGTAGCATAAATGCCCATGTATGTGGCCATGAACCTGGAAAACAAAAGTCCTACCTATTAGGGGTGCACTAATAGAGACTTTTTGGGCTGATACCGATAGTCGATACCAATTTCCAATAGACAGCCCAGCAGCTTGAAGAGTAGTGTCCGGCTGGTAAATCTGTTGTGGTGGAAGGGGAGGAGGAAAGGAAAAGGTGTGGGGAACAGAACAAGGCCCTTGCAGTGAGGGAGGGAGTGGGGCTGGAGCTGGGGCTGGGGCAGGTGCTGCCCAGCTGGGTCAGGGCACATGGTGGAGCTGCAGCTTGTCTTCAGGGTGTAGGAAGTGGGGGGGGGTCGACTCCCACAGCTGCGTGCACCCCAGGAGTGCATGGGAGAGCATGTGCCCGTGGATCTGTGGGCTGCCAGCTAGGGCTGGGCTGGGCTGCCCTTGGGGCATGCAGCAGTGGAACTGGGAGAGGGGTTATGGTGGGGGGGGCAGCAGCCACACCAAAATTCACCGAAGCCCCCCCCCAACCCCCATTCCCAGTGCTGTCACTTGCCCTGAGTGCAGCCCAGCCCAGTCTCCACTGGGAAGAGCCCAGTGTACCCCTGGCTACGGCCCACAGTGGCAGCCAGCCCTGCCCCACACAGATCTTGGGCGCACACCCCCTTGCCTTCCTGGGGTGTGTGCAGTGGCGGGAGCTGCCTCCCCTCCCTGTGACCCAGCTCCATCCCCACTCCCTCCCTCATTGCAGGGGCCTCGATCTTCCCCCTGTGCCCCTTCCCTCCCCACTCTCCTTCCACCAGAACAGACTCACCAATGCAGCTCTCCAAACTGCTGGGCTGTACTCCTCGCCACCTACATGCTGTGCTGCCGCCACGTGCATGCATGGAGCATTTATCGGCCCTGGGACCACACTAGTTCACCAGGCACCTCGATTTCTACTTTATGATCCCCAAATCACTTATCCTGTCATATATATGTGGCATGGCAGGAGGTATGATTATTGGGATCAGGAACAGATCCCATCACATCATTAAGTTAATGTGTGCCAGGGCTACCCTGGATGAACAGACAAATGAAACCTAAAAATGTGCAACTTGCAGTGTAAATTTTACCCTTTACTCTTTCTTCAGTGGTTTGGGCAAGGATTCCTTTGGTTTAAGTTTGCATCACCTGTCTGCTACTTTTAAAAACTGATATAATGCTCACTCACTAGTGTAAAACTTTTGTTTTTCTAAACCTTCTATAATGCAAATATAAAGTAATGAAAACAGATAAGGTTTTGTGTTTCATTCTCTTGTTAGTCTGAGGCTAGTGTTGGCACTGATATACCACTCAGATACAGGTCGGGACACAGGCGTAGGTAAACCAGGCAACTGTTTGGGGCCTGGACAGAAAAGGGGCCCAAAAATGGTAATTTTTTTTCATTGTTTGATTATTATTATCATTATCTCTGACAAAGGGGAAACCAATACTAAATGTTTGTCTGGGGCTGCCAGGAGTCCAGGTACAGTGCTGCTTGGATATGAGGGGAATGGGTCTTATAGTTTCATAGTTTCTAGGGTCGGAAGGGACCTGAGTAGATCATCTAGTCCGACCCCCTGCCATGGCAGGAAAGAGTACTGGGGTCAAATGATATATTCAGTCCTAGAACGAAAAAGAATGCAACAGCCATTACTTCTATCATTGTCTCAGTGTGTCAGGATAGAGACTCAATAAGACAAACCAAGAAAACTTCTCTTCAATAAGAAAGATCATAGAAGTCATTTTTGTAGAAAAAGCTTCTTGTCAGCAAATCTAAGAGAACCTGAAGGGGAAAAAAATCACAGTAAACAACCTTGCACCTATTATTGCCCACCTAAACATTTCTCATTCCATAAGCTGAATGAACCTATAACCAAAATATGATAATTTACAGGATGGACTGTGACAGCTTGTAAATAACGGACAAGAATCCTGCACAACAGTTTAAGATGTGAAGTAAATATCCAATCATATCCAGTTAAATATGGAATGTGTGTGTGGGGGGGAGGGGATAGATAAGCATAATATAATATCCTTCAATGGAGTTTTACTAGGCCAGTAAAAGTAATACCACTGCTTTTCCACAAAGCTATCATAAGATTTCTAGTCAGAGCCAGTGGTTAAAATTTCATCTCAGAATAGTACCTCCATAAGCATAGGAGCACTGCTCACAGTTAATTCAGAAGAAAGAATGAATCTATGCATCTAATAATTATGAAACCCAATTCCTGATGTACCTAAGCAATTTTCTATCCAACTTCTGATCCTATATGGTCTTTTAGAATATTAAATACTTTGGAATAACAATGCAAAGTGTCACATAGACAACTACGAGCTATAGTGCCTTTGTTAGATCAGTAAAATGTATGTTTCTGTCACATCCCTTTATAATGCAATGGGGACAAATCTAACAGTCTTCTTAGAAATTAATATTCAGAATCTAAACGGTATCCTTTCTGTTGAATTCTGTGTCAGGGATGCCAATTTCTATGATACTCACCATGAGATTACAAAAAACATGCATTTTTAATGTTCAAATACATTTTATAAGTTTTCTCTGTGGTCAGCACTACATACCAGGCAGCATAGATATTTGCCTTCATGTAGATATTTGCCTCAATCAGCAAAGAAATGAGAAATCTCTGCTATTTCTTCAGCATGAGTCAATTCCTACAAAGCTGTTATATTTAGAAATATATTAATTTCACAGTTAAGAAACAGAAATAAACAAGAAAGGGAGAAAATAAAATTAAGAGGCACCAACTAAGTGCTTATTCACAGGCAACTTGCTTGAACTGGTCATACAAACATCAGTGCTGCCATTATTTAAAAGAACAATGCCACAGGATGTAGAAATTGCAATCGTAAGGAGACAGAAAAAGCCATGAAAAAGCACAGAATTGTATGCAAGTTATTCAAAGGAGTAACTATAAATGAAAGAGAAAACTTTAACATCATAAGCTCCTCATCAGGCTATGGGAAAACAGAACAGAGATCAGCACATGTATACTTAAAGGACGATGATTCAGAGCTCATAAGGGAATATGTTATTGTAGTATGACTAAAAGGTCTATGGGAAATATTTTCCTTGGGGAACAGGAAATGCCTGGAAAAACTAAGCCACAGGGTTCTTTAAAGAGAGTCGTTTCCCTGGGACACCATTCCTTTTACAGAGTGAAAGAGGAATCTATTAAGTCAGAACTGGACAGTGAGATCAAGGGAAATTAATGAGCTGGAAGTGAGTCTTTAGAGCTGTACTACTGTTCAAATGTGTGTACTCTGAAATACAACTCTGTTTTCCTGAAAACCAATGATAACTTCACACAGCTCTTTTACATGGTGCAGATACCAAAGGAAAATTGAGACTCTATATGTGTTAGATTAGTGTTTTGCCACTATTTTTCTATTTATTTTCCAGTTCGTGTGCTGTTTTCTCTATTGTGACTTACCATATACCAAGTTAAATTCAACCTGCTTGCAGTTCCATCAGCTCCAGTTGAACTACACTAGGAAAGTATTTGGCTCATCCTTTTCTGAAACTTATTTTACATAAATTCTATTTGGGATTATTTGATTGACATTGGTTACTGTAGTGGTTGTATATTGCAATTCACAGTAGAGCATTTTATCCATTTAGATCCATGTAGCCTGTCTTCTGGAGTCCCAACTTATAATACAATTTATTGAGATCATTGAATCTTTATCATATCAAGTAGCAGGTATTTGTGGGGTGGTTTAGAGTTGCTGCGGATTCATGCTCAATCCCTTTTCATCTGAATATCTCAGTGTTTAAATCTTCTCCTAGGTCACCCAGGGAAATGAATTTGGCCACCTTATCCTACTGCATATTTGCGAAACTCACAAAAGTGCCATGCGATTTAATGTGGTTATCAACCCCACTTCAAAAGATTCCTGGAATTGAAATGATAAGAATCTTACAGGCCAGAATTGAGGTGCAATAGCAAAAATACATAAGAAGCAGGTGATGTAATGAGAAGCTTTGCACAACCATCATATAACACGTTAAAATAAACTAGTGCTCTTACAACTTCATTTTCTAAAGCACTGACTTCACAATCTCTGTGTGTGTGCCCATATCCACACTCAATTGATTTGCCTAATTGATCTATGTGCTTTATTTTCTGCAAGGAGACCAGAATATGGATGGCCGTTGATTCTCTTTTGATTTATTATCTATTAACTTGGTGCCTGCAACTGCAGGTGGCATGACTTGGTGACACAGGAGGTCCCTTTCATCTATGTTTCTATACATTCCCAAAACATTTAATGTTTTTTTTAAACAAATGAAATTTATTGTTTTGCAAAATCTGTTTTCTTTTTGGCTAAAACTATTAATGAAACTCAACTTAATGTCACAAATAATATTATATAATCCTGAAACAGTTTTTAGTGAATAAATCACCAAATTCTCCCAGCTGGCATAATAAGTATTGTCTTTCCCTAAGCAATCCCTGCATAACAAAGGCATTATGGCTTTAATAGGCATAATGCCATTGATGGAATTCTCCCTCCTCTCACCTAACACTGTTCAGTCTCAGAGAAGAAATAATTAAACAGGCAGTATCCTAAGGGGCAAAAGTGAGCATTACGAAATGTAGCATTAAATCATAGTCTATGGAGGATCTAGTCTTTTCCAGCAGTGGTTCCTGATTTTTTTTAGTTTATGGGCAACACTACTGAGTAAGTAACATATTGAAAATAGCATCGTACTTTGCTCACAGACAAAGGAAATTAGAAAGTTGCCAAATGAGGCTGATATAAAGCAATGTTGGCAATGCTGCCTATGGGCCATATGTTGGGACCACTGTACTTAATGTACTCCAATTAAGATGTGTAGGTGCATGCACACTTATCTGTGACATAGGGTTAAATGGGATTTAATTTATATATAGAACTTCCATTGATCCTCAGCAATGAAGTGGATTTCACTCCTATTTTATCAATGTTTTATATTGGATGATACATTTGGAATATATTATTATTAATAATAATTATGCAGTTGACAATTATGCTAAGTTACTGTTGAACTACATAGAAAACAGGAGAGGGCAAGCATGTGTCACTTACTGTGCACAGAAGAGACAATTTCTTGGCATTGGGTGAACAGTGCATATACAGCAACCCATTGCATCATGATATCTCATTAATAAGGATATTATATAGTGTAGTTGAGAGGCGGGGAGTATAAGTACACACTGTACTTGGAAGACATAATTTGAACTTCTTCCAAATATCAACATTCAAAGGACTGGAAAATCTGACAAACAGGAGGCATCTGTACTAGTGTAAATCATGGACAAAACATTGCTCTCAGCTATCTTCATTGTGGTTTTAGAAATGTAACAGAGAGGAACAGAATCTCTTCCTGTAAATCACACTGCTTCAAATTTCTGCTTTGTTATTTCCTAGATGTTGAATCTCCACATGGCTGAAGCAAGACTCAGTGGGAGGAAGCTGATAAATTAAAATTAGAAAACTGACAAATCTTAACAGGGAGGGGAACTGATCAATAGAATTAGCTACTTGGGGGAAAAATAGATTCTTGGTTCCTTAAAATCTTCAATGTAGTATTTGGTTGTCATCATAAAAATGTGATTTATCAGAATCGCAAATTATGTAGATGAAGTGGGAACTCCTGAGTGAAATCTTATGGCCTGTAAGAGGTCAGACTAGATGATTATAATGGTCTCTGCTGATCATAAAATCTATTTGTCCAGGATTATGCAAACATTCCTTAGAAGAAAGCTTTCTTTAGTCCATGAACCGTACTTCTGCAATGAAGGATGTTTTTCCTTTTCTGTGGGCGCATCTGCATGAGATGTTTACTGTGGAGTCGACTAATTACCTCCATAAGAAATATCTCAGTGTGTACATATTCACTCCTAGTAGGCTGGAATAAACTAATAAACTCTGCAGCATGGTAGTACTTGTAAATACATAAATACAAGTACTACCCTGCTGTGGTGTGTTTTTGTATGCAGCAGCACACATGTAGACACTGCCTGACTTGTGCTCCAGCACAAGGGTGCTTCAGTGTGGGGGTTGCCTTCCAGCTAGTCCCACACTGAAGCACCCTAGTGCCCCAGTTGTCCACTCCACAGCAGGTTAAACCAGGGGGGAACAGACCTGGGCTGGCAGGCTGACCCCCAAGGCCTCCTGCCAGCCAGGGCTGGTCCGACCTGGCCTAGCCTGCTAAGGTCCCTGTGTTACCTCTCAGGTCCGTGTCCTTGGGGAACCCTGGCACAGTTCGCAGCCTGTCTCACTCACAGAGAACTTCCCCCTCCCCACCTCGG